>NW_012107030.1:6963309-7071615 GCF_000951045.1 Mandrillus leucophaeus
CTAAGAGAAACTTGAATTTTGAAAGGACTTCCATCTAGAGTATCACATTAGGTTTTTGCAACCCTGTGATTTAGACAGTCAGGCAGGAATGATTGTATTCATCGGTGCTGAAACAGAAGATAGGCCTCGGAACCTTGTAGTCAGTGCTTTTTTTTTTTTTTTTTTTTTTTTTTGAGATGAGTCTTTCTCTGTCACCCAAGCTGGAGTGCAGTGGTGCGATCTCGACTCACTGCAACCTGCACCTCCTGGAGTCAAGCAATTCTCCTGCCTCAGCCTCCTAAGTAGCTGGGATTACAGGTGCACGCCACCATGCCCAGCTAATTTTTTATATTTTTAGTAGAGATATATTTTTAGTAGAGATAGGTTTTCACCATGCTGGCCAGGCTGGTCTCGAACTCCTGACATCATGATCCACCCGCCTCGGCCTTCCAAAGTGCTGGGATTACAGGCGTGAACCACCATGCCTGGCCAGCCTGTGCTCTTTTGACCATACCATATCAATCAAGCCAGTACCAGGAGCAACTTCTAAATTGTAGCAGAAGTTCTCTTAACTGACACTCATTTAGCCAGCTCACCATAGAAGCCAACCTGCTCCTTCCCCTGCAAACATACTGGCTACTGCACAAGACTCACTGCATGGACCACACTAGCAGGCTTCGCTTCTTCTGCCCACAAGTGCCCCTCACTCTCTCCAGTTGGGATGCAGGCTTAACAAGCATCAACTGTATTTGTTCTTATGCCCTTTTGTGCTGGTTGTAGTTGGTATTTTTGCTTACATCATTTGCGAAATACTACATAAATCACTGAAATAGGAGCCCAAAAAAAGGGTAATCGCTTCAATGCACACTAAGTTGAATATATCTGAAAAGGCAAATTCCTTAAAAAAAAAAAATTAAAAAAAAAGCCTTTGGATTAGGTGTGGGTGAGATGACTATAAAGGACTGAGTGCAATTATAAAAACACAGGAATATTGTGTACTGAGATTCTTCTGCGAGTGTCAAAAGTCACTCCTGTTTTAAGGAAACTGCAACCGGGAACTGTAGACCAGGAATTATAGACATGGCTTATGCAAAACATTAACCAGGGAACTCCAATCAATAGACTCTTTAAAAAAAAAAAATAGAATAAAGGTGGTCCTGGTCGCATAATCCAAAAATCAGTAAAGGAATGATATTTAGATGTTAAAGTTTCATATAGATACACCATTTCTAAGTGATTTTATTCTTTCATTTAATTTCCCAATTGACCACCTAGGGGCCCAGTCCCCAATCAGGTCAAAGAAGAGGGTTTCTGATCTAGGCTTGGCACTAAGCTCAAACTAAATTGCACAGTTCAACTCTGACTGTCCCATTGGTGCCAGGAATCTAAGACATTTGCCACTAGAGCCTGTCTGTCAGCTTCAAGGCTAGGATCCCCACACCCAAACACACACATCTGGAATCTGGCTTTTTTTCAACTCGCTATGCACCCTTTATTGGAGGCTTCACCTAAACGTAGCCCAACCTGTCTGAGCTATGCCTCCTCTGAGTACAAAAGTATGACTGCAGATCCCTCATCCTGTGACTCGACCTGCCCAGACTAACGAAACTTGGCACCCCTGAGCCTTCCTGAAACTTGTGCTGAGTGAAATATCTTTACAAGGCCTTCTAAGAGCTTAATGTAATGAAAGCCTCTGGCTGAGGTTCAGGCGACACAGAGACAAAGCATCTTCGGGGGGAGCAGGTAGAAGAGACCAGACAGTCCCAGGCTCAGTGGTAGAAGAGCCACCCAGGGCTACTCCAGCCCCTTCTCAGAAGCACGCTTGCCCAAACTCATCCTGGCTGCCCTCACAGCCCCTGGTTTTCTTCCTGGCCTGGGCCAGGGTCCGTGGGGCTTGGCAGAATTCAACTTGGAAGAAATGAATCCCTTCCTTGCTGAGCTCAGGCTCTGGAAGAAAAACACCCAAGCCCACAGGCTCAGAGCAGGCTTTATTTATGTGTCCACTTGTTTTACGCAGCTGACTTTACTGGACATTATTCAGACCAGTGGTTGCAAGTGATCGTTTACCAAGTTTGTAGGAAAAGCAAACCTCCAGGAAGGTGAGTTTCAAAATAGACAGTGCCAGACGTTTTAGAAAGGCTGGCCAACTGCCTGGGACCAGACCAGCAATAAAACTTCTCCCAGCAATCCCAGACATCAATAGGCAAAATCCAAAAGCCAAAAAAAAAAAGGCTCCAGACCACTGTTGGGCCACCATTACTTAGCTTGGATTCACTGGCAAGGAGCTTCTTTTTTGTGTCTTCTTTGTACATACAGAAATTAATTTGGGCAAGTTGGTATCAGGTACACAATAGAATTGTTATATAGTATTACCTATTGAAGTCTATAAGCAGGTGAGTCTATCTGACTAAAATACAATGTGAATGATGCTTACTTGGTAGCCGGTTCCTCTGCTCAGTTAACCTCAATTAAGTACATACTCTTCTTTCCATGGCTTGTCTTACAAGGGAGCATAAACTATGTAGACTTAAACTGAGAAATGGCTGTGAGCTCTGGACTTCTGCTTCTGGACTGTTGTGTGAAAAACTCATACAGTGGTTTTCCCTAGCAAAGGTCCAGGTTGTGCTGCAGAAGAGACTCGTATGCTAATAAACGGGTATTGACAAGTATGATAGATGCAGCTAGGTACTTAGTGAGTGCTGGAGAGCAAAGTTGATTGCATTTTACAGTCTGTGTATTTCTCTGTTTATTGCTTGTATTCTGTCATTAAGCAAACAGGTTCCCAATATAGCAAATCTCTCTAATCAGTAATGCAAGGAAGAAAAGAACCAGAGCATCATTAATTATGACTATCTGGCTGCAGACTGGACAGTCTGTTGCTATTGGATTGGGCAACTTCCCCTGGTTTTATTTTCTGGAGGTAGAGCAGAAACTGGCTTTTCTTATGCGTGGAGGAGAACAGAGAAATGTTCCATGCCCTGCTGGCTGACAGCTGCCTAAAATCTGGAGATTAAACACTGGCTTCTCTACAGAAATGGAGTCCTGGGGCAGCAAAGGCCAGGCTCCGGGCGAGTGCGCTTTTAAGCCTCCAATTCCATAATCAGAGTGAGCATGCTGCTCACAAGCCTGACCTGTCCCCAGAGCTTGGGGAGAGCCTGCTGTGGGCAGAACCTGCGTGGGGACTGGACTGAGAGCTATAAATGATGTGTGCATCTCTGCGTTCTGCACAGGAAAGCTGCTGGCACCACGGCAGGCTTTCCAAATGCTAATCACTGGGGTAAAAAGCAGGAGAGGCACTGCTCTGACTCCAGGTAACAGAGGTTAACAGCATCTAATGCATTTATTAACCCTCTGGTGCCAGGGACTGGCGAGGTCTGGCCCCCCACAATTACAGTGCCCTGGAAATTCATTTATGCGACGTGCCTGGACTTGGGGATTACCACCAGTGACACTTTTATAATATGAGAGCAACGGCTGCTGGAGAGACAAGGCTTTACGTGCCTAAGGAATAGGTTTCCCTGGTTTTCCAGAATGTAGGGAAGGTGCTTGGTTTGGGGACAGGCTTCTCTAGTATGATTTTCATCTTCCCATTCTCAAGATGAAAACCTCAAGGTGTGCTATATTTCGGTGGTGGTGTTTTCCCCAACTCAGAGTCAGGCAGCTTCCCCTAAACCTTATAGCTATAAATTAGAGTTAAGAAACACCCTTTCTTAAAAAGGATTAAATAATTCATTTTTCAACATACTGTAAGAATAGTTCAAATTGATTTTTTGAAAAATGAAATGCATCTTCTCTTCTTCATCTCTTGTTAAAAGGCATATCGTGTTAAAACCACAAACTGCAAGGCATGGTGTCTGCATAGGTACCGGCTGGCTGAGCTCTTTGTCGGCTCTCTGCATTTCTCATAATCATCAGGGCTGTGAGGCTCACTGAAGGGCCCCTGAACACTGTGCCAGCCCTTCTATTACTGTACCCTTCGTTTTACCAGTGTGTAACTCAGGGATAAAAGGTACGCTTCCAGTTTCTAATTTACCTTATACCTTACAAAGTCTCAGGAGTTTGGGGTTTATTTTTTCCTTGTAATTTTCCTGGGACGTCCCACTTTGCAGCAACTGAAACAGCATTTAAAGTGTGTAAGTACTTTTTTTGTGGTAGTTGAAAGCGGGGGATGCCCTGTAATTTCATCTGTTTGCATTTATCATACCCGACTAGCAAGACAGTGATAGCTTGATGATGTTTTCAGAAATGCTGGGGATAAAAGCCTTTAAAATGTGGAAATAACAGGTTTCTCAGGCTTCCAAAGTGGGTTTTAAGATGCAGATTTTCTTAAGTAGACTCTGGATCTGCAGAGGTAGATTTCTGACCCTCAGTGGTCACAGGAAGTTCACACTGCATACAGGACTCACAAGCATGCAACTAGCCAGAAGTTCACAGGTCTGCATCCCAGGCTGTGACCCTCTCTCAGCAGCAGGCCCACTGTGAGAGGTCCTGAACTCTCAGCCTGTTGTCTGTTGTCGACCCCATCCAGCCTAGACAGCCAGCACACTCTGGCCCTCAGCTCATTTGGTGTAAGATTTAAAGAGATCTCAAAACCTATATGCAATCCTTTGATTCTGCTAATCAGACTCACAGAGCTGACAGTGGCCCGTGCCAGGTTTAGATGGAACTCCAGAGCCTCTCTGCTCAGCCTCTGCTGCTGTAGGGCTTTCCTGAGCACCCAGACCGCTCTGTAGGAAGCTTGTTAACACACAATGTAAGCAGAGTCTTTAGAGTCCTGTGTGTGGACTGCTAAGTCTCTAGAGTGCTGAGTGCCTCTGTGGGCTGGAAAGATGTTTAACGAGAGAGAAGGCGTTTTCTCAGAGTATCCCCTGTAGGAATGTGGCTGCACATTCTTACTTGGACTCATCAGTTCCCCCAGTTATGCCAATCGAATGGGCTTCCAGGCAAGATGAGCCTGAGAGGTGCTGCTTCCAGCTTTAGCCAATGGGACTCCACGGAGACAAGGCCAGAAACTGACCTTTTCCTTTATACAGAGGCCAAGGGGGTACCCGCTTTGGGGGAACAGGAACTTAGAGACTGCACAGACTTGGAGCTGATCTAAATGCATTTTCCTGTGTAATTGAAGTTATGCCTGCCATTTCCAGATAGAAGACAAGATCCTCGGAGTTTACACCTGTGCGCGTCTCCCTGGTTGAAAGCTTATAAATTCTGAATGTAGTGTGAAACCCTCCGTGACTAATGAGGGTCAGAAATCTACCTATGCAGGCAGAGTCCACTTAAGAAAACCTGTTAAGATAGAGGCCTTTTCTAGTCCATTGATGAAAGCCCCTTTCTAATCATTTAATAATGGTAGGATTATACTCCTGCAGTATAGCTAATGAGTGTCACAGATTGAGTATACAATGAATAAAACACTGTCTGCTAGTGCTAATCATACCTAACAAAGTAGGAAGGAGGCCTTCCCAGCCCTTGGAACTCTTAGAAGCTACTGTGGTCTAGGACACTGAGGTGCAACTTAGCTGTGACCACAAGCATAGAAAGAACTTGAGAGCACAATGCATCCCAGTCTAGAAATCACGCTGCCTCCCCTGTGCAATTCAGTAAATTTGTTAGTTATGCAAAGGCCCTTAGCAAGGGCTTATGTCTTTTGTAGATTATGGCCTAGAAAAGGCAGAATGTGATGTTTTAGGGCCATTTTGGTGTCTGGGCACAATTCCAAACTTGAACAGAAATAAAACATGTAAAGCACTACACATTACTCTCTGTAGGTGACAATGCAGTGGACCAGATTTGCTATTAATATAGATTAAAAGCAGGCTTTTGAATCAGGTTCAATTCCTCTTCCAATTTCCCCTCTGATCTTCTTATACATAACATTTAGTGACCTTTGAACAGCCCAGGGATTCTTCACAGTGTCTTATTCTTGATGCTTGTTTAAAGGTTTCTATTTCATATTCACAGCTGGCATATGCAAATATAGGTAAAGATTATGATGCCTCCCAAGTAGCATTATGGTCAATAAATTACTCCTTGGGTGAACATGCTATCATTTTAGCTTAGCATGTCTTCCAGGAGTTGCAAAAGTCACAACGGGCAGCCTGCCAGTGCCAGCCACACAGAGCTGGTTGCCCAGGTCCTCCTTGATTCAAGTGTAACGCTTAACCAGGGCTCAGCCCATTGACAAGTAAGCTCTCTGTCTGTCAGTGCCAAATGGCTCCTGTTGCTGGGGATGAGGGAGGAGCATTGTGGGAGTTCTTTGTGTGGATTTTGGGGAGAAACACTGTGATGCAGGAGGTTGCACATTTTCATTTAGGAACTGAAAAGACTGGGTTTGCATCGTGAGTCTGTAAGTAAATTGCTATGCGACCTTGAATTAGTCACTTAACTTCTCTGGGCTGTTTTCCTTTGTGAAATGAGAGGGTTGTACTAGTGTCAGTAGTTTTCACATGCATTTACACTGTCATTGTTTGAGCAATGGGATGTTTCTTATGATGAAATTATCAGGTAGAAGCCCAGTGGAGGGTTGTTCCAGTTAAGGAGAAACAGGGAGCTCAGTGCCTTCACAGCCCAGTCCCCTTGCAACTGCTCGGGAAGCCATTTTCAAATGGCTACATTGAGGATCCGTAATGCTCTGCGTGATTCTCTGAGGATGCCCATCTGAAAGGGTCCCTGCCCTGTGCCTTACCCCCTGATTCTGTGTGATCCTAAACAGTGACTAGTGAGTAGTTTCCTCACTGGAGAGGAGCCCCAAGAACTCAGGGACCAGGTCCTATTTTGTTCATCAGCATATACCCAGCATTGGTAAACAGGTACTCAGTAAGGGTTTGTTGACTGGAGCAACAAATAAACAAATGAACAAACAAACAAGCTCAGGAAGGCCTCTGTCTATATTACTCATAAATGCAGATGTTTATTGCAATACTTTTACCTAGAAGGAGGTATTTCCCAAAAATTAACTTTAAGAAATGAGGGATGACTTCAAAACGTTTTCTTTAGTAACCTAGTCCTGGGCTGCTCCTTCAGGAGCCACTCGGCTTTGAAATGGGGTAAGTCAGAATTGAGATGTGCCACGCCAGACACACCAGATTCTGAACACTTAGTATGGACAAAAAGAATGTAAAGTATCTTATTAATATTGAGTACATTTTGAAGTGGTAATATATTGGGTTAAATAAAATATATTATTAAAATTAACTTCACCTGATATCTCTTTATTACATGGCTACTAGAAAATGTTCAATTATATATGGAGCTCACAGCTGTGTCTCACATATTTATCAGAGAACATTGCCCTAGACAGCTGATTAATGGATCATCAGTAATTACTCTTCTGTATTATGTTTGAGCATTTTTTTTTCTTGTCTCTCTCCAGGCACAGAAGCTAAAATCCAATGTGTCGGGCAATACACACCTCTGTATTTCCAATGTAAGTATGTTTCTTTTGGAGGCTTCCTGCATTTATAGAAACATAGCCTTTGGGCCCCTGGGGCAGGATATCACATAAAGCATTCAAAGACAAGAGTATCCAGTCCACAAGAAATCTAAGCCACCCTCCATGACCATCTGCCCTTTGAGCAAGGTGAAGACTTTAAATTCCAGTTCACAAAGTTGGAAGTAAGCCTGGGACCCGGGATCTTTGTCCCAGGATTAATACAAGTGTTCCAGGGCCCTGAGCCTCTCTGTAATCACAGTCATGTAAAATCATCCAGCACAGAGAAGATACATAGCAAATCTCACTGCTCACCAGATGTTCTCTATCTGTGGTGCCTGTGACCTCCACAGGCCCCCATGGGTAGATGAGAGCAGGTACATTACTCAATCCAGTTTACTGGTGAGGAGACCGATAATTCTGCTGTGTGTGGGCCCTGGTTCCTGGTGTAGGAGGTTGGCATTATGGGATTAAGAAGGTGCTGGGGCTGGAGGATTCTATCCTGAGGAAGGACAGCTGTGCTGGCTGGGAGTCCAGAAGCTGGAGTTCTGGTTTGGTTCGCCCAGCAACGAGCAAGCAAGCGCTTGCTCTCTCCAACTCCTCATCTATAAAATCTGGGATTGAACTGGCTCATGCAGGGAGAGGCTGCTCTGCTTGTCTCCAGTGCTGTCTGTGACCCATCTCTACACAAACTGTCACTTGTTCGGGCAAGTTTCCTGAGATGACTGCTGCCCTCCTTCCCTGATGGGGAGAGACCGTGAGCATTCCTCTTCAGCCGGTGATAGGAGGAGGGTTCCGTGCTGCACAGCTAACAGTTACCTGTGCAACATGGAACCCTGGAGAGAGAGGTAAAGAATGGCAGGGGTACCTGAACTCAGATATCTTCCCCCAAAATGAATTTAATAATCCCTAACGGGAGAGCAAGCAGTAAGCATTGACCAGTTTATCAAAAGTATCTGGTGCTAGTCCAGATTCATGGTTTCTTCCCATAAAACTGCAAGTCAGTGAATTTGAGTCTCAGTGGTAAAATCTTGGTCAGCTTTGGTGAGTGGGTCAGCCAGTGGGGAGCTGGGGGAAGAGAGAGTGTAAAGTATACTGTGGTAGAGAGAAGACATGCAGTGAATGATAATGAAACCATTCTTTCTTACAGGGTAATTATGAAAAAGAAGGTCTCGGTGCTTCCAGCCACATAACCACAAAATCAATGGCTGCTCCTTCAAGCTGCGGTCTGAGCCCACTGCTGGTTCTGGTGGTAACCGCTCTGTCCACCCTATTATCTTTATCTTTAGCAGAAACATCGTAGCTGCATTTAAAAAAATACAATATGGACATGTAAAAAGACAAAAACCAAGTTATCTGTTTCCTGTTCTCTTGTATAGCTGAAATTCCAGTTTTAGGAGCTCAGTTAAGAAACAGTTCCATCCAACTGGAACATTTTTGTTTTTTCTTTCAAGAAAGCTTCTTGTGATCCTTCGGGGCTTCTGTGAAAAACCTGACGCAGTGCTCCATTCCAAACTCAGAAGGCTTTGGGATATGCTGTATTTTAAAGGGACAGTTTGTCAATTGGGCTGTAAAGCAAACTGGGGCTGTGTTTTTGATGATGATGATGATTTTAACAGTTTTACTTCTGGCCTTTCCTAGCTAGAGAAGGAGTTAATATTTCTAAGGTAACTCCCATATCTCATCTAATGACATTGATTTCTAATGATACAAATTTCAACCTGACATTGATGCCAAGCTTTTTTTTGCCACAAAGAAGATTCTTATCAAGAGTGGGCTTTGTGGAAACAGCTGGTACTGATGTTCACCTTTCTATATGTACTAGCATTTTCCATGCTGATGTTTATGTACTGTAAACAGTTCTGCACTCTTGTACAAAAGAAAAAACACCTGTCACATCTAAATATAGTATCTGTCTTTTAGTCAAAATAGAGAGTGGGGAATGAGTGTGCCGAGTCAGTACCTCAATCCCTGAACAGCACTCTTCTAATCCTAAGCCTTACCTGAGTGAGAAGCCCTTTACCTAACAAGAGTCCAATATAGCTGAAACGTCGCTCTAATACTCTTTACACTTATGAGGTTATATGTAGAAAAAATTTTACTACTAAATGATTTCAACTATTGGCTTTCTATATTTTGAAAGTAATGATATTGTCTCATTTTTTTACTGGTTTAATACAAAATACACAGAGCTTGTTTCCCCTCATAAGTAGTGTTCGCTCCAATATGAACTTCACAAATACAGCTCTTCAAAAGCAGACTCTGAGAAGCCTCGTGCTGTAGCAGAAAGTTCTGCATCACATGACCGTGGACAGGCAGGAGGAAACAGAGCAGACAAGCATTGTCTTTTATTGTGTCTTGAAGTGCAAGCATGCATACCTGTGGAGGGAACTGGTGGCTGCTTGTAAATGTTCTGCAGCATCTCATGGCAGCCTTGTCATGATGCAATCCGGCACCTTGGTTTTCAGGTTATCTGACAAAGGCAGCTTTGATTGGGACACATGGGCATGGGCAGGTTGTCCTTTCTTTGGAAGCACATCCATGCTGGGATGCCCAGTTCTTTTCCGAAGGATTGTCCTTACTCCTGACTGCAATGTCTTGGCCACTGTTTGGAGCACTTTGGTCTGAAGGTCATTAAGGATCTGCTTGCATCTTGTTTTATGTCCTCCGTGACATACTGCAGACCATGTTAGAAAAGAAGGAAGGTTTGTGGATCAAGAGGGTTGACATTAGGTCTGGCGAGATGAGTTGGTTGGCACAGATCAGCAGGACAGGACCCTGGTGATAAGGCATCTGGCTTTGCTAACCACATATCATCTTCCATTATTCTCTTTCTTGACTAAGTAGACCCGAAAGTGCACTGTCGAAGTCTGGTTTAGATGGCGAGATTCTGAATCTACAGTGATCAAGTACTGGTGGCCACTTTTCTCCAACATTAAGTAAAGAAGCAGAGATCCCACCTTGATAAATTGCTGGGGAGCACTGACTTTTCCCACCTTGGCAGAGAGATGGAGGAGGAAACCAGGGTGCACATTTCTACAGATCCCCTTTGCCTGCTGGTGTTTGCCTTCTCAGATTAGTCAAATCGCTAGGGGGAAGGGGAAATCTATGAAATCCAAGATAAAGGCATAGTCTTTTAGCTCTATTGGTGTTCAAAGTGCATTTGTGTCCAAATGTTAATCAACACAAATGTACAGTACTCGGTACTGACTTTTTTCAGTTCAAAATGTTTTCAAGGGAAATTCAGCAGACACTCAACTGTATTTAATTAGTGAAAAGTTCTATAAAGACTCTTACTTTGAATAAACACATTAAATGTGTCAAAATATTTGGAATGCCAGTTATCTATGAGTGCATAGCTCTTACAGAGCATATTTTGTTTTCATTAAGTTATCTCTGTGTATCTACACTGGACTAATTGCATAGGGATCTGATTCTATGTGATCCACTGTAGAAAACTATTGATTACTTCTGCAGTAACAGCAGCCCTAATTAGCTTCAGATGACCAAAGAGGAAATGGGAGTTTCAGTGCTAACAAGGGCAGCCTTCATTGAAGAATGCATGGGTAGGCAACATATAAATTAAATTTTGAAAAGCCTCATCTGTCACCAACAAAGATCTCATTTTTCTTCAGTGATAAAAGCATATTCAAGTTACCAAATCCTCAATTTGAAAATCAGTTGCTGATTAAATAAATAAGGGGAAGCATCTTGTTCAGGGACAACACGTTGGAGAGATTCTTATCAAAGCAAGCCAAGCAAGGTTTCTGCCATTCAGTGTGATCTTAGTTTGACATAGTGACCCTCAAACACCACCATTTGCCCCAGAACTGGAGCACAATGATTTAAATCATTTACCTGTCTCACTTCTTCTTGGCATGCTTAAAAGCAAACATGATTCACTACTTCCTGTCCTTCAGTCCGGGCATTTGGGGTGCCAGTGAAGACAAGGGTTATCTGCTGAGGTTTGGGTGTCTTGCAGGAAGTATGTCATTGCAGTTAATTTTGATGAAATGAAACAGTAACTAGGGTCCATGCAGCCCATGACTCCCTGATTACATCTAGCCATGCCCTACTTATTATTTCAGAAAGAAAGAGGGGGAATAAAGGCAGTATTGCCACACTGATTAGAAGCACATTCATTCCACTTTGATGTTGAATATTTTTGACCGATATATGCTTGAGTATCTTTTTAATAGAGCACATGAAGGAAGAAGCGCACAACATAGAGAAGGAATTGAGAATGCCAATTACCTATTTATTTTTCCATACCTGATTTTTTTCAAGTCTCTAATAAAAAAAGTGTAAGTTGAGATTAACATAGGTGATTTTTCATGAAGTATCGCGAACGATCTAGAATGTGATGAGTGTGATTTCCATTTCATTTTTTTAAAACACACTTTTTTGCTGTAGTAAGAATGTCTTAGAAGTTGTGTCTTCGAGTTACTCAAACACCAGACAGGGCTCCTCCAGAGCTGCCCCAGCCTTTGATTTGGTCCATATTCAGACACTTCCTATCTTGCATACACTCTGATGGGCCGCTTCTAGCTGCTGCCCGTCTCCCTCTTGCCTTCTTGTCTCTAAATCAGACACTCCCAAGCACTCCATCTGCTGTACTAGGAGAGTGGGAGAGCCAAAGCATTTTGAAGTCTGTGTAAAGTGCCTGGGAAAAGAGATGTAAGAGCAGTGGGAGTTTATATAATTAGCAAATTCTTTTCTCAGAATTCAGCAGAAATGTATTTCTGTTGTTATTATTTACAAAATTGTGGCCTCAGAGGAGCTGTCTTCTGGAAAATAAGTTTTCATTCATGCAGTTAGACATGCACGATGTATTTGAATCAATAAACTGCAGACCAGAAAAGGGCTGCTTAAATGAATTCACATGTTCTAATTCTCTTTTGAGGCTGTTGATGATGTCCTGGATTCATAACCCCATGATCTGTGTTGCTTTTGCCTCTGCTCTTTGGTAAAGCAAATCAGACTGTGATACACCCATCTTTTCAAGAACAACCTAAAAGCGATGACAACAGGCAGGAGTGAATTACCACTGGCCTGGGCACAGTGACAGCAGAAGGCCCATCTGAGCTTGGAGAGTTGGAGCGATAAGGCAAAATCAAGGTGCAACAGTGGGCCATGTTCGAAGGGTGAATGGATCAGAGTCCGCTGATGTTCCTTACTGATCAGAATAGGAACCTTCTAACAGAACAGCCAGAGTTCCTTGAATCAGGCAGAAGTTATTTAGAGACAGGAAGCCAGAGCTAATAATAATATCCGAATGACAGAGGAAGGAATTTCTTATTAGAAATTCTAAAATAAAACAAGTGGGGATTTGGTTGGATATCCTTAGAAGCTACATTTTTCTCTCATCCCTAAGATAGATATCTCAAGTGTATATCTGACACCTCTTGACTTTGACACAGCTCTGCTTCTCAAGTGATCATTTAAGTCTGTTGTCTAGAATTCTTTGTAAGGGCTGGACCTCTGAAAAAGATTCTCACTGCAGGGGCCTTAAATCTGTGGTTTTTTGCCAATCCCTCCTTCCTGGGATGTATTCTGTAGGACATTTCATTTATATCAGGATATTGGCTGATTCAGCTCTCTTTCATCGTTATTATTCAGGCCTCCCTCCACCACTTTGTTCTTTATTGCCTAAGTATTGCCCTTCCCAATTCTTCATCGTAATTGCTCTAAATTTAGTTCAACCCAAATTAATTTCTGTTCCAACAGATATCTTTTAAGACAGAGAAGCCTCTCTCAGGAGCCAGATGATCTGAAGATGATGCTAATCCCCAAATACGAAGTTCCTCCAGCTAACTCTCCTCTGAGCTCTCTCTTCTTAGCTTTGGGATTGGGGATGGTCTTATCCTTGCCAGGAATCCCTTTGTTGCTCCCAGTGTCTCTGATGAGCTTTCTCCTCCCTCCCAGAGACCATGCAGGGGTGGTTTTCAGCAGAATGTGCCACCTGCACTTCTGATTGTTCTGAGACCCAGCCCAGAGGGGTGGAGAAGGCGCACAAACCCTATTCCAATAAACTGCCTGCAGAGAACCACAGCCTGCTAATAGTCGTTGAGGTCTCAGCCCCCTAAGGTCTCCAAGCTCATTTGACCAGCGCAGCTGCGACTTCGGCTGTCTGCCTCTGGCAGGTGCCAATATCAGCATCTTGTCCCACTGCCATGGGGAGTTAATTTTTGCTCCAGGGCAGCTGCCAAGCCCAGCACTGGCATCCATAGAAGGTTTTCTCTGATTTTCTTCTCTTCGTCTCAGGCTAGGCTTTCTTACCAATCCCCAATTTTGTTTTGTAGGGTGCCAGGAGACTGACCAGAGATCTTTAGCCTCTTCCTTAGTTTGAACATCTCTTGCTGCTCACACCCAGGCTTCTTTGGCAGAAAGCATGACCCATAGTAGGTACTCAGAAACTGGTTAAATGAAAAACTTGGACATTTAAGGGCTTTATTCTGTCATACAGTAGCAAGAACTGGCCTATTGGCATCATATTCCTGGCATTGGGCTGTATTGACCCTGAACGTGTCCTCCTGAGGTTTTTGAGGGTGACCTGGGAGAAAGGGTCTGAGAAAGCATTGGGATCCAAGTGACTTTAAATCTGCCCATGGCATTTCCTGCTGAGAGGTGAGAAACTAGCATCTTTACCAGCAGGCTGACATCTGCCAGAAAGGACAGAGCCCAAAATGGGGGTAGACTTTGTGGAAAATTCGCCAGTTAGTCCGCTGAGATTTTAATCTGCCTCAAGCACAGGATGCTGACAAGAAAGGTAGACCACTCTGCCGATCCCAGACGAATCCCAGGGATGACAACTTCTCCATCAGTATCCTGAGAAGCAACATCAAATGCTTATCAAGTCAGCACATTTACTGAGTGAGTACTCTGACGGAATGAACTAGCAATTGGAGCTGAATTTGAGAACACAGGGCCCTCTGACAGCAGCTTAGGGAAACGCCCATCCCTTCCAGATTGGCAGAATCCTTCCATTTCACATCCTTCGGAGATGCTGTATTCTCTTTACAAATCATTCATGAAACTTTAGACTCAGTCTCCCAGGGGGTAAGTCCTGCGCCATGTGCAAACAATGACAAATCCAGCTCTTCCATGATGGAGAAGGCAAACACACCCACCTTCATCCTGAGCCTAAAAGGGCACCTCAGAGCACTTAGGCGGCCACTCATCTGGGCCTCAGAGGGCCATGAGCTTGGCCAGGTAGGCACAGCAGTGGGGAAATCACAACTGTCGGGTACCGGCCATGGTGCAGGTGGGAACAGGAGATGCCAGAGCTGCTTTAGCTGAGGAAAGCAAACAATCAGCAGTGCTCAAAGGAGCAAAACTTCGAATGTGCACGTTGACCCCTGATATTTGCAAGCATAGCACAGATCCTAAGACTAGAGTGAAGTGGGAAGAAGAATTAGAAAATCCAGTGGATGTCCTGAATATAGGGAACCAGGGCTGTTGAAAATCAGTAAAGGTTGATGACCTGGGGCCAGACCAGGTGACTGTGGCAGTACAGGTGAAGGTACCCTGGACCTTCTCAGTTCACTGGCTCATAAGGCTCCGCCAATAATGCGTGGTTCTCTCTCTTTCTCTCTCTCTATCACACACACACACAATGATTGGAGGGCTATATGATCCAGCATTATCTTCCTGGTGCGCCAAGCATGCTTGATCTGGAATTGTTTATTATTGTTATTATTATTTAGCTGCAGCTGACGGCATTTCTCAAATGTGGAGAAGGAGAATGGAAATTGCAGAACCAAGTCAGTTTGCCCCACCATATTTGGCTGTGGTCTTACTATCATTGGGCATTTCTGATGTGCTCTTCTGGATTCAGAAAGAGCTGATTGTCCTCCGAGGGTTGAAAAAACAGTTTCAGAAACCTGAATCCAGGGCCTTATCATTCTCATGATCTATCTTCTTCTCCCTTCCCACGCCCAAGGGAGTGGGGGAAACACTTTTCACTGCAGAGTTTGCTTTAAAGAGTTTTCCCATCTTGCGTGCATTATCCCTTGATATTGAAATTATTTTCTCAGTTTAATCCAACTCCTGCTGAGAAGCTGTGTGAGATTTAGGTTGTGGGATTTTTTTCTTGTACTCTTTTGGATGGTGTTGCATTTTTCACTTTTAACCCGAGGGTATGTTTCAGCTTATGTTCGTTCTGTTTCATGCAGGTTTATAGTACGGTGGAGTAGAGAAGGCGGCTTCTGATTTTTAGGGTATTTTTAGAATTCATTCCTGAGTGAGGGGTTCAGACACCCAGTCTCCTCAGAACAGGGGTGAGGGGTTGACTGAGCTTTGTTGAGGAGCCTCCGGTTAGGCTTCGGGCACGTCTCCATGTTCTATTGTGTGTTTACTGAGCTTCTCACTGGTAGAAGATGACACATCTGTCTCATCGTCCTGTGTATCTGCTTTCCAGAGGACACTGGGACATTCTCCTGGGGTCACTCCCACACGGCTTTCTCACACAGCTGTTTTGCAACAGCCTTTATTGCCAACACCCGTGGAAGAACATCTCCTGTAGAAGTACAAGTTTTGCAATTTGGACTTTGGAAGTGGTTTTGTGATGTTTGAATTTTCTGTTAGCCTATTGCTCAAGCACTACAGAATGTACATAGTCCCTTTGGCCATCCTCCCACCCCAGAATATCCTAATAAACATTGTTTCCTTTTTTTAAAAAACAAAAATCATTGTGGTGTCTTTTTCTTTTATCCCATTCACTGGAAAACGCTCTTGAAATCTGCAAACATGTAGAAATCCCCAGTGTCAAAGCAATGGGTTTTCTTGACAGCAGATCAGAAGGACTAAGTGTGGCTGCCACAAATACTTCCAGACCATGTTTCCGAACCTTGGTACTATTGACACTCAGGGCCAGATAATTATATTTTGGGTGGATGGGCTTGTCAGATCTTATACATTGTTGATGTTCAGCAGCATCCTTTGGTAGCCCCCCATCTACACTTGTGGTCAAAGCTATCTCTGGACATTGCCAAGGGTCCTCTGAGCCTAGGCAAAATCACACTTGCTTGAGAGCCACTATTTCAGAGTCAACCTTTTGCTCATATATGAGTGGCAAAAGGCAGCAGGGTGTAGTGTAGGAGCCTGCGGGGGAGACAGCACTGGGCTTCACTCCACACCTGACATTTATATTATGTTCTCAAAATACAATGTTATAATTAGAGGATAGGGTTGGTGGATTCCTAGTTACCATCATATTTGTATTGGATGATTTCTATAGACTTATAAATAGTATTTTGATAAAAGATAAAGACTTAGAATGAGGTGGTTGTTCTTGGTTCCAGCATCTAGCTGAGTGTCTGGCCAAGAATAATCACTTAACATCACATGAGGCCATGAATTAGGATGGTGAAGGTGGCTGCGCAAAATATGACTCCCCTATTTCCCTGAGGAAGTTATCATCTTTGGCATCCTTATCACTGCCAGGAACCTTTAAGGCAAAATGTTAAGACATAAAACATAGTAATTAATATTGCCACTGTTGTTTGCTTCAGTATGCAACTAATGTCCCTGAAACAGCAAGAAGACCTTGCTTGCTCTAAGACAGAAGCCTGTATTTCACTTGGGATTCTGCAGGACACGCTTTTGTTCTCTTGTGATTTTTCTTTTAGCTGGGCTTTCCTATTGTCTTGCTTCCTGGCTCTGCTTTCAAATGACCAAGTTTAGAATGATTCCACAGAATCCCCAAGTTGGTTTGGATGAAAAATTTGTGTGAACATTTGGACCTTGGCCTGGTGTTTTAAAGGTATAACAAAAGCCTAGATTCCAGCAGCTCACCTGGCTCTGGGCTTCTCGGGACAGCTTTTGCAGAAATCCCCAAGTTCATTCCCGGAGAAATGAACCCCAGCTGTCAGCACAGATGGTGCAGGGCCCGTGGGGATGGGCAGGACTAGAACACTCCCAGAATCATGAAGCAGAAGTGGGAGACAGAGCCACAGCGAGCGCCCTGGGGACCTTCAGGGTCCTCCGACCCCCGGTCCGTTCATATTCTAATCATCTTCGGAATGCAACCAAATCCCTGGGATGCAGGTGATAGAAAATTTAGGAGCTGGAACAAGAAGTGACTAATAAAACCCTGAGAGAAATGCCAAGAAAGTGAATAAAATCTATGACAGAAACAAGATACAAGACTGCTTGTGTTTGGTGACATAAATAAAACATAAACGAGAACACAGTGATGCGAAGATATGAGCAGGGGTATCCATAAAAGTCCCATAAACTGGCAGTGCTGGATGCCCTGATGGGCTTTAGCCTCACAGAGATGTCTGCCATCCAGGCTGGTAGATAGAGAATTCACCATATTTAAAAGATAAGGTGAGCATTTGGCCTGGGTGGTTATATAAATAAGGACAGTCTTTAAGAAAAAAGCAAAAACTGTATGACAATATGTATCAGAATTTAAAATCTACATCTCCTTTGAACCAACAATGTCACTGCAAGGAATTTGCCCTTCATTCTTATACAGGGTGTCAAGACGCATGCAATACTATTTTTACCACAGAATAATTTGTAATAACAAATGACTAGAAACAACCTGAATGCCCATCAATAGTGAGCTGATTAAAGAACTTATAGCGCAGCTAGATGAGGGAATATTAAGCAACTATTTTAAAAAAGGAGACGTACATCCACTAAACCAAAAGGGGTCTATAGTGTGTTGAGTGAAATGGCAAGGTACAGGATGGTGAAAAATATTGTCCTACTTGTATAGAGTTTAAAAAGATAGATGGTAGACAAATATTGATGATAGAGATAGATCATAGATAGATGATTGACAGAAAGCGGGATGATATACTCTACATCGATATAGGTAGACAGGTATAGATAGATATAGGCAGGTATAGATAGATGATTGATAGATGGTAAATAGATGACAGCTAGATGTATGTAGATCAATAGATATATAGATGATAAGGTAGGTAATAGATGCTAGGTAGGTAATAGATAAGTATAAATAACTATAAATAAATAATAGATTATGGATAGATAATTGATGCAGATATAAATAGGTAGAGATAGAGATATTAATAGATGATAGATGATAAATTTCTATAGATAGGTAATTGACCATAAATAGACAGGCAGCTGGAAAGATAATAGACAGACATGAATATTCCCTGGATATAGTTTTTACATAGGTTTTACTCTATCCATATATTATTTGTACCCATTGTTTTTAGAGAATAAAAAGTAAAGGAAGGACAAGCTGTACAACTTCTGGAACCCAGCTCAGATTCTGAGCCTTGCTCTTTGGAGGAGAGAGGCTGACGCAGCCCTGACTCAGAGCGCTCCCAGGGCTCTGCAGAGTTCCCTACTGCAGTCAGCCAAGCCCTGCACAGCCCAAGAAACAGTGAGTGGCTGCCCCCACCAGCACCTCCTGCAAGATTAATTGCTGCAATTTAGGGAAGAGGCACCTTAGGGGCACCTGCTGTGCATTGTGTTGTATAGGAGGGTTTTAAAATAACTCCTCTCCCTGTGGTTGACAGCGTAAGGGTGAGTCATTTCCATGCAGGGCCTTCCCAGCCCAAGGGGAGGCTGGGTCAGCTCTTCCAAGAATGAACCCCACCCTGCAGACGGTACTCTCAGAAGGCTCATGATAGTAACAGCTGTCAGTTGCTGGGTGCTCACCATGCACCAAGCCTGGGGATGGATGGGCTGTGTGCACATGATCTCATTTAGTCCTCACAGCAGCTCAGATACATTTAATTTCATTTTGCAACTGAGGAGACTGAGGCTCAGAGAGAGCAAATGACTGATGCAAAGTCACACAGCCAGAGTGGGACTCCAATTCTGTTTTCTGATGTCCGAGCCCATTTAGACACCCTCTTCTGCTCTCAGGCCAGGGGGGAGAAAGTCTCCTGGCTTCTGAGCAGGAAAGCTCGCAGGTACACCCACACCCCTCGGCCCTACCACATTTCCCTCCATCCACACTTGGGGCTATGTTCTGAGAGCTGCCCAAGTCAGCATAATGCGGCATGAGTTTGTCTTCAAAAGATAATTAGATTACCTCCCTTGCCTTAAGGAAAAGAATAGCAGATTTAAAAAGAAATATGACAAGCCATCTGAGTGCCGGGACTGCTCCCCTTAGACTTACACTTCCATTTCAGTCCCTCATTCCAGACATAAAACCAATTAAAGCCGTGGCAACGTATACAGTTAACACCAAGTGACAAAAACCTGCCTAAGTGTTTTAAAGAATCTCATTTACCCACAGGCTGTGCCCGGAGAAACCTAGCTGGCCTGGTATCCTACAACCTGGGAAGTGCATGATGCAGCTCTGACTTCTGGGGGTGCTCAGCCACCCTCCTCAGAATCCCCTTCCAGCTGTCACCCTCTGTGCCTGGTCTGTCTTCAGTCTGGGGACAGCAGACGAGGGGAGGTGGTGGGGGCGGGTCTTAAATGTCTGACCCCTGGCAGGGTGGCTGGCTCAGGAAAATGTTTTGGTCCCTAGTCCCCGTCTGATTCTAGATCTCGACCTCTCCCACTCCTGCCCACACCCAGACAACCTGCAGGGGAGAAAGCACTGGACTTGACGGTCCTCACCTTGAGGTCCGCCACAGAATGGCAGAAGCAGCTTCCTTTGCCTTAGCACCTCAGGACCAGGGCATCTCCCTTTGAAGTGAGCAGATCAAGAAATTCAGCTTTTGGAAAGGAGCTTCAAAAACTAGGACCCAAACTGAGAAGAAATGATAAACCAGGCAATAAGAAAAATGTGGCTTCTGGGATGCATTGTTCTGGCGTAAGTTTGCTTCCCTTCCAGGTAACAGAAAGTGAATCCCCAGGCCCATCAGTTGGGAAGGCCCAGTATCAGAATAGGAGAGCAGCCACACTCTGATACAAGCCTGGTTTGTTTTCCTTCTTCCAAACATTTCCGTCACTGGAGGATGCTTCAGGTGCTCAGATGAAGTCACCAAGCTTGGGAGCAGTTCAGAGTCCACAGAGCACCTTCACAGGCAGGCATATTCTCCCTGGACACCCCCGCTGGTGGGTGGGGACCTGGTTGATCATCCCCATTCCAGGATGTGTCTGTCTGACCAGTGGCAGAGGGGACCCTGCAGGCCAGGAGTCCTTCTCTCAGCCCCCTTCCCCTGTGTCATGGCCTCCCCTCCAGCTCCCTGTCTTCTTTTCTGACATCTTCCCACACATGCCAGAATTGCAAAATATTTTAATTTAATATCTGCTTTTGCAGAGCACACCCGTACAGTCTACTGTATTTTTCTCTTCTACTGAGTTTTTCAAGACAGTTTTTACGTGGTATTGAATAACCCCTGCTATCATTCAGAAAATAGGCAACTTCATGTGCCTAGCCTGGGGTTGCCAGAGATCTCACAGCGTGATGTTCACTTGCTCAGGGACCTCAGCCCTGGTGGATCACCAAAGGGAGCAGAGGGCGGTGGCTTCCTCACTGGACACTTAAATGACTCAAGGTTGCAAACCCAGGTGTGGGGACCAGGTCAATGAGGGGGGCTGCCAGTACTGGCCCCAGTGGAGCCGATGACCTCCAGGTGTTATGCGAGCAGGGAGCCTCTACATCCAGTTACACTTCACCCCCAGAACTAGCACCAAGCCAGCAAAGCCCAGGTTTCTCAGACACTGGCACCTCCAGATCTGTTCACAGGCCCCTGTCCTCCCCCAACACACCTCCCCACCATACAGTCCTTTTCTGTTTGGGTCTCTGCTTGGTCTCTATCTCTTCACATCTGGAATCAAAGACTTGTTTCCAGAGGGCCCCTACTTTCATCGGTGGTTCCTCTTCTAAGCATCATGATTACATTGGGTCTTCAGGGCAGCCTACGAGGCAGGTACTGCAGTCTCTATTTTGCCAATGAAGACATAGAGGTTAAGTAACTTGGCAAAGTCCCATGAATCAGAGGGGACCGTGGGGTCTGAATCCAGGCAGCCCAATTCAAGGGTCTGCTTTGTAACCTCTGTGTCATCCCGCGACAGCCTGAAGAGGCTTCCTGCAAATCGCATCATTTTCAAGGCCATGAAAGGAAAAGATCTTTAAAGAAACGTGAGGTGTTACATTGGTCATCCTTTAGGATGGTGAATAACCAACCAATGCACGTGCTTGGATTTTTTCTTAATTTGGGATTTCCGAGAGTGAAACAGGACTTCCTTAAGTGGTCATTTCATGGGCAACATTTTAAAAGTCTGACTCCAGACTCAGCCTGTAAGTCTCATATCCAGCTCCACTACCAGAAGGTGAGACGTGAACAACAGTCACTCCCAGGCAGTCAAGTGCACATGGTTCCTTTGCAGGGGAGGGCTACACCGAGGGAGAAGCAGATCCCAGAAGGATGGAGAGGATCCCACGGTGGCCTCGTTAAGTTCAGGATGCCTATGACCTCCCCAGTCACCAGCGTCAGGTTCCATCATTCAGGTTGACTTATTCCTCTCCCTCCCTGCCTGTATCCCATTGGCCAGCAAGCCTCCGCCCTCCCTTCTGTCCCTGCACCTCCACCTGTGGGCTCTCCCCTGCGACAGCATCTAGCCTTTCCTCTCCACACTGATTTTCTCAAAGTCCACTGTCATCAGGCTCTCAAGGCTTCCCAGGTTCTGACTCCAAACTACCTCTCTACTTCTACTCCTACTTTCCCCTTGCACCCAAATAAGCAGATATCCTCACCACTTTCTCCACTGCCCTATCCATCCACCTCCCCCGCTCACCGACCCATCCCCTCAGCTCCTCTCTGGGAAGCCTTCCAAGTCACTCCAGTTGACAATGAGTTTTCCATCTTTGGGAGCCCAACTTTCATGGGCTCGCTCCTATGCTCCCATGTGACCTGTGGTTCTGTGAACATGAGCCTCCCCTCCCCAGCAAGGCTGGAAATGTTACTAGTGGAGGGTGTCCAGGTTCTTGGCACTTTGAACAAAGAATTGGACAAAACACACAAACAAAGCAAGGAAAGAATGAAGCAACAAAAGCAGAGATTTATTGAAAATGAAAACACACTCCACAGGATGAGAACAAGCCTGAGCAAGCAGCTCAAGGGCCCAGTTACAGAATTTTCCAAGGTTTAAATACCCTCTGGTGGTTTCCTATTTGTTTCTTGGTGCACAGTCTATGTAAGTGAAGTCCTGGCATGCAATCAGTCTGGTTGGTTGGGAAAAGCAACCAATCAACCGCTAAAGTGCAGTTACAAAGTTACACTCCTATGCAAATGAAGAATTGGCCTGCAACCAACCTGACTGGTTGTGGGAGGGGACCAATCAGAGGTACTTTCAATGTTTCATCTGCCATACAGAAAAAGAGGGGGGTTGCAAAGGGAGTAGCCTCTGGCCCTTTTGTTACTTGGGTGTGGAAAGTTGGAGTTTTCCTTTTGATGTAGTTCTAGGAAGTCAGCCTGAATAGGCCTTAGGTTCCCTGCCTTCCAGACCCTATTCCCCTGCCTCAGAGACACCCCCTAAAAGAGAGGACAGACTTCTCTGTGTGTTCCCAGTCCACAGACTCTGAAGATACAGACTTTGGAGATGAAGTGACTTGACTTCTCTGAGCCTCAGTTTCCCACATGTTGTCAAATGGAGTAAATACAAGAACCTGCCTCAGGGAGTTGCTGTGAAGTTACTGTGTTGGTAACAGCTGCTGTTGTAAAGAAGATGACAACAAAAACTGACGGTGACACTAACAGTAAAACTGAAAGTGATGCTGGGACCCAGGAGGGCATTTAGTAGGAGTCTGAATGTGCACTTTTTCATTTTTTGAGACCGGGTCTCACTCTGTCTTCCAGGCTGGAGTGCAGTGGTGCTATCTCTGATCACTGCAATCCCCACCTCCCAGGTTCAAGCGATCCTCCTGCCTCAGCCTCCTAAGCTGAGACTACAAGTGCATGCCACATACACAGTTAATTTTTGTATGTTTTGTAGAGACAGGGTTTCGTCATGTTGGCCAGGCTGGTCTCGAACTCCTGGGTTCAAGCGATCCACCTACCTCAGCCTCCCAAAGTGCTGGGATTATAGGTGTGAGCTACTGCGCCTGGCCACTGACTTATTCTTGAAAGAACAGATGAACTGGGTTTCCCTCAGGCTCATTCCTTCCTCCATTAGCAAGTTCGCTGGAGGCCTATCATGTGATGGACGCTATCTTTGGGAAACAGAGAAACATGATTCCCGCCCTACTGGAAGTTTATGTGCTTTTCTCTCTTCCCTCTGTTCAGACCTTGAAGATTCAGACTTTTCAGGGAATGGAGGGAGCCTCTCACTCTAGGCAGGTCATTCCATCTGATCTGCCCTGGGGACGTACAACAGAACCTATGACATCCCAAAAGACAGCTGGTTTTTCTAATATACAATAACAATCTTGTGGGAGTAAGATTCTCCTGAGTTACGATGCCTCATGTGCCCTCGTTCATTGATTTTGTTAGGAGAGACTGAAGTCTTCAAAAGATTGCCAAGTGCCTGCTACTATTTACTAAATTCTTGCAAGACAGGCTTTAGTAACTCATAACGCCTCAGCGTGTTTACCCAGTTAAATGACACTGTTTCAGCATTTGGTGGAGAAGAGCCATTTCTGCATCTACTCACATCCTGTCACTTAATTGTCATTGTATAGGAGTTCATTAACATTGCCTTAATTTGCTATGAAGAGTTAAAAGGCTTTCAAATCTAGTCAAATTCAAAACCAGTTTATTTGCCTTTTATGGTGATGGAAGTGATGTGCACTGTAAATAACCTTATGTTCAACACTCAGTGATATTAATTTCACTTGACTTCATGACTTAAGGTCAAATATGTTAATCAAAGCCGCTGTCATTAACACAGTTTCCTTTTCTATTAAGTGATTATGATCACTTACTATTAATGAGTCGTGAAGTTTTAATAAATTTTTGCTGGTGTGAAATTACAAAACAGTAATTATGACACATACTGTATGGATGGCTTGTTCCATGATGTAAATTTGGCCCAGTGTTGGTAAAATACAAAAGAACCGCAAATAATTAATTAGTTGCTGCCATGGCACCAAAATAAGCCTTCACTGTGAAAGCAAATGAATGACAAATGAAGAGCCTTTTGTTGTTATTAGTGAACTGTTACACAGTGAGACCTGGGCTCTCAAAAAGGCCTGATCCCTCAAAAACGACATTTGACTAAAGCCAGAGGAAAAATATCTGCAAGAATTCTTCTGGGTCGAAGTCAGTTTTTCTGGCATGGTGCTGATTGTATGACAGTAGGGGACAGGAGGAGGATTTTGAAATAAAATTGAAATTAAATTAAATGTTGATGCAGATGGATTGATGGGAATGGTACTTTGGAATTAGCATCTCAAGGCTGAGAGACCTCCTGTGAGCCTGGGAGAGAAACAGAGGCCTCAAGGATTTACCACCTACATTGAGAGCTCGTTGCAGAACACATCACAGTCCCTAGAGGATTATGTCAAAATGAAGATTCCTGGGCACTGCCCCCAGAAATGTTGGTTCAGTGAGTCTGGAATAGGGCCTAGGTGCCCGCACACACTCAGGACAATTCTGATACAGGTGGTCTCTGGCACACACTTTGAGAAATAATAATCTAGAAGGCCTAAACCACAATTCAAAACTATATAGGAGTCAAAATCCTCACCGCAAACACAAATGTACCAGGCCCCATATTAGGCACAAGATTGTGAATTTTCTACATTGTTTACAATCAAGTAAGAAAGGGATATGTATATAAATAACAAATATATCATCATCTAAGATTTCCTGAGCATTTGCTTATAATGTGCCACACACAGAGCTGAGTATTTTATATGCACAATCAGATTTGACCTCAACACAAGCCCATTTTTCAAATCTGGAAACTGAGTCACAGAGAGATTACATAACTTGCCCAAGGTCACGCAGCCAGCAAGGGTCAATGCCAAGCTAAGAAGTGGGCTCTATTATGCAGGCAGTAGACAGCAACTGCACATGTTTAGATAGGGGAGAAACAAAACCAGAGGGCTTGGGAATGTCTCCTGGGACAGCACTGTGAAGCAGGGACTGGGGTGGATGCAGGTGAGCACCCTGGGTAGCAGTTTCAGTTGTCCAGGGCAGTGGTTTGCAAACTGCTCCCCAGAGCCTTGGAGGTTTTGGGGTGTGTTCAAGGGTCAATGTTGAGGTGGAGGCTTAAGTAGAGCTCCTTATCCTTTTGCTGTCCCCTTGACACCCCTGTTCACAATTTTTTTTTTTTTTTTTTTTTTGAGATGGAGTCTCGCTCTGTTGCCCAGGCTGGAGTGCAGTGGCGTGATCTCGGCTCACTGCAAGCTCCGCCTCCCGGGTTCACACCATTCTCCCGCCTCAGCCTCCCGAGTAGCTGGGACTACAGGCGCCCGCCACCACGCCCGGCTAATTTTTTGTATTTTTAGTAGAGACAGGGTTTCACTGTGGTCTCGATCTCCTGACCTTGTGATCCGCCTGCCTCGGCCTCCCAAAGTGCTGGGATTACAGGTGTGAGCCACCGTGCCCGGCTCACATTTTGTATCTGCTGTTGGAGAATGCTGTCATGTGACAAAATGTCTGAAAACGCCTGGCTTGGGACATGCAAGGAAAGGGGCAGAAGGCAGAAGTGCAGGCTCAGAAATACTTCCAGGATGGGACAGGTGGGGGCCATGAGACTGAGTTGGAAGTTGGGCCTGGGTTGTTTAACCTGCTGGCACAGGGTTTGGTGAGACAGTTCATCTGGAAGTCAAGAGACAAGTCCGGAGTTTGGGGATGGAAGATTTGATATTTATTTTGGAGTCATCTGTGGCCAGGGAATTTATTCTAGAAGGAACACAGCCAGCCAGTTTCTGAGTGAGGCTGAGAAAGACCCAAGTGCCTGTTCGTTCTGGGTACCGTGCCAGGGACGGTAAACTATCTATCACTAGCCAGGGATGGTAAAATCTATCACTAGCCCTAGGAGGTCTGCACTCCTAGGGTGGATGCTGTGCCCACCTGGCAGAGGAGGCTTACTGAGTTGCAGCAGAGAAGGTTGCACCATCGACACAGCAGCTACCCTCACTGAGCACCCACATGTGCCGTGCACTTTAAATATCATCTCATTTTCTCCTCAGGAAAGCCCAGGAGGAAGACACGGTTATTTCCTCCATTTTAAAGATGAGACTAATAAACGTATCTCATGCGGGTAAGTGAGATTCCAAAGCTTGTGTTCTTTTCTCTCCACCTGTGATGACATTGATAAGACCAGAATCTATCTTAAGAATTAAACAACAAAAGACAGGGCAGCTTCCGTTATACAATGTAACCCAGACAGATGGGACCTGCCAGTTATGCTAATTCACAACTACACAGCTGAGCCTTGCAAACACTTTTCAAAGCCAGCCCCAGCTTGGGGTCACCCCTCCTGCAAAGAGAGGCAGTTTGTCTAAATTCAAAAATAGACAAAAAGGGTCCAAGAAGCAGAACTCCCACCCAAGGTGGTCAAAGTAAGAGGGAAGGAATACAAAATATGTCAGAAACTGGGTAAGGCATTTCCTATTACCCATCAAACACTTTATTACACTGAATAGGTTATGTGGGAAAGGTTTCTTTCCATTAACCATTGCAATTGTCAACGTGAAGCACGAGTCTTCCAAGAATTTTCTGTCAAGCTCCTAACAAGTCTCAGACCTCACAACCGGAACCACAGTGCCTCTGCCCCATGGGTGCCCCATCTGAAGGCTTGTCCTGGTTTGCCAAGATCAGTGTAAGAGCCAAGCCAATGCTACTGTCTGTGTTCTTCACACATAGCGTCATCACCCTTATTCTTAGCAAGACTAGCGTCATTTAGCCTTACTTTATTAAGTTTTTATCCTTCTTTACCCGGGCAGGAGGCAAAAACTGGTAAGTGACTTGAAGACAAGGTAGGGCCAATGTGGAAACAAAAATAAAGATGCAGTAATCTGTAAATAGCTCCAGGGAAACATGTTTCCAAAGAGAGAGAGAGAAAAGTTAAGATGGCCCATTGCCCAGATTCCAGGGTAGGACTGCCTGTGATGTGGGAATTGCCCCTCTCTGACCACAGGAAAGCTTGGCTCAAGTATGTAACAACTTGACCCCCAGGGACTATCCTAGAGTAGTCACTGGTTTCATTTTAAATGGTGAAAACAAGAATGAATATCTAATTTTTGTTGAGCACTAACTGCGTACCAAGAACTCTGCTCAGTGCTCCTGGGTACATCTCCTCTGAGGCAAGGTGCACCTGCAGGGTCCAGGTAGATCCACGTTTCTCAGAATGAGAAGACTGCACAGGTCTCAGTGTCAAAGACCTCTGTTGGGTTTGTCAGTCCTGGAAGTCTCCAGGGCTCCAGGGCACAATATTAACAGTGATTCTTTCCAGATGGCAGGACCTTGGACGATTTCTCTCTACTTTTTCATAAATTTTAAATGTTCAATATGGAACAATTAGTTTACACCACGAAAAGCACATCAAACTCTACTTTTTAAAAGTGTGCCAATCTATTAATTTGTCAGCTATAATAAGGAGAGTAAGGCTTTGCTATCAACGTGAACCACTGAACAACTACTAAGAAAAGGGCCCTAGGTCTTCCAGCACAGCCTGGAACAATCACTCAGGAGTTGCGGAGTTCTCTTTCAGCTACTTTCCTATTCCATCTATTAGTCTATTGTCCTATTTATTTAGCTAATGCTTGCTTGGTTCCTGTATTAGTCTGTTTTCACACTGCTATAAAGAACTTCCTGAGACCTGGTAATTTATGATGAAAAGAAGTTTAATTGACTCACAGTTCCACATGGCTGGGAGGCCTCAGGAAACTTACAATCACGACAGAAGGCGAAGGGGAAGCAGGCACAGTCTTCGCATGTCAGAGCAGGAGAGAGAGAGAGAGAGTGAGGGAGGAAGTGCCACAGTTTTAAACCATCAGATCTTGTGAGAAGTCACTCACTATCATGAGAGCAGCACGGGGAAACCACCCCCATGATCCAATCACCTTCTACCAGGTCCCTCCCTTGACACATGGAGATTACAATTCGAGAAAACATTTGTGTGGGACACGAAGCCAAACCATATCAGTTCCAAAAAGGATATTGACAGCTTCCACACAATTTAGCCAGATAAAAACTTGAAGTGGGTGAGAAACAAGAGGCAAAGTAAAATAGCAGGTGAACCCAGCACATGGGCCACACAAGACCTGGCCACTTTCAACTGGGCCGTAAACATGGCTGCAGCAGACAACAGTAAAGAAAGGCACACTAATTGCAGTTACACTGATGGAGAGCACTCCTGAGACCAAGAGAAAGCTTCTTAGAAGGGGCATGACTATTCCCAAGACTATGATGGGAAAGTATTTGTTGCAGAGTACCTGGTAAAAATGACACTTGGTGACATAAGAATGATCAATGTGCTCAACAACATCCCTACTCTATGTCAGCCATGCTTCTCAGGGGGATTCTCTTACAGAAACAGACCAAAGGCATCGCTCCAACACACTGTTCAGGAAAGGAAATTCTAATGGGCCGTGCGATTGGGTCCAAGACCTTTATTCACTAGTGGTCTGAATTAATGCAGGTTTTAGGGTATCTTGAGCAATAGCACCCCAGGAGGTATGCAAATGTTTATTTTAAATTTTACCTTCAATACCTTTTAAATATCATAAATCTTTCAAATCATATCATAAAGATAATCAAATTACCTCCACTCAAATGTGCTATATAATAAATTCTAACATTTTGGAAACTACCAAATTGATGAATCATGCATCTGGGTTGTTCTTTTGTAACCCTGACAATGAAGCCCTTACTATACTGGTTTAATTGAAAAGTTTTCTGAGATGGCCAGGTACACTGTGGAAGAAATAAACATTGCCAAGTGTACCCTCTTATCTATGTGAACTGTGACATTCTTACCCCACATGAACAAAACCTAATGTAGTTACGAATTAGATGGGAAGGTGGATGTTAGAACGCAGCTGTCCCCTTAAATCTTAATTTCAGTTTTGGAGTCATTAAAACAACCTCTTTGACTAGGAAGACATAGTAACTAAATGCTATGTGGTTCTTGGATCCTGGATCCAAAAAAGAATATTAATGGAAATACTAGTAAAATCTAAAGAAAGTCTATAGTTTAGTTAATTGTACTATAATAATATTAATGTCAGTTTTGAAAGTGTACCAGTTATATAAGATGTCAACATTGAAAGAAATTGATAAAGAATATACTTCTCTCTATACTATCTTTGCAAATCTAAAATTATTGCAAAATAAAGAGTTAAAAAATTTAAACACTCTCATTGTTTTCATTTATTAACTTTGTAAGAGCATATTAGACATTTGAGTTAACAACATGGTTACATAATATATTACAATGCCATGTTACTCTGTTTCATATATTAATGATCCATATAAGATTTCATTTGAAGAAAGGATTCTGTGGTATAAATTTGATAAATTGTCCTTCCCCTTTACCAATAATTTAGTCCAAAAGACATTAGAGGGAATTGAGCAAGGAAGGTGAGCTTGCCAGTGTGGTGGGGGGAGCCTGGGTGGTGCAGGACATGGGCAGGGTGTCAAATGCCAGCTGGAGTAAGGAGGATGTTCACACAGAGGGGCAGCTTTGTGCATGGAGTCGGGTCCAAGTGGGGAAGAAACGCTACCCAATGCAGAACGTCAGAACGGAGAGGAGCAAGGGGAGCTTTCACGTGCAGGGGTGGCTCAGCATGGAGAGTCAATGCTCAAGAGGGTTGAGCAAAGCGTCCATGCAAGCAGGCAGGATGGGGGTGCACCCTGGTGTGGGGAAGCAGAGCCCAAACAGAGTGACCGAGGAGAGCTTCTGTGTAAGGCTGCAGCCAGCATGGGGAGTCAGAGCCTACATACGGTGAGCAGGGGCACCCCAGCTGAGGACTTTTGTATGGCAGGGCGCCATGGCAAGGGGGCAGTTAGAGAGGAGGATGAGGCCAGTTGGAGAGGAGGCCATGCTTGGGATAGGGGTGCAGTAGGCACCAGTGATAGGAGACTGGATGCACACAGGTTACTCGTCAAAAAAGTTGATATACTAAGGATAATAAGAGTCAAGTTTCTTATTGTCAGAGACTTACAAATAAAGGGAGACAATTAGAAGGAATTTTGTGGTATTACATCAGAATTGGAAATGTCACTGTAAACTCTTGTTTTTCAACATACAATGTTGAAATAAATAAAAATGTAAATATGCATGTGTCTGTATTACACATACATATAACCCCTTGCTCTGTCCATGAGAAGGCTGGGAACAGCAATGTCCCAACAGCCGTGAATACACCTACTGGTCAGACCTCGTTTTTGAAATACCATCCTCTATTAAAAGAAACCAGGGATCCCTGGAGAAACAGCTGATTCTAGGGCTGGAAATGCGAGGAGTCTGGAATATTTTATCATGTCAAAAGTTAGGAAATAGTCAAAGAATAATGGGAATGTGTCAAATGAAAGGGCAACCACTGGTCACATCTGGGAAAATTTGGATATCAAAATATATAAATAGGAATAAAATAGGAAACTATGGGCCCATACTGACATAACTACAGGAATAAATTCCAAGTTTGATACAGAGTGGGGTGTTTACATAGTCTCAGAGAATGTCTCCATAAATTAATACTTTCTAATTACAAGCAAGTGTCAAGGGAGTAACTTTATACTAGAGAAGCTTGACAGATACCTTAATCTAGTGATTTAATTTAACACTGTTAGAAATAGGAGGAGTCAACATTTGGAGTCACCTGATTGGAGGCTTAGGAAGAACTCATTGTTGCTTCTGTAACATTCCCACTGAAGATGCATCACCTAAATCTAATCATAAGGAAATATCAAACAAACCCAAACTGAGATACATTCCACAAAACATCTGACTTGTAATTTTCAGAAGCTTTATTGTCATAAAAGCTTCAGAAAGACTAAGTAAAAATACAGCAAAAAGGCAGGACAACAAAATGCAACACGTGTTCCCGAACTTAATCTTTTTGCATAAAAGACATTATTGGGACACTTCACAAAATGTGAATGAGGCCTGAGGATTTGATGGTAGGAATTTAGCAAAACCAACTTTCTGATCTTGTTGGTTATATTGTAGTAATGTGGAAGAATGTCCTGATGTATAGGAGATGCACAAAAATGGTATCCAGGAGTGATGGGGTATTCATGTCAGCAACTTATTCTCAACTCTTCAGGACCAAAAAAACGTATTTGTAAAACTTTTCAGTAGGCTTGAAATTGATTCACAAAAATATTTGAAAATCATTGAGGTAGCAGAACAGGTAAGATACACGTCAAAGTTCCAAACCTACAAGAGGAGGTCACCCCATCTCTACTCAGAGATGACCATCTGAGTGGACATATTGCAGAATGAAGAATTCCTTAGAGTACACCCCAAAAGATCTTCTCTTACAGACCTATAGATATTGATGAGTTTCATGTCATACAGCATAATTATGATCATTTTATCTTAGAATATTTTTGTAGTAAGAACTATACACCCACCTTATCCATAGGAACGCACCATTGAAAGGCCCATGAAGTACAAGGCTGATGGTCCCACCTACAAGAGCTACTTGCCAAAACTGATGCCAAGAGGACTGAATGAGGTGAATTGCTGAAGTGTTTATTAGCTATAAAGAAATTATTAATGAGTTTTGATTCTGGCAATAATTAAATAGCAGGGGCAGTTGTTTATGAGATTAATTAGATGAGATCATCTGAATCCATTAATCCAAGTAAGTGCTGAGCATGGTGAATGGTACAAAGTACAGAAACACCACTGTCGTCACCATCCTCATTATGATGATGATTATTAATGTTACTGGTCATTCACAGCTAGTAACAGCAAACTATCTCCATGGCAAATTTTTATATTCTTCATCACAGGTGGGCATACTCCAAGCTCATTCAAAAGTAGCATGCAATCACTAAGAAACAAGCTAACAACTGTTTCCTCAATTTTTGAAATCATTAACTGATCAGCCCAGCAACGATTTGTGCTGAGACAGTGATTTACGTGGGGTTAACCCAGTGCAAGCCTCAGTAACTGGGGGACTACATTATGTTCACACACATTGGCCTATAATTGGTTCCAGCCAGAGAGTCAAAGGCGAAGGAAAGGTCTGTGAAAACAGCAATCTAATAGTGCTTCCAGTTTATTTCTCCATCTGAAACTCCTGTAAAACACTGACCTAAGAAATTCAGGCTAGCTGTGTACTGAGGATAAGACAGATAGAGTCTTAAATGGCACACCAAATAAACTAATTTGTTTGTAACTGGGAAAAGAACAAAAAGGTAACTCAATATCTATGCTAGCAAAATAACAAACTAGGTACCTTGACCAATTTTCTCACTGAAAATAACTAAAAATGCTGGCAAAAATGGTAAACACCTTCTGAATTTCATTGATGAGCTGGCAAGGAAATAAGAAACATTAAGAAAAAAAGTAAAGTGAAGGTCTGAACCCAAGAATGAGGCAGAAAAGGGACTAGCTTTCACCCTGGGGGCATTTGCAGAACCAAGAATATTGAGCTTAGAGTTTCACAGCCTCACGAGGCACCAGAGACAAAATACAAGGTCCACCTGGGATAAGAAAGTCAAATAAGAGACCTTAATTAGTAAAATCCGGATCCCACAAGCAGGATTTTCAGAGTAGAATGGATTATATGTAAGTCCACTACCTCCTTACCACCAATGGGGCTACCAGAAATGTTACCATTCTTGAACCTCAAAACAGAGGAAAAATGGAAAATAGTCCCTGAGAATTGATACCCACAAGTTGGCCCTCACTCAGGTTTGCAGCCTAAATTCTTATGACCTGGGAGTCTGAAAATCCTGAAACCAACAATTTAAGTGGTTCTACAGTCGTAGTGATCCCAGGCATCCAGCAGAAGCTAAATGAAATCCTCTCTGAAGAAAACCATCTTCATCTCACAGATAAAGAATTGCCACACACAAAGTTCCAAGGAAAATGAGCAAGTCTTGCTCAGCACGCAGGAAAATAAAGGATAAGAATCACGAAGAGCAAACAAAAATCAGTAACTACAACTTCAGATTCTGAAATTATCCACAGAACATAAAATCATTGTTCATAGAAATTAAAGATAAATTTGAGTATAAGCAGAGACAAAGAAACTGACAAAAATATAAAACCATAAAACTTTGTAAACATAGACTATAAAAATAAACTAATAAAGCTGAAGACAGAAGTAGTGAAGAAATTATCCAAAGTTCTGTTCAGAGATGACAAAGGTTTGGAATACACGAATGAAACATGAAGAAACAGGAAACGCAGATTAAAAAGTTTAACATATGTCTAAATTAATGGTGTTCAACCAGGGGCAACTTTGCCTTCCAGGGGACATTTGACAATGTCTGGAGACATTTTTGGTTGTCACAATTGGCAGGGGTGGTGGGTGTGTGCTACTAGCATACAGTGAACAGAGGCCAGGAATGTTGCCAAACATCCTACAATGTTTTGGACAGCCCTGTGCAAACACGAATTATGTCAACAGTGCTGAGGTTGAAAACTTGTGGTCCATGTTGAGTTCTGGTATTAAAGTATAGTGACAATTGGGCAAAAAGTAATATCTGAAGAGGTTAAAAGAATAAATTCCAATGAATCCCCCCCAAAAAAAGATATACATAAAAAATACACATATAAAACTTTAATACATCAAAGGGAAAGAGCAAATGTTTTAAGAACCAGAGTATACTAGGGGCCTTTATACTATTCTATGTTCTTAAAAATGTTCCATATTAAGAAGTTAAAATTTTTTTTATAAGACCAGCCAAAGAACAAAGACAGACTACCTTTAAAAAACTGATAGCTAACTTTTCAACAGCAAAAATGAAAACAAAAACTCAATAGAATGATATTGTCAATGTACTCAGAGAAAGATTTTACTGTCAACTATAATTTCATACCTCGTGAAAATACATTTCAAGATTGAGGGAAAAAGCACTTTCAGATAAACAAAAATGGAGTTTTTTGACTATAGACCTTCAATAAAGGAAATTCTGAGGGATATACTTCTGGAAGAAGAAAAGAGATTCCACATAGAAGGCCTGAGATCCGAGAAGAAATAAAGGGAAAAAAATTTGATTATTCAAAATGATAATGATAATAATAATGATAATAATAATGCCCTGAGGGTTTAACTGTCACCAAATAGTTACCAGAAGAAAGCTTGTGTATAAAGCACTGCACCAAGCAAATGCATAATATGTATTCTTTTCTTTTTTTTTTTTTTTTTTTTTGAGACGGAGTCTTGCTCTGTCGCCCAGGCTGGACTGCAGTGGCCGGATCTCAGCTCACTGCAAGCTCCGCCTCCCAGGTTTACCATTCTCCTGCCTCAGCCTCCCGAGTAGCTGGGACTACAGGCGCCCGCCACCACGCCCGGCTAGTTTTTTGTATTTTTTAGTACAGATGGGGTTTCACCGTGTTAGCCAGGATGGTCTCGATCTCCTGACCTTGTGATCCGCCCTTCTCGGCCTCCCAATGTATTCTTTTCAAATGCACATGAAACATTTAAAAATTTGATCACATACTCAGTCATAAATAGGGTAAGATACATTGTAGTTTCAGGGTAGTATCAATTTACATCTCTTGCCTTAACATCTATCTGTTGTCATAGATAGCAATCCAAAGACCAAGAGATCCAAAGACACATCACAGATAAAATGTTAAAATAAAAACACAAAGGCAAATCTTAAAAGCAGAAAGAGGAAAGAGACTCGTTACATATAAAGGAACCTCAATGAGATTAATGGCTAATTTCTCATCAGAAACAATGGGGGTCAGAAGTCTGTGGTATGACATATTTGAAAGGCCGAAAAATTTTTTAAATTGTCAACCAAAGATTTTATGTCTAGCAAAACTATCTAGCAAAAATGAAGCGGAAATGCATTCCTAGATAAATATAAATGGAGATAATTTGTTGCTAGCAGAACTGCCTTATAAGAAATGCTGAAGTTAGTTCTTCAGCTTTGCTGAGAGCAAGTGACCTCAGATGGTAATTAGAATCAATGTGAAAAAAATAAAGAATGTCAATAAAGGTAATTATGTATGTAATTATAAAAGACAGTATAATTGTATATACTTTCTCCATTCTATTTTAGACTAATATAAAATGTACTTGTATAAACCATGTACATAATTGCATTGTTGGGGCTACAACATAAAGAAATATAAAATATTTGACAATAACAGCTCAAAGAAGTGAGTGGAAACAAAGCTGCATCAGAGTAAGAAAATGACAGCAGTTAGTCAAATCCACAGGAAAAAAGAAAGAGAACCAGAAACAGTAAGAAAGAAGGTTAATATAACCAACTCTGTAAATATATATTTGTGATCCACTCTTATTTTTAAGGACATATTATAAAATTATTACAGTATATTGCAGAGTTTATAACATAGATGTAATATGCATAATAATAATAGTACAAAAAAGCAGAGGAATGAATAGAGATATCTAGGAGCAACATTTGTGTATCTCATTGGAATTTAGTTAGTATAATTGTGACATAGATTATAAAAAGATGTATATGGCAAGACCTAGAACAACTGCTAATAAAATAACCTTTAAAATATGGTAAAATAAATCATAAAAAGACTTAAGATTATACACTAGAAAATATTCACTTAATGCAAAAGAAATCAGAAAGGTGGAACAGAGGAATAAAAAAGGCATAAGACATATAGGAACAGAAATTTAAATGGCAGACATATATCCAATTATGTCAACAGTAACATTAAATGAAAATAGACAAAACAATCTAATCAAAAGGCAGAGGCTGTCAGACTGGATAAAACAGACATGATCTATTTGCTGTCTATCTACAGAAGACACATTTTAGGTTCAAAGACACAAAGAGATGGAAAGTTAAAGGATGGCAAAAAAGATATAATATAAACAACAATTCCATGAAAGCTGGGGTTGCTAGACTACTAGCAGGCAAAGTAGAATTTAAGACAAAAAAAGTTACTAGTAATAAAAAGGGGCATTTTATAATGTAAAAAAGTAAATCCATCACGAAGATATAAGAATTATAAACACATATGCACTTGACAACAAAGCCCCAAAATACCTGAAGCAAAAACTGACAATAATGAAGGGAGAATAGACAGTTCAACAACAATAGCTGGAGACTTTACTACCCCACTTTCAATAATGGATAACATCTAGGCATAATATCAGTGAGGAAACAGAAGATTTGAACAACACTATAGATAAACTAGATATAAAAGGCATCTGTAGAATATTCTACCCCAAAATATTAGAACATACATTTTTTTCACAAATGCACATAGAACATTCTTCAGGATAGAACACAAGCCCTGATATAAAACAAACCTCAATTAATTTAAAATGATTGCAATCACACAAAGTATGTTCTCTGACTGTAATGGAATGAAATTTAAAAGCAATGATAAAAATAAATTCAGGAAATTTATAAGTATGCATAAGTCAAACTACAAACTCCTAAACAACCAATTGATCAAAGAAATAAATCACAAAAGAAACCTGAGAATACTCTGAAATGAATGAAAATGAAAACACAACATACTGAAATTTATGGGATGCAGCTCAATCAGTGGTTACAGGAAAATTTATAGCTCTAAAATGTCTATATTTAAAAAAAGGAGAAAGACTTCAAATCAATTATCTAACTTACCACCCTGAGACACTAGAAAAGAACCAAATAAACTGATAGTAAACAAGAGGAAAGAAAAAAAAAGAAAAGAGTGAAAATTAATAAAATATTATGGAGTTACTTCTCCGTTTACGGCCTTTCTGTCTCCTCAGTGCTTTTAGGATAAAATCCAAACTCCCAGGTCATTCAAATCTCTTCAGAATCTGACCTTTGCTGACCTCACCGACATTATCTCCCATCACTCCCCATTTTTATCCTGGGACCCAGCCATCCTGAGTGAGTTATGAGCCATCTTTCAGATACCGTATATTGAAGTGTAGTGGTTAAGTATAATCTCTGAAGAAGTGAGGAGTGATTGCTAATGGGTACAGAATTTCTTTTGACAGGTAACAAAATATTCTACAAGTGATTGTGATGGTGGTCGAACAACTTTGTGAACACACTAAAAGTCACTGAATTATACACTTTCAATGAGTGAATATGTATAATGAGGGATGTGGCAGCAGACCCAGAGCAGAGCCACACAGTCCACAGGGATGAACTGCCAGCAGATGACTAGCTGGAGAGCCATAAGGCTCCTTCACCTGTTCTCTGTGCACTGTCTTCAGGAGTTGCATAGAGGGAATGCCTGCATTGGGTATACTTCAGGAGGCATCTGACCTTCCTGTAAGAAAAGGTCCCATTGGGCAGGTCTGGTTCTTCACCAGTGTATTCCTCATTGTGGTTAGTTGAAATAATTACCAAATGAATGCAATGTCAGGTTAGATTTGAGGATTCCTGGGGAAACTGCCTCCCCCTACACAGACAGACCTTCCCTAATAACTTTCCAACCTAAGCCTCACCATAGCTCACATTTGAACACATGCTATGTGCTCCATACTATCTTAGGAGATTTGTAAATATCAACTCATGCAATCCTCAAAACAACTCTAGGAGCTAGATATTATTCTTATCCCATTTATGCATGAGGAAATTGAGGCACAAAGAGGAAAGGTAACATGCCCATAACTAAAAAGTGGTGAATATGAGATCTAAACCTAGACACACTAACTCTGGGGCCCATGTTTTTCACTTCTTCACAGTGCCTGCTATTTTACTATGCAAGATTGTGTTTCCAGATTCCTCTGCCTAGGGTTTGTTTTTGTAATCTTAGCAATATTCCTAAAGACTATATTAAATTGTTACCTATTCAGGTTTACTTTTTTTTTTTTTTTTTTTTGAGATGGAGTCTCGCTCTGTCACCCAGGCTGAAGTGTAGTGGTGTGATCTCAGCTCACTGCAACCTCTCCCTCTAGGATTCAAGCAATTCTCCTGCCTCAGTCTCCAGAGTAGTGGGGATTACAGGCACGCACCACCATAGCCAGCTAATTTTTGTACTTTTTGTAGAGATGGGGTTTCACCACATTGGCCAGGCTGGTCTCGAACTCCTGATGCCAAGTGATTCACCTACCTCAGCCTCCCAAAGTGTTGGGATTACAGGCATGAGCCACTGTGCCCGGGGCCAGATTTACTTTTTTGTTTTTCAAGGACCATGTCACTTAAGGAGGCCCAGGGAGAGTGTGGGCAAGGGACCCCTGGCACAGTTAGTGGCATCTTAAGGTGGACTGAGCCAGAGGGTAATTATAAATTCAGTCTTTAGTGGGGAGGCGGCGGTCAGAAAGGTTGTATCAGTTCTGAGCTTTAAAGGCTAGGGCAGGCTCAGCCTATGGTTTGGTGGGGTAGATTAATTGCAAACATGGCCGCAGTTTGCCATGTGTCCCATGTATGTCCTTTGTAAGGTGACTTTGTAGCTTCTTCATCAAGAAATGGCATCTACTTCCTCACAAGAGGTGGTCTCGTGATGCACTTTAGCCAGTAGAGCTTCGTGGCTCAAAGTTCTGAGCCCAGGCTTCCAGTGGCCTCAAACACCTCAGCACTCTCCTGGATGTCTGCCAACTGCCCCACACACGGTCAGCTGGCCTGATGGGGGATGACAGATCATGTAGAGTTCAGTTGTTCCAGCTGAGGCCATTCTAGATTAGTAAGACCCCAGCTGGCCTATCAGCTGACTGCATGAGTGAGCCCACCCAACACAAGAAGTATCCAGTTGAGACCAGCCCAAATTACCAACTGCTAATAGTAATTGTTTTCTGCAATCATGTAGGGTGTGGTTTGTAATACAGCAACATTTATTTGATCCCATTGGTGAGGAACAAGGTTTGGAAGGGGGAATATGCAGGAACAGAACAGGAAGTGAGGCACAGACTGAGGCCCTATGGGAGGCTGAGGCCCTGTGGGAGGCTGAGGACCCAGCCCCTGCAATGTGGGGTGCAGTGGGAAGCATTAGAAGGGGAAAATCCCAGGGTCTGGGGTCAATTTTCTTCCAACTGGATGGACTGCAAGGATCTGATATCCTCTCCAAGGTGCGCAAGAACAACTCTAATGCTGGTGTGGAATCTTCAGGAGATAGAGTGCTTAGGGCAGGGAAGTGGGAGGATATGGATGGGATGGCAGAAGCAGATGGACGGGCAAAGACTGAAGCAACTCCTACTTTCCAGATGTGCCGCAGGCAGACTCTATCAGATTAACCTCCCCCCGCTCCAACCCTGGGTGGAGGACCTGCTGGATATGCTAAGCGGAGGCTGCAGAGAGCCAGGGGCCAGGGACGCCACCTGTCACTCATTCAAGGGCGCTTTTCCTGAAACTAGTGGAATGGAAATGTGCTACTAACAATCAGCAAGATCAAAGAAGGAGGTCTGCCCTGCGCAGGTGCTCTTCTGAAGTGCCATCTGTTGGCCCCGGCTTCTCTTATCAGGGCACAGCATTCCCACAGAAAGGATTGCAAAGAAGAAGTGGAACCTGGAACATGTTTGTGATCTAATGCAAACAGCAGGTGGGGTCTGTCCGTTCTGGGAAGCCCCGAGGAGCAAGGGGAAGGACAGGCCAGGCTTCTCATTTGTCCCCAGACAATGGCAGCTGGGGATGGGGGATAGAAGGTGGGCTTAGCCAACCTTCACAGGTACCAGCCTTAATTTCCCAGTTCTCCCAAGTCCTCCTGTGGACAGCAAGCTCCCCGGGGCTTCGCTTCTCTCCTTTACAACTCCGCCCACTCCCAGACACCAACAAACCCACATCAACAAAATTAACCCAATATTCACCCATCCTGGAGTCAGACAGACTGGATTAGAATCTTGACCCAAGCAGATATTTACTGAGTGACACTGGGCAGGTTACTTCTCAGGTTCTGTTTCCCTTATCCAACAAAGGACTTGGAAGATGGCAGTCCCTCCACCTCCTGGGGCTGTGGTGAAGAGGTGACATGCTCAGCACAGGGTCCAGCACGGAGTAAACCCGCCCATAGTGAAGAGGTGACATGCTCAGCACAGGGTCCAGCACGGAGTAAACCCACCCATAGTAAGTATCCTTGTCATTGTCAACATTCAAACACTCACTGAACACCTGCAGAGGGCCGGGGATTGGGGGCTTGGGGTGCATCAGAATGGCTCCTACTCCTGAAGGACTCAACAGAATGAATGAATGATTTACAAAGCAGATAAGAGCACCTTACCCTCAGAGACCCCAGAATGGTAACTAGGCAAGGGGCTCCCCTCATTCCTGGAGCAGAAAGAGCAGATGGAGCCTTTCTATGAGGCCATCTCTGTTTCTCCTCTGCCCTCTCACTGCTCATCCCCCAAGAGTTAAAAACTGGCAGAAGCATCATCTCTACAAATTAAAGTCACCCAAGTACACTATAAAGTTTCCTGCACATTATACTCAGGGAAACAGGTCCAAGCCGAACTTCCTCCCTCTTGGAAAAGCATCCAAGAGGGAGGAAGCTCCCTAAAACATCCGGAAGATTCAGCTGCTGAGGATGAGGCTCTTAGGGCAGACAGAGGCAACAGACAATTCCAGAGGCCTGGTGGGGATCTATTAGAGAAGCCGCTTCTCAAACATGAGTGCACTCAGGAAGCACCTGGAGCTCTTGTTAAAATGCAGATGCTGATCTAGTAGGTCTGGGGCAGTGCCTGAGAACCTGCATTTCTAACAGACTCCCCTGTGAGGCCAGTGCTGCAGCTCTGTGGACCACACTTTGAGTAGCAAGTGTTCATCTAATCTAGGCTACAGGAGAATCACCTGAGAAACTTTTTAAAAAAGCTTTATTGGGGCATAATTTACATACAGTGTGTACAGAGACATATTATAGCATTCATCCATTTAAAGTGTACGATTCAATAGTTTTTAGCAGATTCACAGTTGTGCAACCATTACCACAAATAATTTTAGAACCAATCTTTGGTTGGGCCAAGATTCTAATCCAGTCTGTCTGACTGCCCTGGATGGGTGAATATTGGGTTAATTTTGTTAATGTGGGTTTCTTGGTCTCTGGGAGTGGACAGAGTTATAAAGGTGAGGTGTGAAGCCCTGTGGGCCTGCTGTCCAGGGTAGGGATGCGGGAGAACTGGGAAGCCGAAGCTGGTACCCATGAAGGTTGGCTAAGCCCACCCTTCATGTCTCATCCCCAGCTGCCATTGTCTGGGGACAAATGAGAAGCCTGGCCTGGCCTTCCCCCTACTCATCAGGGCTTCACAGAACACCTGACAGATCCCCCCTGCTGCTTGCATCTACACAGCAAGACCCAAAGAATACCAGTACCAGGTGGTGTTTGTCTAGAGGACACAAATAGTCTTACATTCAGAGCAATTTCATGTGCTAAGTCACCGCCACAGCCATCCTCTGGTGCACCCCCAAAATAAAACTACTCTTTTCGTTCAAACATCTCCTTCCAATTTTCTTTCAGGCCTCGGTAGTCACTAATCTATGCTCTGTCTCTACAGATTTGCCTCTTCTGGACACTTCACACAAATGAGTAATACAATATGTGTCCTTCCTGTTTTGCTTCCTTCGCTTAGCATCATGTTTTCAAAGATGCATCCATATGATAGCATGGATCAGTACTGTGACCATCTTTATCACCAAATAATAGTCCATTGTATGGATATACCATGTTTTACTTATTCCTTCATCAGTTGATGGACATTTATGTTGTTCACACACACACACACACACACACACACACACACACACACACACACACAGAGAGAGCACATGTGATTTTGGAGGCTTTGCAGGTTTAAAATCTGCAGAGTAGGCCAGCAGGCCAGAGACCCAGGGAAGAGTTTCAATTTCAGTTCAAAGGCCATCTGCTTATACAATTAATTTTGGCTTGAAGAAGTCAGTCTTCAACTGATTAGATGAGGCACACCCACATTATGGAGAGTAATCTGCTTTACTCAAAGGCCAACAATTAAATTAGTCTCATCCAAATAACATCTTCACAGAAATATCTAGTTTAGTGTTTGACCAAACATCTGGGTACTGTGGCCCAGACAAGTTGACACGTGAAATTAACCAATACAGGTCACTCATTCATTACGAAGCTACAATGACGAACCCCTTACTGTGAACTGCCCCAGGCACTGGGGATACTGAAATGGAGACATGGCCCCCACCCCCAGGAAGGTCACAGTGTAAAATGGGGACACTCACAGTGCTCACCTCACTGGCAGACCATGAGGAATGAATGGAAAAATAATGCATGCGTAGTAAGCAGCATCGTGCCTGGAATCAGTAGGTGTCCAGAGCAGCATCCGTACATCGGAATCCACAGAATATCAGTGCCAGGTGGTATTCTCTTAGATGATACAAATAGTATCATACATTCAGAGCAATTTCATACACGAAGCCACTGCCACCGTCATTCCCTGGTGCAGGGTAAGACACCCTCACTCGAGAGAGATTTACTGCCATAAAAAATATTGCCCTGCTGGCCAGGAAAGCCGCAGTGCCTGCTGTACCCGTCGGAGGCCCGCTGCCCACGGCCACACACACCAATCTAAGCAGGATTATTAAAGCATAAATCCCTATCGCTTGTCTCCCTCTCATTGGGCCGAAGCATCACCATGTTCATTAACAGGAAATGTGAGGTTATATAACGTAATTTTTATAACTCTCCAAGGATAGTGCGGGTCATACATTAGGCTGAGATTTCAACCTTTAAAGATAAGGGGAATGTCATTTTTATTAAAAAGGACCACAAAGCATAATGAGAATTATTACCCCAAATAGCCAAAATAACCCAGAATCCATAGAAAGGAATGCTGATAATTCTGTCTAATACTGTGGTCTCCGAAGCAGGTGTGCAAATTAAGCAGCTCAAGGGCATTTGCCAGGGATGCCCAAACAGCACCCAGCCCCACACACAGACAGAGGGATGTATGGCGCCATGAATCCTGATGCCTGCTGGCCAGGGATTGCCCAGGCTCCATCTGCGTTCCCTGCCTGTGCTGGGGAGGGGTAAATCCTGTGGCTGCCCTGGCTACCCTTACCCTGGAAGACCTGGGCTGGCACCAAGGAACACTCAGCCTGGGAAACCCAGGTGGCTCAGGAGAGGAGGCCAGGCCTCTGTGACTGCTCTAGATCTCCAAGTTTGGGTGCTGGACTTCTCTCCCTCCCCTAGATGCTCCTCTCAGCCCTCTGTGAGCTGCCAGAGCCAATGGCAGTGCACCAGGGGCAGACGAAAGTGCTCTAGGGTCCGAAGCCACCTCATACACATGGACTCTGAAGCATCAGCCAAAGTCACCAGCACTTGCCCCATCTGCCATATATTTAAGGGATCCCAGAATAGGTTTACAGGGGGCTGGGTGCAGTGGCTCATACCTGGAATTCCAGTGCTTTGGGAGGCCAAGGTGAGAGTATTGCTGGAGGCCAAGGCGAGAGTATTGCTTGAGACCAGGAGTTTGAGACCAGCCTGGGCAATATAGTGAGACCCAATTTCTACAAAAAAATTTTAAAATTAGCCAGATGTGGTGGTGTGTGCCTTAGTCTCAGTTACTCAGGAGGCTGAGGTGAGAGGATTGCTTGAGTCCAGTAGTTGAAGGCTGCAGTGAGCTATGATCATGCCACTACACTCCAGCCTGGGCAACAGAGCAAGACCCCGCCTCTCTAAAAAAGAAAAGAAAAGAAATGAAATAGGTTTCATGGCACATTAGCTGTGTAGAGAACGGGCCATGGGTGGCCAAGATGTTCTTGACTACAGAGTTTCAAGAGATTTGAGAAAACACTGAAGAGTCCAAAATTTTGACCTGAGATTGCAAATTGCTGGTTTCCCTAGTAAGCCCAGTCTCCCTAGGTCTGCATCCGGTTAATGCCCCGCCATGCTCAGGATGTAAGCGTTCCTAGCTGGGCAGTTTCCCTCATTGACTCTTCCTGTCTCCTGACCTCCATCCCGCAAACACAGATTGGGAACTTCTGAACTGGAGTCTGGCTATTCACCCACCCATCCCTTTGCTCCAGGTACTCCTTGGTCCTCTGCCTACCTGTCTTTGAAGATGTCCCACTCTGTGGGTGAAATCTCTTCCTGGTTCCCACTGCCTGCCCTTCCCCTTCTCGGCGCTTTCCTGCAGCTCTGCCTTGGGGGTGAGGTTGCTGCGCTGCCCATGGCTTGACCCCTTGGCCAGATGTTGAGGGCAGACACACAGTACCCAGACCAGTGCCCTGCATCATGGAGAAGGTCTCAGTCACTCCTTCAGAATCCATCGCAGTTGCACAAATAGGAAGTGAGGAAGCCAGCCAAGCGCCTTCAAATTCATTTTCCCACATGTCTAATTATGCTGGAGACAGTAATGACCCATCTACTCTATAGCTCAAGGAGAAGTTCGAGGCCCAAATAGAAGAAGAAGGGATGAAAATCTGAAGACACACAGGCCCCGTTCAGGGTACACCCCCAGCCCCTCACCCTTACCAACAAGAGTTGCTCAGGCAGGAAGTTCTGCTTCAGCTAATCTCAATCTTTCTTTTGCAGTTTAAGCCAATTTCCTGGGCAGCGTGATGCACTTTTCATCAAGGACACATGGGTGGATATTATGTTTGAGAGTGGCTATTACGGGCAGGCTTAGCGGATGACAGCCTTTTAAGTTTTCAGAAGTGTGTGTGGCTTTATTCTATGCCATATGGACTTCCTGCTTTGTTGTTCTGCATATTTAAAACTCATCTTCTAGCTTATCTATTTGAAATACATGTAATTCATTGGAACAGTCAGAACATCAAATAAAAACATGTTTGCAGTTTCTGATCAATACCGCAGCAAGGGAAGTACTTAAGCAAAGAAGACTTACACTCCAACCTCAGAGCAAGCCTCACTCAGGAATGTTCCAAAGCTTCACTTCTCCAACTCCCTAAAATCCTGAACTCCTGAGATTTCTGATAAAACACAGAAACAGGTGTTTATAATCAGGTTGGTTTAACCTTAAAATATGTTTTTAAAAAAAAATTGTGCAGTTTTATCGATGTTTGTAATCAGGTATCCTAAGCTGGAAAAGTGTTTCCTTAAGACAGTATGTGCAATTTAGATCATATACTCTTATGTACGATTTAAAAAGTCATCCTTAGACAATGACTGTAGGTGGGATTTTGGTAGCTCCTTTCTTGTAAAGAGCTCCAGGCCCTTGAACTTAGACCTTGTGGAAATAAATATTGAAGGAGATGCTGGTATTATGTTATCTTTACAAAATACCCATAGCGAAACCAAGTGTTAAAAAAAGTAATCAAATCCTTAACACAGATCTGGATGGAGTACTGAAACTTTAATTAGAAGTGTCTCCTCCACCCCTCATTTAGTACAGGAGGCATTTTTCTGTGTGTGTGTGGTCTGATTTGGGATGATATTAACTTTTTATAAAATGTGCATATGGGAATGTCCTCTCTTCCTATAACCTTCCAGTTCTCATTATGTTGGGCATGAGTAAAATACTTAAGTTTTAAAATGCCCCTTTGAGGAAGGAGGACAGACAGCTCTTCGCTGATGTATATCAAATCTTTGCTTACAATTAAAAACAAGGAGCATGCAGACATTTCAAAACAAGTTGTGGGGGTTTGCCAAGGCAGACTTTCAATTTCTAGACGCTAGATCCAACAGACCCTCACAACAAGGTGCTCTGCTACAAACCGTGGGGCCCCAGTAGGGCTGATGACATCCTGATAAGGGAAGGTCTTCTTAGGGTCATGGAGAAATGACCTGAGACACTATGGTGGCAGGGGAGAGGCTGGCGAGTGGCTTTTGAACCCCAGTTCTGGGACTTGTGGATCCCAAAATGTTCCCTAAGTGAAAAGCCAGAAACACAGGTATCTGCAGCTTCTGTGAATGACTGACCCATTCTCCTAATGATTCCATGGGAACAAAATGCCTATGGAACAGTGGCAGAAAGAAAACTAATTCTGAGCAGGAAACCACTGAAGATCTCAAAGAGTTGAGGGAAAGAACAGAAATTCATTATTTTCCTAATGGGGCAAGAAAGTATTTTTCATCCAGTTATGATTGATAAAACAGACAACCTGATTGTTATTAAAAATCAAAGGATTCATTGGCCTCTGGAAAGGCACAATTGCCATGTTTCAGATCTGAACAAAAGGGTTTGGTCTTCATCGTTTCAACTGACATGACGATTTTTAACTTCAGTGACAATTTTTAAAAATGTGTATACTGTCCAGATATTCCTTTTAATTTTCAATGCTTTTTCTATCCTCAGAATGAGCACAAAATCAACAGATATTAAAATCAAAAATTCACTACAAAACCCCTTGAAAAACTGAATGCATTTTATTTTTGTCAACTCTCTAATAACTAAATCTATTTGCTAATACAAGTAGAAAAATATTAAAATAACAATCATTATATACCAAAAGATTCCATTATTTTCTCTCAGCCTCACTCCCCTTCCATTCTACTTTATTGTCTTTATTATAATAAGCACCGGAAGATAGAAGATGTGAAAGCAAGAAATCCTGGTTCCAGGGAGGCAATTGCATTTCCAAGCACAAGAATTGATCATCTACTTTTCCTATTCATGCTGTTCAAACTCATATTGGTCTTTCTAATTTTAACAGCAAAAGTCAGCTTGGAAAGAATGATTTTGTGCGTATTTTCACAATATGTTAACAATTCCAACAGTGAGAAGTCAATAGTTACAGCATACATCATAATCATCAAGACTGCATTAAGATGGGATAATTATGAAAGAAAAAATATATATTATTTGTGTCTAATAGCATCTCTGAATGATGAGAATAGGGCCTTGCTCGTGAGAACACATGTTTGGTAATTGAGCTCTCATTTTGAAGATTAATTGTTCAGTGACAGCTGTCTGAGACACAGTCTCTTATCACTGATGGAAAATGGTCCCCCTGAGTCAGTCCTTCTGGAGTCCTAGGCTGGGCTGACAATATAGGAAAAGTAAAAAGCTCAGGGCTGTGGTTTTGTAAGGGTGTTCGGTCGTGGTTCTGCCTCAAACAGATCAATCCTTCTTAAGAAATTCAATCTCCCACCAGACTTAGGGCTGTGATCCCCCAAAGGGTGCTTTGTATCCCAAAGGGGGCAGGTAAGTTCATTTTAGGTGAGATAGATGTGGAATTCATTTTAATCACTATGTAGTTACTTTCTTGTGTATTATTAAAAATACAATTAGCACATTCAAATGTAATTTCAGAGGTAGGATTACTTAGAATGAAGCAGAGTAACAGAAGTCAGTGTATTTAGGTACATGGAAAGAATAACAATAAGTACAGCTGCCCTTGGTATACGTGGGGTATTGGTTCCAGGTCCCACGTGAATACCCAAATCTGTGCATACTTAAGCCCTGCAGTCAGCCCTGTGGAGCCCGCATATGCAAAAGTTGGCCTTCAATATATGTGGATTTTGCCTCCCCTGATTATTGTATGTGAAAAAATCCATGTATAAGTGGACCTGTGCAGTTCAAACCCACATTGTTCAGGAGTCAACTGTAAATTATAATGCAGGCATTGCTCTGACATGGCAGGAGACATGAAGATGGTTTGCAAATGACTAAGGTTTGGAAACCAGGCTGTGAAATTTTATTTCTTCCTACACAGATAAGACAGAAACCCTGACTCTTTTCACTGGAAGAAAGGTCCAGAATGAGGGGAGGGGGTTTTGACTGCATATGTCCAACACTCAAATTGAATTCAGATACAGCAATGCTCCCTAGTGGGCTTAAAAACAACACGAGTTTATGTTTCCAGGGTTCTCCACATGCGGTCCTCAAAATTACAATCCAGCCTTCAACTTTGGCACAGAAATAAGAAAGGTAGAAGCTAAACAATGTGCACATCTCTGAATTCTATGCCTTAAAAGTCTCCCAAGCCCTGCTTTTAAGAATCCTGCTGATATGGTTTGGCTGATATGGTCCCTATCCAAATCTCATCTTGAAATGTAGCTCCCATAATTCCCCATGTGTTGTGGGAGGGACCTGGTGGGAGATAAATGAATCATGGGGGCAGCTTCTCCCATACTGTTCTCATGGTAGTAAGTCTCACAAGATCTGACAGTTTTATAAGGGGTTTCTCCTTTTGCTCATCTTTCATTCTCTCTTGCCTGCCACCATGTAAGATGTGCCTTTTGCTTTCCACTATGATTGTGAGGCCTCCCAGTCAAATGGAACTGTGAGTTCATTAAATCTTTTTCTTTGTAAATTACCCAGTCTTGAGTGTGTCTTTATCAATAGTGTGAAAATGGACTAATACACCTGTTCTCTCAGATCCAAAGACTTGGAATTATAGATACCACTGGGATCTGCAACAACCACCACCACAACATCTGCACTGTCCATGGTCAGGTCCTGTTCTAAGATCTTGACCCAAATTATCCCATTTCAGCCTCTAACACTCCTGGGGGATGAATTATTATCCCCACTTTATACACGAAGCAACTGAGATGTGAGGAACTAACAGCTAGCACAAGAAGCTAGATTTGGGCCCACGTCCAGAGGCTGACCTCTTAACTGTTACAAATATTATACTGCCTCGAACTTTCTATCACTCAGTGCAATCCCATCATCAAACACTCTGGACTATGAAGAGTCACAACAAAGACCAAGTCCAGAGAGACTGAGCCGGGAACATGGAGGTTGCTGAAATATCATCTCTTCACCCAATTGCTTGCTCCCTCTCCTGAAGGTTGTGGCCCTAGCTTGCCATCTATTTTTGAGAAAAGAGTAAAGGTGTTGTCATTATAAAGTGAGATGCTTGTAAGAAACTGATAGGTAATTGCTTTCTTTCATTTTTACTTAAATTTCTGGTAAGAAAGAAATGTAATGTTCGGTGATAGCATGGCAGAAAAAAGTCTGATCACTACATCTCAACTTGATCACAGAAATGAAACACTTTTAGCCTTTTCTTTTTTCAAACTTGATCTTCTCTCCCAGGCTCCATCACTTCAAGATCAGATACGCCTTATGAGAAAACATGATTGAAGATAGTCTACTCATCATTTCTCAGCTTTCCTTGGTTTTTCCCAAAGAGAGCACCTGTTAGGATGCACAGAGGTGATTTTTCAAATCTACTGTCAAATTGCCTATGAGAACGACTCCTCTTCTCAAGGTCAAATTAGTCTTTGAAGAATATTTGGAATCACTGAAGGAGAATTACTTTAAGGCATCATAATGATAGGCAATAGCGAAAGAACTCCAATCCCTTTTAGGCTGATTATGAGAATTAATCAAATGCTAAACTCAGAAAATGAGAAAAATATGCACTGTGTGAAGACAGACACACATTATTTGAGATGGGCAGGGTACGGGTGTGGAGTTTCTTCTGCTTTTTTGCCGATGCTACTTAATGCCAAATTTCTGACGTACATGTGGGGAAGCTGCTAGGTCAAAGGTCCTGAGTGTGTTTTCCAGTTACAATAAACCCTGTTAAGTTAGGTTGCAAGAAACACATGTATATTTAGCATGGGAACAAGACAGAAAACCGTCGAACACTGCAAGTGCCAGCTCCTTCTCCACGTCTGAACAAAGGCACGAAAAGAACACTTAACACTTGAAAAAAGCAAACTGTGTAGTTAAACAACCTGACAGGGACATCCCCAAAATGAAACCACTCAAAAATTCAACCAAGCAGCTTTTGACACTGTCATTTTTTCTTTCTCTTCAATTATCTCCATTAGGCCAGCACCAAAACCAATGGCAAACCCAGAACCACCATCTGCAACTCCAGCTGGGATCTGGGGGACAACCAGCTACAGGACAGGCCTGAGTGAAGGGCATGGCCACATTCCTGTCCCTAATCCTGACTGACACCCTATAGACCAGTCATTACAATCTCCCGTCCCATTCACATTGGAGTTTCAGAACAACAAAAACCACGGGCGTCCACATTCTCTAAGTCATGAACTAGATCATTCAAAGAGCCATCACTAACCCGCTGTGTACACTGCAGGCTGAGAGCTTACCAGAGCCATCCCGTCCACTTCAGGAATGACTAATGGTGACTGAGCACTCACTGTGTACCAGGCACGGTGTTTGCAACTCTGCTATGTCTTCTTTTGGACAGTGAAGATTCTCATTTTGCAGGTGAAAAAACTGAGGCTGGGAGAGGTCCACCATGCCTTTCGAGGCATGTAGATAGACCAGCCCTGGCCCCTGGGTGAGGCTGCAGACTCCAGACCTCGTGCTGTCTATCCTGGCTAGTTCAACTCCAGCTGAAGCTGGGCCTCTGAAGTTGATGCTGACAACAACCACTCTGCTGCACAAGTCCGTCGAGAGGGACCCACACGAAGGGTAAAGCTGCCCTGCAAAGCATGCCTTTTCATTCATTAATTTGGCAAATATATGAGCACCTCCCATGATCCAGACCTGTTTTGGACACTCCAATAAAGCAGTGAACAAAAGAGATCAGCTCTGTAAGTTAAGGAGCGTATATTCTAGTGAGGGGTGGCAGACATACCCATAAACAAATAGGAACTCCGGTGGTTAGTTTTAGGGAAGAATGAAACACAGTGTTATGTGTTGGAAGGGTGTTATTTCATGCAAAATGGTCAGGAAAGTCCTCTCTGATGAGAGGACTGAGTAGAGACCTGAAGGAAGCAAGGGAGAGAATCATGCAGACCACTGAGAACAGAGTATTCCAGACAGCGGGGACAGTGAGGGAAGCCTCTGAGCATGGGTGTGCTTGGAGGAACATCAGGAAAGAACAACTGGGTTTAGGGGACAGGGAGCAGTGGGAATCTGACAACCACTCATTTAGTGGAACACACACTGAGAACCCACTCTGAGATACCAGGCCTGGGGAAGACACAAAGAAGCAATCCCAGCCTTCAAGGAGGTAATAATCCCATGGGTGATTCAGGATACCTGAAAGAATTACTTGGAGAACAAGAGACAATGAAGCAAAATGAGCTGCAAGGGGAATGTCGAGGAGACAGAAAGAAGCATGTCGAGGAGTCACAGAGCATCTCTGTGGCCAGGGAGCATCTGAGAAGGCATAAGAGGTGCAAATGTCTCTTGGCCTTCAAGAATAGCAGAATTCAAAAAGGTAGGGAAACGGGGGAGGATTATTTACTCCACAGCACGTGCTGGGCACATAGCATTTACTCAGTGAATCCTGGTCACACAAGCAATAAATTATCAGCAAATAACGAGGCAGTGGGAGGTAAAACTGGAAGGCTAATTGAGATCATACCTTAGAAAGAGCTGAATACCATCCTACAGGAATTCGTAGAGAATTAGTGTGTTTCCCGCATGTTCTCCTTATAAGTGGGAGCTGAACAATGAGAACACGTGGACACAGGGAGGGAAACAACACACACTGAGGCCTGTCCAAAGGGTTGTGGGGGTGGGGGAGCATCAGGAAAAATAGCTAATGCATGCAGGACTTAATACCTAGGTGATGAGTTGATAGGTGCAGCAAACCACCATAGCACACATTTACCTATGTAGCAAACCTGCACACGTACCCCAGAACCTAAAATAAAATAAAATATTTAAAAAAGAATTGGCATGTTTGTGTTCATTCTTACCTTAAGAACAATGATAAATGCACTATGTAAATTGCAACCTTATTTTTCATTATCAACCACTTTGGAACACATTGGCTTAGCTTAGATGGAGCTAAGAAGATACATAGTACATAAGTTTAAATTTTTCTTTCACTGGCTTTGGCACCAGCGAGCCTGACATTAACAAGACTGGTCTATAAAAGCATGTCATCAAGTTGCATTTTTTCACAAAGAGATGGGAGGCCAGGCAGAGCCTAGATCTCCTGAAGGAGAAACTCAAAAATTCACAGGTAATTGCTTCAGTAACCCCAGATTCTTCCTAACGTTAGGGATGCATGCCAATGTAGATTTAAAGTGCTGATGGGCTTGTTTTGTTGGGAAATGTCTGAAGAATTTTCACACAGCCCTATTGCACTAAAGCACTTGAAGGAGACTAGTAAATGACATCACATTGGTTGGGGAAATTTTGTTTTTGTTGTTGTGGAAAAAGTCTCAGGGTAGGTGAGCTGTTCCATTTTTCTCTCAAGAACCAGGGCAACATGTACACTTCAAAAATGGACTATCCACGTCCAACTGTCAGGAGAATCAGTTTTGATGTAAAATTGCAATTCGAACTGAAGACCAATATCTTGCATGCCATATTAAATAAAACATCACATGAAGCTTAGAAGCAGTAGGATAGAGGGGAACAAAGTTTGCAAAAATTTAGCAGAGTCACAGATGCCAGTGAAACCCAAGACAGAAGCTAACTTCCCAAGACACTGTATTATAGCCTATTGCTTCTAAAAAGGAATGCATAAACAAGTGGAATTAAGCCACCATAGAGCTAGCAACTATTATAGGAAAAACTGATTTGTTTATTCGATCAACAGAACTCTAACAGCAGCATCTGCGCTGCAAGAGGTAATTCACAATCAACATTGCTTGGCACCATTGCTGAATTTATTACAAATTTCAAATATATCAACCTTTGTCGGTTTCTACTGAGAAAACAAGACTGGGGTTCAGAATTTCCAGCTTGTGAGGTGGGGTGACCATGACAGCTCAGAGAGAATTAGCCAGGAAGGGCAGAGCCCTGGCTTTAATTCCCCCTTCAAATTCATTGGCTTCTTCTGCCAGAGTTTACCTAACCCAAGCCCACCCTGGCAGGCTAAAATGCACACCATCCCCAAGATGGTGGCATGGGTGCAGGTGGAAGTGGGGGAAGTTGTCTTTTTTTTTTTTTTTTTTGAGACAGAGTCTCACTCTGTCGCCCAGGCTGGAGTGCAGTGGCATGATCTCGGGTCACTGCAACCTCTGCCTCCTGGGTTCAAACGATTCTCCTTCCTCAGCCTCCCGAGTAGTTGGGATTACACCACGCCCAGCTAATTTTTTTTTTTTTTTTTTGTATTTTCAGTAGAGACAGGGTTTCACCATGTTGGCCAGGCTGGTCTTGAACTCCTGACCTCGCGATTCACCCGCCTCAGCCTCCCAAAGTGCTGGGATTACAAGCGTGAGCCACCATGCCCGGCCAGGTTTTCTAGTCTCTTCCTTTAATCCTACACACTCTTTCGTAAGCAGCCAGTCAAGGTGTGGGAACTTATTCCCTGTTGTGCACCACTGCCCCAGCAACAGCACAGGGATGCCTGGAAGTGAGGGTTCCACAGGTGGTAGAAAGCTTGGTCTGCCTGGGAAAGATTAAGTATCTCCTATTTTTTCAAAATTTGCATTAAAAGGCCAATGAATGGACACCTCCCTGTACCTCCTCAGTAAAATGACTCAAGCCCTGAGGCTGGGAGAGACAAGTTTGATGGATTTTCAGGAGATGAGAACAGGAGCTGCTGTGATCGATATCCCAGAACCATGCATCGTGTGGGATGGAAATGGACATATTTCCTGTGCTCTGATGAGGACTTTATCTTCTCAGGTCCAGGAGGAGGAAAAAAAGCTTGACTGATCTTTCTGATGACTGCATTATTAAAACTTCCTATCTCTCACCATTCCGTTTCTTTCTCATAGTCTGGTGACCTTTGTTATTAGATGGTGAAGAGAGAGCCTCGTTGCCTTAAACCTATGATCCATTGCCTCGATTTAGTATTCTATTTACTCAAAAACATATCTATGGCCCAGAACCTCTGGCGATATGTTGGAAATACAGATGGGAAAAATATGACTCTTATCAGCTTAAGTGCTTGGTTTAAAAAATAGCCCAGAGCATTATCTAGCAGAAAATATCAGACAATAGATGCAATGTGTTGTATCCCAGGCAAAAAGGTTAAGAAAATGGGAAGGTGGCCAGGTATGGGGCTGCTATGTTTACGAAGGACACAGGTAAAGTCCAAGTACTGAGAGTACCAAACTGAAGGTAAGGATTGAAGCCCATGTGGGTAAATCTTTATTTCCCAATTCTTCCCTCCTTGATGCAGTTGTTCCATTTACATATTGGCTTTGATGAATTATAATAATGGCTCTGAATGGTACAAGAGCGCTTGCAACACGTATTTATAGAAGACTAATTTATTCAACACATAGTCTCCAGGGAAGAGGGCTTGACTGATGGTGTGTAAATCTGCACATGTGAACAAGCAGCTTTCTTTTTCCTCGTCATGGAAAAGAAGCATGCATTTCCATAACTGACATATGGACTCTGAGGTCCCAGGTAGAGAAATGCAACTTGAACGGTCCACCTCCTCATAAGAATATCTTCTGTGGAATCTAAAACTTGGAAACGTGTGATTTTTTAGTCCATTTAGTTGAACTTCTGGTGACCTCAGAGAGAGAGCCAGCGGGCCCAGATCATCATAACATCCAGGTCTAAGGGAACCGTGGTCTTCAGGGGCAGCCATGAGGAAATGAAACCAAAGACTCTAAACTCCTGGAGGTTGTCAAGCTTCTGTTTAACATCAGCTCTGACACGCAGGTCTCAAGTTCTTAAATGCCTGCGGTAGGAGGTGCTGTGAAAACAGAACTTCATGGCTTTTATCTTTGCCGTCTTGGTGATTATAGTGTTAGAGAAAAATGTACTGAGGTTTTCGTTGGTGGTTTGTTTTTCCCTGAATTAAGATTCCGCAAAGAGCTAGCGAAGGACTTTTTGTCTCAGACTTCTCTTTGTTTTTGTTTGTTTGTTTTTAACTGGCTGGCCAACTATCCAAATCATGTCAGGATCTAAGAAGCTAGCAGTAGTCAAGAAAAACAAGACCATTTTTGGCAAACATGAGTACTATTCCACATTCAAGGCAAGTTCATGAGCCAGCTTAAAGGCCAAAAAAGAAAGAAGTTAGCTGCAAGTACCAGGAGTTCTAAAAAGTGATGGTATGGAACCAAAAAGGTGGCATGCAAACTAATCACTGTCCAGGGTTTGTAGCAAACCTGCACTCCGTCTAAAATACTGGGTGACATCAGCACCAGTTTGGAACGTTGAGCTGGAACTCCATGTCTAGACCTGAATCCTTTGCTATGGACATTCCTTCAACAGGGAAGGCTAAGACCTGAGACCAGAGGTTCGCCTGGCCTTCCCACCAAGATTGCAGTTAAAGCAGGCGAATCCTTCAGAAGAAAAGCACATCTGACATCAAAGCCTCTTTTTGGTAGGTATATTTAAGGGGCTGCATTGAGAGGTGGAGTTCAGTTTCCCTCGCCTGAACTGGGGCCCTGTGACTGCTTAACCAACAGAAGGCGTAGAGGTGAAGCTCCTGAGCCCTTTCTAGCCTTCAGTAGAGCTGGCATCTTCAGATTCTTTCCTCCTGCAATGTGTGTGCTTGAGAGAAGCTGGGCTGCCATGTACATAGTCCAGCTGGAGAGAACATGCAGAAACACTGCAGAGAGAGGCCCTGAGACCACACAGAGAGTGAGAGAAGACCAGACATCCCAGCATCTCAGGTGGCCTCCAGACAACTCCTGCCCCATTTTACTTCAACTAGCAGAAAGATCCAAGTAAGATCAAAATAACTTCCAGGTTGAACCAAGTCTAACCCCAGAACTGTGCAATATAAGAAAATGTTTGTTGTTTTAAACAGCTAAACTCTGGGGTAATTGGTTATATAAGTGAATAACTACAACACAAAAGCATCTGAATGTATTTTTCATCCACGTATTGATTTATTCATCTATTTGTCCATTTAACAAATACTTGCCTGATTCTCTGCAATAGACCCGGCACTCTGCTAGTTACTGGGGAATCAGCAGGAACGTGACATTCCTGGTTTTTTTCTCCCTTGGAGCCTCCAGCATCAGAGACAACCATGACCTTCGAACAAGGAATTATAGCCATGATGGATGGCATAAAGTGCTAGGACCAGGATGCTGTGACTGGAGTACAAAATAGCCAGCACCAAACAATTGGTAAAATGTACAATGCCCAGCATCCACTCACAAATTACCAAGCATGTAAAGAATTCAAAAAAAGTAACCCATAATGATGTTGAAAAACATCAACAATTAAAACAGACTCACAAATGACACAGATGATTGAGTTAAAAGGCAAGAACATTAAAACAGCTATAATGATATTCCTTGCCAAGGCAAGACATGGAAGGAAGAAGAAAAGACCCAAACTAAGCTTCTAGAGATGAAAACTACCATGAGATGGAAAACACACTAGATAATATTAACAGCAGATTAGATAGAGCAATTGGGAATACATAAAATGAAGCACAGAGAGAGAAAAAAGATTAACAACAAAACAAACAAAAAGCAATGATCTGTGGAACAATATAAAATTCTCTGGATTGGGGGAGATGGATAAAATATTTGAAGAAATAATAACCAATTTTCCCTGAATGTGATGACAACTATAAATCCACAGATCCAAGATGCTCAGGAAACCCCAAGCCCAAGATATATGCAGATCATCTTTGACTTATAGTGGGGGTATGTCTTGATAAACCCATCCCAAGTTGAAAATATTTTAAGTAAAAAACACATTTAATACACCTAATCTACCGAACATCACAGCTTAGCCTAGCCTACCTTAAACATGCTCAGAACATTTACGTTAGCTTACAGTTGGGCAAAATCATCTAATGCAAAGCCTATTTTATCATAAAGTATTGTTGGGAACAGGTCCCCAAATCTGGCCATAAACTGGCCCCAAAACTGGCCATAAACAAAATCTCTGCAGCACTGTGACATGCTCTTGGATGGCCTTGACACCCATGCTGTAAGGTTGTCGGTTTACCAGAATGAGAGCAAGGAACACCTGGCCCACTAAGGGCGAAAAATCGCTTAAGGCATTCTTAAACCACAAACAATAGCATGAGTTATCTGTGCCTTAAGGACACGTTCATGCTGCAGATAACTAACCAGAGCTCATCCCTTTATTTTGGCCCATCCCTTTATTTCCTGTAAGGAATACTTTTAGTAAATATTATGACTGGCTTGCTGTCAATAAATATGTGGGTAAATCTCTGTTCAAGGCTCTCAGCTCTGAAGGCTGTGAGACCCCTGATTTCTCACTCCACACCCTATATTTCTGTGTGTGTGTCTTTAAATCCTCTAGCTCCACTGGGTGAGGTCTCCATGATTGAGCTGGTCTCAGCAAAGTATTGAATATCTGATATAATTTATTGAATACCATACTGAAAGTGAAAAACAGAATGGTTGTATGGGTTCTCAAAGTATGGTTTCAACTAAATATGTATTGCTTTTGCACTGCCATGAAGTTGAAAAATCATAAGTCAATCCAGCATAAGTCAGGGACCCATCTGTATATAAAAATATATACCAACATATTTAATAATCGGATTGTTTAAAATGAGTTATACCAAGAAAAATCTTAAAACCAGCCAGAGGAAAAAAATACGTTATGTACAGAGAAACAAAAATAAGACTGATAGCAAATTTCTTGTCTAAGTAATGTAAGACAGAAGATAGTGGATTCACATCTTTAAAGTCCTGGATGAGGGTGCGTGTGAGAGACAGAACTAGCTGGATTTCCTAGGTGGACTAAGAATTCCTAAGCCTAGCTGGGGAAGGTGACCACACCCACCTTTAAACATGGGGCTTGCAACTTAGTTCACACCCGACCAATCAGGTAGTAAAGAGAGCTCACTAAAATGCTAATTAGGCAAAAATAGGAAGTAAAGAAATAGCAAATCATATATCATCTGAGAGCACAGGGGGAGGGACAATGATCGGGATATAAACTCAGGCATTCGAGCAGGGAGTGGCAACGCCCTTTGGGTTGCCTCCCATTGTATGGGAGCTCTGTTTTCACTCTATTAAATCTTGCAACTGCACACTCTTCTGGTCCATGTTTGTTCCAGCTCAAGCAGAGCTTTTGCTCGCCGTCTACCACTGCTGTTTGCTGCTGTTGCAGACTCGACTTTGACTTCCACCCCTACAGATCCAGCAGGGGCACTGTGCTCCTGATCCAGCAAGGCACCCATTGCTGCTCCCAATCGGGCTAGAGGTTTGTCATTGTTCCTGCATGGCTAAGTGCCTGGGTTCGTCCTAATTGAACTGAACACTAGTTGCTGGGTTCCACAGTTCTCTTCTGTGACCTATGGCTTCTAACAGAGCTATAACACTCACTGCATGGCCCAAGGTTCCATTCCTTGGAATCCATGAGGCCAAGAAACCCAGGTCAGAGAACAAAAGGCTTGCTGCCATATTGGGAGCAGCCTGCCCCATCTTGGGAGCTCTAAGAACAAAGACCCACCAGTAACAGGTGGAAGGAAGCTCCAAACTCCCAACCTAGAATTCTATAGCCAGCAAAAATATCATTCATAAATAACAATGAGAAGCTGAGTCAGCTTTTCATCTCACATTTTCTGGATTCATAATTTAATTTGGTTGTCCACAACTGACAAGTTGATTGTAAAATTTATATAGAAATGCTAAGGACCTAGAATAATCAAAATTACTTTGAACAAGAACAAAGTAGGAAGACACACTAAATTATTTCAAGGCTTATTATAAAGTTATGATAATTACAACAGTGTGGTACCAATATAAAACAGTTAAAAAGAAATGATCTAGGCAGATAGTGAGGGTAAGGAAGTCCTTGGTAAGGTTACCCTTTTAATAAAAAGCAGCCCCAAAATTACTTCTAACAAAAAGCAGCCTGTAAAATTGAGCTGCAGACATTGATAAGCAAGCTGGAAGCCTGTATGGGTGAATGTCTGCAGGTATGACCATAAGAAAAGGCTACATGGGGGCATGTTCGACATGGTGGCCCCATCTTCCCTTTTCTCTGTCAACTAAAGGAAATTAAAGGAAATTTTTTACAACAACGTACACAATAAGAAGCAGACAACATGGTGCCAACCAGGTAGAAAACTCATTTGCATAATAAAAGATTAGGGTGGGGTGGCCAGCTTCTTCACATGCTATATACACATCACACCTGGTCCAACCAATCTTTGGGCTCTATGTAAATCAGACACCACCTCCTCAAGCCGGTCTATAAAATCCCACACACTTCACCACAGGACCAGAAGACCCACTTGGGAATTCCTCTCTCTCTGCAGGAGAGAGAGCTTTTCTCTTTCTCTCTATTAAAACTCTTTCTCTATTAAGCCTGTGCTCTTAAACTCACTTCTTGTGTGTCTGCATCCTTGATTTTCTTGGTGTGAGATGACGAACCTTGGGCATTTACCCCAGACAATGACATTGCTTCAGTACTGGTGTAAAATGGAAATACAGATTAATGTAACAGGATACAGTTTAATTAAAAAGGACTTTATTGCTAAAAAAAATTGAACAATCATATGAACCTTCAAGGAGTTATATAATCTTTTTGCTGGTGGAGGATCTTGCCTCGATGTTGAGGGCTGCTGACTGATCAAGGTAGTAGTTGCTGAAGGATGGAATGGCTATGACAACTTCTAACTTTTTTTTTCATTTGAGACAGTTTCACTCTTGTTGCCCAGGCTGGAGTACAATGGTGCCATCTCAGCTCACCGCAACCTCCGCCTCCCAGGTTCAAGCGATTCTCCTGCCTCAGCCTCCCGAGTAGCTGAGATTACAGGCATGTGCCACTGCGCCTGGCCGACAACTTTTTAAAATAAGACAGCAGTGAAGTTTGCTGCATTGATTGACTCTTCCCTTCAGAAAATCTTTCTCTTCAGCATGCCATGCTATTTGATAGCATTTCACCCACTGTAGAACTTCTTTGAAAGTTTGTGTCAATCCTTTCAAAACTTTGCTCCATTATCTACTATGTTTATGTAATATTCCAAATTTTTTGTTGTCATTTCAACAATATTTATAGCATCTTCAGTAGGAGTCAATTTCATTTCAAGAAAACTTATTTTTGGCTCATTTATAAGAAGCATTTCCTCTTCCACTAAAGCTTTATCTTGAGATTGAAGCAATTCAGTCACATCAGGCTTCACTACTAATTCTAGTTAACCTTGCTGCTATTTCCACTACATCTGCAATTACTTCCAAGTCTTGAACTCCTACAAGTCATTCATAAGGGCTGGAATTAACATCTTCCAACTCCTGCTAATGTTGATATTTCAACCTCCTCTCATGAATCACAAATTTTATCAATGGCATCCAGAATGGTGAATCCTTTCTAGAAGGTTTTAAATTTACCCAGATCCATCAGAGGAATCACTAGCTATGGCAGCTACAGCCATATGAAATGTTTTTCTTTTTCTTTTTCTTTTTCTTTTTTAAGAGACAGGGTCTGACTCCATTACCCATGCTGGAGTATTGTGGCAAAATAATGGCTTGCTGCAGCCTCAAACTCCTGGGCTCAAATGATCCTCCTGCCTCAGCCTCCCAAGTATCTGGGACTATGGGCTCACACCACCATGCCTGGCTGATTTTTAAAATTTGTCCTTATATTTTTTAGAGAGAAGGTCTCACTATGTTGCTCAGGCTGCTCTTGAGCTCCTGGCCTCAAGCAATCTTCCTGCCTCAGCCACCCAAAGTGATAGGGTTATAGGTATGTGCAACCATGCCTTGCCAGTATCTATTTCTTAGATAACAAAACCTGAAAGTCAAAATTACTCCTTGACCCACGAGCTGCAGAAGGAATGTCGTGTTAACAGACACAAAAACAATATTAATTTCCTCGTGCATCTCCATCAGAGTTCTTGGGTGGCTAGGTGCATTGTCAATGAACACTAATATTTTGAAAGGCAACCTTCCTTCTGAGCAGTAGTTCTCAACATTAGGCTCAAATTATTCAGAAAACCATACAATAAACAGATGTGTTGCTATCCAGGCTTTGTTGTTCCCATTATAGAGCACAGGCAGAGTAGATTTAGTATAATTGGTAAGGGTCCTAGTAGTTTTGGAATGGTGAATGAGCATTGGCTTCAACTGAAAGTCACCAGCTGCATTTGCTTCTAATGAAGAGTTAGCTTGTCCTTTGAAGCTTTGAAGCTAGACATTGACTTCTCCTCTCTAACTATGAAAGTCCTAGATGGCATCTTCCTCCAAAAGAAGGTTGTTTTGTTTACACTGAAAATCTATTGTTTGGTGTAGTCACCCTCTTCAATTATCTTAGTTAGGTCTTCCAAATGACTTCATGTAGCTTCTACATTAGCACCTGCTGCTTCACCTTGCTCTTTAACGTTATAAAGATGACTTCTTTCCTTAAACCCCCTAAACCAACCTCTGCTAGTTTAAAACTTTTATTCTGCATCTTTACCACCTGTCTTAGCCTTCACAGAATTGAAAAGAGTTAGAGCCTTGCTCAGGATTAGGCTTTGGCTTAAGGGAATGTTGTGGCTGGTTTGATCTTCTTTCCAGACCACTTTATATCAGCAATTAAGTCATTTTACTTTCTTATCATTCATGTGTTCACTGGAGTAGCAGTTTCAATTCCCTTCAAGAACTTTTACTTTGAATTTACAACTTGGCTAACTGCTGCAAGAGGCCTAGCATTTGGCCTACCTCAGCATTCAACATACCTTACTCACTAAGCTTGATCATTTCTAACTTTTGATTTAAAGTGAGAGATGTATGACTCTTCCCTTGAACATTTAGAAGCATTTGTGCATTGTTAGTTGACCCAATTTCAATATTGTTGTATCACAGGGAATAGGCAGGTCTGAGGAGAGGGAGAGAGACAGGGAAATGGCTGGTCAGTACAGCAGCCAGAACACATGCAACATTTATCTATTAAGTTTATTATGTTATATGGGCATGGTTTGTGGCACCCTAAAACTATTACAATAGTAAAATTAAAGATAACTGATCACAAATAACCATAACAGATATAATCATCATGAAAATGTTCGAAATATTGTAAGAATTACCAAAATATGACTCAGAGACACAAAGTGAGTACATGCTGTTGGAAAAAAATGGCACCCATAGGTTTGTTCAATGCAAGGTTACTACAAACCTTTAATTTTTAGAAAATGCAATATCTGTGATGTGCAAAACAGCAAAGTACAATAAAATTAGTATATAAAATGCCTGTTTGTTTCACCACAATAAGAAAAGGAAAAAGCTATTCATATAAGATATCCCTTGCAGTGTTGTAATAGAAAAACGACCAAAAACAATCTAAGTACCTGTGGATTGGGGGCTGGTATAAAAATTATAGCACATTTTTAAAATGTAGCTATTAAAAATAATTAGATGGTTTCCTATATATAGGAGATGCTCCCCAAAGCTGATTTGTAAAATAGACATAAGCAAGACACAGAACAGCGTGTGCTCCCAATTGTGTAAATAAAAAGGAAGAAGAAAGGGGCTAGGATTATGCACACACATCCAGATACACACAGTTGCATATGCATAGGGTATTTCTGGAAAGATATATAAAGAACTGGCACCAACAGTTGCCTCTGGAAAGGGTGAGAGAGACACCTTTTAATTCTCTGAATTTTTACCATGAGCATGCATAACTTTTTCATTTTAAAAAGTTGTTAAAACAACTGGTCACCTACGCACTAGAAGATTTCATCCTTTTGCAGCTTCCAGTGAACATCACTCCCACACCGAGCTCCTCCCTCTTCAGTAACTTATCCAGCTTATTCCTCATTTCAAAGCCTCTCCTCAAATCTGCTGCCTCCGAATCTGCTGCCTCCTCTAGAGATCCTTTCTCCCTTCTTCCTCTTCCTGATAAGCCTCTGGAAATGGTGGTGATGCCTGCCATCCCTGCTTTCTTGCCTGCCAATCACTCCTCAGTCTTCTGCCCTCTCGCTGTCCCTGACTGCTGTCACTCCATGCCCTGCAACTACTGCCTTCTTGCCTAACTCAAACGCTTTCCTCACTGCTGCTTTTCCTCACTGACTTCCTGGCAGTATTCAGTAATGCTGATTGCTTCTCTGTCCCCAAATTCTATCTTCTTCCCTCCCTAAACCATAGCACCATGAGTCTAAGAGCTGCTTGATCACCACCGCCCTATCCTTGGTCCTACACAACACTTGGTGCACACCAGGAGCTCAATGCATGTTTCCTGAATGAACTGGTCCTCCACTTACTCCTTTTGTTCTGCAGACTCTTCTTTTTTTCCCTAGCTGAGCACATTCTTCAATGCTCACACTTTGCCTTTCTGCTCTTCTCTCTGTTGACACAGTGTACACCTTTCCCCTACCCAGCCATTGATACGATAGTCTCATTTGTTGCTTCTTCTCCAACTCCTACCTCTAAGGCTTTGTAGAAAACATTCCTTGGATGGCATACCACCAATTCAGAGTCAGGAGCTTGTCTGAACTCATTTGCTCCTCCAAACCGGTCACCTCTCCACTTTTCAGCAATTTGTGATTGTTAATTCTCACTTATTCTTCTATGCAGTTGATAAGGCTGACTGCCTCTTCCTAGAAATGTGGCTGCGCCTTCCTCACTCACCTCACCCCACTACTGCATCCCTGATACAAGCCTCACCCTCTCAAACCCAGTGCTCTACAGCAGACTTCCAACTGGCCGTCCTATCTCGTATCTCTTGCCTTATCAATATCCTTCACACAGCCATCAGATTACTACTTTAAAAACTTTTTCGCAGCCACAACTAAAAATTAAGCTACTCACTTAAAAATGGTTAACACTCAATGTTATTTGAATTCACTTTAATTTTAAAAAATCAATTGCTGACCCATTGTAACATCTTACTAGTTCCCTCATTAATTAATGAGTAAATAAAATCTTGAACAGGTGTTCATTAAAAAAATTAAGCTACTTTACCCTCATGCAACCTGCATAAAATACTGTAAATGGTTCTTCAACACCCTCATGAAAAAGTCCATATTTCTCAGATTGGAATTCAGCATCCTGGGAAGTCCATTAGAACTTTCTGCTGTGAAGGAAATGGTCTATTACTGCAGTGCTCAATAGAACAGGCACTAGATACATGTGACTGTTGAGCACTTGCACTGTGACTAGTGCAATCAAGAAACTGCATTTTTATTTATTTAGTTTTAATTAAGGAGACTTTAAATAATGACACGTGCATTCTGACTCTTATTTTGGACAGCACACTCCTAGACAATCTGAGGAACACTGGTCTTTCCTTCTAATGTTTTCTCCCACTTGTCTTCAGTGTGAACTCCCTTTGCAGCCAGGCTGGTCTCTTCTTCCTCTTTGGAATGGGTTATGTCACTGAAGATTTTCATTCTTTGCTTATTCCTTTCCTCTATATCCCTTCTTGCTCTCTTTCACCTATCAAAACCTTCTCCATGTCCAATCCTTATCATATCTTCTCCTGGAAGCTTCACTGATGGTCAACAGTGCTTTCCTTGGCTCAGTTCCCTGGAGACTCCATCTGCAGTGCTTACTCTGGTGCTCAATGAAACTGCTCTTGAAGAATGGCGTCCTCTGAGTTTGTCTAGATCCTCTCTCCAGATGGTGAGCTCTTGATCAAGAATACTTTGTACTGTTTTCTTGTCTCCATCTCCAGCTCATCTTACGTCTCACTCATACTCAGAGCATGGTAACAAGACAGCAGCGAAGTGACCAGATAACAACAGTGAGACCATATGCTCACTTCTCCATTCACATTGGCCACTGTGATATTCAAATGAGCATGAGCTGATAATATGAGAAGACTTGCCTGAGCTTTCATATCTATGAGGAAAAAGTGTTTTATAATATCACACATGGTCTTCATGTTTTTTTTCAGTGGAAGATTTCTCTTTCAGTCTAAACCCCAAAATTTGTTGAACATATCCCACCAATCGTGTCATTGGGCCATGTAAAGAGAACAAAGGCAACTCAAGGGGACTTAGGTAAAGTTGTGTATCAAGCCAAGAGAGTGAGAAGCTGTGCCTGGGGTAATGAGATAAGCAGGCAGTGGCACTTTGGAAGGGTGTTTTTGAGGAAAATCTACTTTCTTGTGCAATGGAATTGGTCATTCTATACCTAAATTTGAGCAAGTTCAAACACAGAGGCTGAGCGTAAGCTGCTTAGTATGATGAAGTAAAATCCAAGTGCTAGGTAGGAAAACATAAGTGCAGATTAATGCATAAAGAGAGAATCTGAGAACTCAGACAGTGCCTGAAAATATGTACCATGCTTTGATCATAAACTCTCTTCTCTTTTTGGCCATTTTTGTTAAAAAAAGTTTACCAGTTCTTTAGTGTAAAAGAACTAGAAATTAATCAGACCCTGGCTATATCCTACTGCTAGTAACAATAATAATGAGGAGGAAAAAGAGAAAGAAGAGGAGAAATAAAAAAAGAAGGAAGAGAAAGAGGAGGAGGAGAAAAGAGAAGGAGGAGGATGAGGAAGTGGAAGGGAGAAGGAAAGAAACAGGAGGAAGAGGAGATGGAGAGAAGAGACATCAAAAATAGCAGTGGTAATAAATATTATAATTGACTATGATAAAATATATATAGTTTTCCTCCACACTGTAGTTTCAGTTGTTCTCAACTAATTTGTTGGGCTGTCTTTGTAAAGCCTCCAGTGAAAGAACATTTCTACTTGCTGTTACAGATAAGTATCTGAACTGAGCAGACCTTGCCTGACTTTGCAGTCAAAATTATAGTGCCCAGAGCAGATAAACACAGGGAAACAGTCAATTCCCCTACAGAATTGTGTCTTAACAGAGCTTATTTCTCTGTGGATAAGTGCAACTCAGGCTGGAAGTGAGTGGCCCCAGAATATAACGGATCATTCCTGCAGTCAAAGACCTATGTCATGGGTATAACAATCCTGTGCAACGATTATAAAGACTAGAGAAAATGAACATAGCTTAATCAATGGTGGAGATGATAATGACAATGAAGATTATAGGGACTTGGCAAAGAAGTGGTAAAGGCCTTTGTGGCCTGAGATCCTGGAGAAACAGGCCAGCTCTCTTGGCTCTGAAGGGTTTGGCCAAACCTTCCTCATGTCCTGGGGCAGGGGCCAGGCTATAGAAAGGATCTTCCATAGGGAGAAGGAGTCTGCCTCAATCTTCCTCCCTCCCACCCAGGGCTACATATAGGTGCCATTGTGGATGGAGACATGGAGGTTGGACCAAGCTTCCAATGCAATTATAGCCATACAAGTGAATGGAAAACTAAATTCAAAGAAATACAGAAGAAATACAAATATTGTGAAAAATATTATAACCCCCAGGGCTCAGCTTCTGTCTTAGAAACACAAACATGGCCAGGTGCAGTCGCTCACACCTGTAATCCCAGCACTTTGGAAGGACGAGGTGGGCGGATCATGAGGTCAAGAGATCAAGGCCATCCTGGCCAACATAGTGAAGCCCTGTTTCTACTGAAAACACACACACACACACACACACACACACATTTGCTGGGCATGGTGGTACATGCCAGTATTCCTAGCTACTTGGGAGGCTGAGGCAGAAGAATCACTTGAACCCAGGAGGTGGAGGTTGCAGTGAGCTGAGATCACGACACTGTACTCCAACCTGGTGACAGAGCGAGACTCTGTCTCAAAAAAAAAAAAAAAATAAGAAAAGAAACATACACACACACACTCTCTCTCTCTCACATACACACACACATACACACACACACACAGTGATTATACCAGAATGATCATTCCCAACACCCCTTTTCCTTTCAGTAAAGAAGAATTGCAGGCCATACATTTCTCTAGCTGGGTTATTGATTTTTGAAGACAGCAATATATGACAAAGGGAGGGCCTGATCAGGACTGAGGTGATCAGAAATATGGTTGAGGTACAAAATGGACAAGCCTGGAAGGAAGAAAGCCATGTATCAGCTGAATAGTCCCAGTGACCCTTTCCACCCAAACAAACAGGAGCTACCTCTGACCTGGCTCTCTCCTCTTCTCTAATATAATTCAGGTTTGAAAACATCTGACCATGACCAGAAAGCAGCATGCACTGTACCTGCTAATGCTGCCTATAACAGAAACCAACTCTTCTTTTTTCCGGTTCTGAACAATAAACAACAGTTAGGGGGCCAAGGACTCCATGTAATCCTGTCAACTGCCTTAGGACGTAGGTATCACTATTGTCCTCATCTTTCAGATGAGACAAACCTACTCAGAGAACTTAAACCATTTACCCAAAGTCCACACATACTAAGTGGCAAAGCCAGAATTTATACCAAAGACGACCGGAGGTGAAGCCCCTGCCTGTGACCCCTATGCTGTGCTGCATGCAAGCAATGTCTCCAAGGGCTGTGGTCACACTGGCCAAGTCCTCAGCATCTCCCTGTATGGAGAGGTTGCCCCTGACTACTTGTCATGTGCCCAAGGCATTCCCTGGGCTGCAGGGAAGTTGACTCAGGGTTGAGAGTGTATGGGAGGGAGGGAGTCCTACCTCAATTTCTCTGGCACTGGAGATGCTACTGCTTCCAGCCTAGATTATAGTTTCCTCTGTCCTCTATCTGTGATTAAATCATGGCATCTTCTATGTCCTGTCTCCTCTAGAACTATTTTGGTAACTCTAGTCGCCAACCCCTATTGCCTTAATGTGTGGTCTACATCCCAGGCTGACTTAGTACAATCCTCCTTCAACCCTCACATGGCCGTTCTAGACGCTGAGCGGGTGGGGCCTTGTATTAGTCTGTTTTCACACTGCTACAAAGAAATATCTGAGACTGGGTAATTTATAAAGGCAACAGGTGTAATTGACTCACAGTTCCTCATGGCTGGGGAGGCTTAAGGAAACTTACAATCATGGTGGAAGGGGAAGCAGGCACATCTTACATGGTGGCAGGCAAGAGAGAGCGAGAGCAGGGAAAACTGCCTTGTAAAACCATCAGATCTGGTAAGAACTCACTCATATCACAAGAACAGCATGGAGAAAACCACCCCCAGGATCCAATCACCTCCCTCCCTCAACACATGGGATTACAATTCAAGATGAGATGTGGGTGGGGACACACAGCCAAACCATATCAGGCCTGTTAACTTAGAAATGGGCTGCCCAACATGGTAGCCACTGGCCACATGTGGCTTAAGAGCACTTGCAATGTGGCTAGGCTGACTTGAGATGTGCCAGCAGTAATAAATGCACAGAAGTTTCCAGATTTCCTACAAAAAAATTAAAATATCATGTTAATAATGTGTTTATATTTATTCCATGTTGAAATAATATTTTGAATATATTGTGCTTCATATGTTATTAAAATAATGTCACAGATTTCTTTTTTACCTTTTTAAGTAGCTGTGAAAAAATGCTAATTTCATATGTGGTTCATATTAATTTTCAACAGGGCAGCTGTGACTTTAGCCTTGGCATCTCCACCATCCCCCTACCGGCCCTGGCTCCCAGTTCCTGCCAGGTGAGTGTTTGAAGACCTGACTCAGTTGTCACAGCCTTGCCCTCCACCCTGAGAGTTCAAGGGGACAGACAGCTCAGGGTGACAGGCCCCTAGGGCCAAGAAGTTAACCTAAAGCACTTTTAAGGGGCAGCTTCCAGGTCAGCTTGGCTTAAGGTCCCCTTGGAAGCTGTTTTCTCAGCACTCAGAGCCAGAGGGGAGCAAGGGGCAGGGCAGCATCTGGTTAAAAACCAGAAAAATCCACATGAGGCTCTCACAAACACTGTCTCCGAAGGAATTTTGAATAATGAACAAGGGAAATGAAAACTCAATTTTCAAAAATAAAAAAAAGAGAGAGTCAAATTAAACTAAATTGAAAAAAAAAATAACTTCTCGGGGCCGTCAAACAACAGAAGAGAATTTGCGAAAACATATTATTCTTGTTTCAGGGGTTTACCAGATAGATTGATTTGGTGATAAGGGGCTCCGAAAGCTATTTTCTCAGCTTCAGCAGAAGTTAACCACCTCAGAATGCCTCAGTATTTAGCTCTGCAGCTGACAGCAACCATGTCGGGGAAAAGCAAGATAAATGAATGAACATACTGGATCAGAGCCCCTAGCAATCTGTACAGCTCTGTCTCCGGCGGCCACGATTAACATCGAGGCCAGTTTAGAATCTCACATTGTTATTCCGGGAACAGGACGGCAGCCAAAGTTCAGTGACATGGAACCTGTTGTCAGCAGCCCTACAAATGGCCAGGAAAGTTTTAATTGGTTTTTCAGCCAGGGAGACAAAGGGGGAAATGGGGAGTGGGGGCGGGGTGGGGACAGACATTTTTTCTAATGTTCTGCTGTAAGCAACTTCCAGCCTCCAGGCTCCAACCCCCAAAACATACACACAGTTTTCACTCGTTTTTGCTCTGGGTGCAAAGCAAAGCAAAATCGTTTATTTATGTTTCTCACCATGAGACCGAGCCAATGACACACTTGTAAACATTTGCTCTTGCAGGGAAAAAGAGAAACCTAATTTCTTGTGTGACACTTGTACAACCCCACTGTGTTTGGATATTTTTGAGACAAGCAATAAAGGCTCTGTCTTCAAAGACTGGTTTGTTCCTGCCGTTTCTGAAAACAAAGGTGTTCTCGAAAACATGTCTAGAAAATGCTCCCAAATTCCAGGTGGTGCTTCTGTTCTCTCTTCCCTCCCCCTGCTCAGCTTCCCTGAGTCCATTACTAATTTCCCGTCACATCCCAAACCACAGATATATAATATTGCTGTTCCAGTCACCGGGGAGAAGGAAATGCCTTTTATTAAAAGCTGATAAATAGAAGTGACAGATTGGAAGGTCTTGATGGGATGCGCAAGTCAGAGTGTGTCCCTGGCCCGGTCATTCTGTCGGTTCAGGAAGCTTGTCGTTCTGACCTCTGTCTGACCTCAAGAATATATCAGAGCAAAATTCGCTCAGCTCCGTCCTCCATCAATCAACAAACTCACACGGAGTGACAACTGTGTACTGTGCTCCTGGAAGAAGACACCGAACAAGCCAGCCAACCTCCTGTGGTGGGGTGGGCTGTGCAGGGTGTACAGGCTGGGGCCCCGGTGGTTGAGCTTGGACACCAAGAGCTCCCAGCTCGGGCCAAGGAGTGCTGAGGTTTTTACAATATATGTGATTCTGGTAGACAAAACACGCACACACACCTTCCTCTATCAGCCCGTGGGTGGCTCTACTCTCTTGTTTGGAATGAAAGTACACTTAGTCATAAATTTGAGCGACAGTAAAATGCAGCGGTCATATGTATAGTGTCTAGAGCCAGGCGGGCCTAAGGTCAAATGCTAGCTCCTGCAGATACTGACCATATGACCTCAAGTCATTTGTTAACCTCTCTGAGCTCAATCGTCCTCACCTGCAAAATGAAAATAACACCTGTGATTATTGCTATACTGCAGTTCTATCCAATAGAATAGACTGAAAGTCACCAAAGTAAACAATGCATGTAATTTTAAACTTTCTATACTTTAATTTTCTATTACTTTCTATACTTTTCTATATTTCTAAACAATACTTCAGAAGGTAAAAATAAAACAGGTGAATTACATTACATTTGCATCTAACCCAATAGATCCAGAATGTAGCCTTTCAAGTCTTTGAAATTCAGTGTCTATTTTACACTAAAAGTGCATCTCAATTCAGATTCACCAGTAGTCACAAGTGGTTAGTGGCTACCATATTGGATAGCTCAGCTCTGGGGGTTAAATAAGTCAGCACAAGCCCAGATGCATAGAGAACGTTCAGCAAATGCTGGCCACTATGACTGTTATTAACACATCTGCTTAGGAAAATGTAGATGAGGAAGTCAGAACTTTCTTCCATCATGGCTGCACTGAGTTAAAGCTCGTTCATTCACAAGTCAGCCAGCAAGGGTTCGTGTGGTGTATCTAGTGTGCTTTGCACCTGGCTAGGTCTTACAGGGTGAATATACCCATAACCAATAAATCCATCATTCCTGCCTCCAGGAAACTTGCAGATGAGCTGATCACAGGAGTTAAAGTATCACAGAAATGTCATTAAAGATGAAAAAATAGAGGTAGACAGGGGAAGGGACTAACTTAAGGAAGCATAAATAGCCAGGACCAATGATCTCCATGTATGAAATGATCAATTCATTAAGTGCTTGGTGAAAGGCTTAGGGCTGTAAGTCAGAGAGGGTAAGGTCAGATAGGGCTGTAAGACTCTGGAAAATTTCACCCTTGAGGTATGAGAGGGGCAGGCTGTGCCGGGAAAAGTCACTTAGGTTGAGAGCACATGGGATTCTCCTTTCATCAAAACTCACCTATCCTAGCCTCATACTGGGGCATGCCTTGGCACTGTATGGCGAAGGACCAATGACTTCAGCAACTATCCCAAATATAAGAACATGTATTTTTCCCTCCCCACAAACATGATAGCCCATTAATTAACCCCAAATCTCACCATGTTAGTGAGAATTCTGTCCCTGTTACAAATCTGTGGGTGATATGTCTGGGGTGAGGGAGAGGCTACAATCCTGTCCCATGGTTTGCTACTCTGAGAGGCCCAGGTAGGTCAGCAGGCAGGCATCTTCCTCCATACCTGGAAGGTTAAGCACCACCTTCAATGGGGGTCAATGCTGTCTTGAATTCCTGTAAGTCCTGAACAAATAATGATGCCTTACCAGCAGCCAACTACAACGACCAGGCAAATGTGAAGAGAGACAGCCAACACAAGAAGAGAGTGTAGACCTTTGATGATGCTACCTGGTAAGGGTGTATTCTGCCAACTACCAAGTCCTTATATGTGCACAGCATCTTGTAAATTGCAATGGGTTGTATTTGAGCCTCACAAACACTTTGTTTGACAATGGAGCAGGTAATGAGGACCTTTTTAACTCCCATATCTTCTGGTTCTGAATTCCAGTCCTCTAGTCATGAGTCAAATACATGTGTAATTATATTGAATGATACATATAATAAGCTTTATTGAAGAGTGAGAATAACCTAAAATCAGGGCTTTCCTATAATAGTCATGCAGTAAGACCAGTTCAGGATGTCACAGGGCAGTGGATAACCATCTGCCTGACTCATCAGCCCAGCAAGTAGCACTCACTAAGAGTCAGGTGATCTCATAACTGGGGATAGATGAAGTTGTTAAAAGGTGATTCTCCTGAGCCAAGGTCAAGGTAACCATTGCCAGAAGCTCACACAGACCCAAATCCTTGGGGAGAGGTCTTCAAAGGCCCCTTCTGACAGATCTCCAGGCCTACTCTGCACTCCCTTTTCTTCCCTTCTCTATTTGTCAATTAAAGGGAAGAGACTAAGTAAGGAATAAGGCACTTAAATCAGTGAGGTCTCCTTTTGACAAGGTCAACAGATTGAATAGAAAAACCAGAGGAGCCCTGAGTAGAAGTGCTGTCCAGTCACCACCTCATCTCATTGGTGAGTGCATAGTGGCCTTGAGAGCTCAGCAGCAAGGTGCAGGCTAGACTCCAGATGATGACAACCCAGGGCTCCTGAGTAATCCCTGCTCAGAGGCCAAATCACTTTTCCAGGAAATTTTGTGCTCTAAGCAAGGGCAGGCTCCTGAGTGACTGGATGTATGGCCCGGGTTGGGTGACTTGAGCTGCCTGGCATGTCTACCATGTCTACCCTGCAACTCCTAAACAACTATAAAACCCAGTCCTTCTCACCCTCCCTGACTCGTCCTATGCATTCACTGTCCAACCCAAGAGCATTTACTGGACATCAATCATGGGGAGCTCAGGATCGTGTCCCCAGAGCTTCTGAGCTCATTTCTGCCCCATCTCTTCTCATGCTAAACACACTGTATAATACCAACAAATGGATTTCCTGAAATACTTTTGTTTTGCCACTGTGAAGTTCGAATTTTTCCTATGTTCTACCATAAGAGTTATTTTAAATATTAGAATTCCTTTTTCAAACAACTTCCTGTAGAATCCCAATAGATTATGGACTTGGACCTTGAATCTCCAGCCTTGTGCTCAAGTCCCTCCGAACTTTCCCTCATGGGCTGACCATCTCCTAACCACAGGGGCCTCAGATCCTATCTAATGGACTAGGTGAGCAACAGATGCCATGACACCTCTATCATTACAAAATCAGCCCTGGCCTACTCTTTTGTGTCCTGGGGCTATTGTAACAAGCACCACAAACTGAATAACTTAACAGAAATGTGTTGGAGGCCAGCAGCCTGAATTGAAGTATCAACAGGGCGATGCTTCCTCTGAAGGTTCTTGGATAGTATCTGTCTTAGTTTCTGGTAGTTCCTTGGCTTGGCAACATAATTGTAATCTCTACATGGTGATCTCCCTGTGTGTATGTCTTATTTCTGTCTCCACATTTCCCCTTTTCAGGAAGAAGCCAATCATATTGGAATGGAACCTACCCTAACAATCTCATCTAAACCAGAGCAACTCCATCTTGAATAGGGGCTGGGTAAAATAAGGCTAAGACCTGCTGGGCTGCATTCCTAGGTTAAGGGATTCTAAGTCACAGGATGAGATAGGAGGTCAGCACAAGGTAAAGGTCATAAAGACCTTGCTGATAAAATGGGTTGCAGTAAAGAAGCCAGCCAAAACCCACTAAAACCAAGATGGCAATGACAGTGACTTCTGGTCGTGCTCACTGCTATACTCCCACCAGCACAATGAGAGTTTACAAATGCCATGGCAACATCAGGAAGTTATCCTATATGGTCTAAAAAGGGGAGGCATAAATAATCCACTCCTTGTTTAGCATATAATAAAAAAAACTATAAAAATGGGCAACCAGCAGTCCTTGGGGCTGCTGTCTATGGAGTAGCCATTCTTTATTCCTTTACTTTCCTAATAAACTTGCCTTCACTTTACTCTATGTATTCGCCTCGAATTCTTTCCTGCACAAGATCCAAGAGCCCTCTCTTGGGGTCTGGATTAGGACCCCTTTCCAGTAACATCTTTCTGGTGACCACAAAAGGTACAATACTGAGAAAACCCCCAATCCAAAGGCTAACTTTGGGTAAGTGGTGGGGTCTGGTAACACCTCTGTGAAGACCCTATTTCGAAATTCATTCCATTTGAAAGTACAGGAGGTTAGGAATTCAACATATATTTTGGGGGACATGATTTAATCCATAATATCTACCCAGAAGCATCTTTGTGTCTGCCCACCCAACCCAGGCCAACTTCCCTCTGTGCTCCCAAAGCAGTTTTTAGCTTCTTAAAGCCACAGCTTGAATCTCAAGCATTTCCATTTCAGAAGAGAGTTTTGTCTTGACATTTCCATAACTAAAGGCTCCAGTTTGGTGTTTTTCCAAAAACAAAGAAACCATTTAGCCCATCACCACTTTTTACAAGATGGCAAGTTCTGGCTTTTTAAAGGCAAATTGTGTTTCCTTCTTTGCTTTTTTAGCTTTAGCCCAGTAAGATTTCAAAAATTTTAACGTCTGTGTTTCTGCTCAGGTACTGTGCAATATTAATATACATTTATTTCATGAGTTCAAATGATTAAATGTTTGTGAATATAATGAAGTCAGTCAATGAGAAAAATGAACCTAAAACTTTGAAATCTGGGCCTATGGAAGAAAATGGCTGAAAGGAATAACATGGCAATCTGATATCAGCCTCAACATGAAGTTTATTTGTATATGTGGTTTAAATTGTACAAAATGGAAAAAACCTTGATTCGCTCCACTAAAACTGGGACCATTTACAGTTTAATAGCACATACTACAATCTCAGAAGTGCCTTCCATTAAACAGCTATGGCCAGAGTTTTATTCAGAGAGTTGTTCTAGTAGCACAAGTTAACCCACTGGAGGTCAACAATGTGTTAGAATTTAGTGTAAATCAAATTTGCATGTGCCAATGTAATTGTATTACTGTTTAAAATATGTAATCTGGAAAATTAAATTTAAATTATTTACAGAACTCCTGAAGTGCCTCTGTGGTGCTCTGGGCTTCTTTGGAAGAACATAATTAGAATATCTCTGACCTACTCAGCCAGATCCAAGCTCCTCTGTGTCTTACCATCCCCTTCCACCTCATTCTCTTTTGCTCCTCCAACATGCAGCAGGCACATCTAGCTTCAGGCAGATCAACTTCTCAAGGATCCTGGTTCAAGTTCAGTGTTAAGTCTTTTTCAAGTGTTTTGTTTACTCTGTGACCACCCCAGCTCCACCTATGTTCCTGACTCTGTTTCTTGACTTTTGAGTCCTTTTCACTTTTCAGTGTCCACTTACCCCTCCACCAGACATCTGCTGCAAACTGTGATGTACAGAGTGTGGCTATAAAGACAATCAGACCACAGTGCTATCCTGTGGAGCTCCAGGGGCAGGTGCAGGGGAGACACAGTGTGAACAGGACATTAGAATACAATGAGGTTGCTGGTGGAATGAATGGAGGGCAGGCATCTGCAGGATCACAGAGGAGCAAGGAATTCCCTTGGAGGCCTCCAGTATACCCTGGTTTCTGTCATTTATGAACATCAGGTTGCTGCCAGTTTTCATTTTATTGTTCATGAATGTGTTCATAGGCATTAGTTCTGTTTTCCCCCATCCCAATTCCATTAGAGACAAGCCTCAAACACCTTTGCAAGCCCCTCAGTGCCAGGCACAAGGATAGGCACATAAACATTCAGGAAATGTATGTTGGTTGATCAATAAAATAAATACAAGGATAAATGCAGATGAAGTCAGAGGAGGGGAAGATTGTAGGCAGAAAAGTGTCCAGGGGTGCCCATAAGGCTCTACAGTATAGTGCAGAAGGTCACATTTGCCCTGCCAGCATGGCATCCTGCAGGGACCATATGGTTGTGCATTTAGCCCTGGCCCCAGTGATGATGTGGCCTTGTTCTGGTAGCTTTCTGCTGTCACTCCCTGGAACTGCAAAGTAAGACTTTGCACCTTCAGAGCAGATGTGACTGGTCAGGCCAAAGCCAATAGCGTTTTGCTAGAGGATTAACAAAAGCTCTGGTTTATAACACTTGCCAATTGCTGTAGTGTAAATATTCCCATCATGGTTAATTTCAAGCTACCAATGTGACTTCACTGAACAGGGAGCTGAGAAGAAATGCACACAATTGGCCAGTATGAGCTAGCTCAGACACAACATTGCTTGAAGTTAATGTTTCATGCAAGGGATCTCTTTCAAGGATGGCTCCCTATAATCAAATAGGACATCCTGTCTTTGATTAATTTCTATTTCACTGTCAAAATTAGAATATACAAGAGCTTATTCATAGTACAAGACAGAAAGACAGCCGAATGCCTCCCTTCCTTCCAACTGTCTGTTTTGATGAGTAAATAGTGATTGACTGGCTTACAGATGAGACAGATCAAAACCAAGAACAAAATGCTATGCTTTGCAGGACTCTGAAGGTTCTGGCTCCTGAGTGTCTCATTACATTTGCATTCCAGAAATAAAGCCCATCCTAAGATCCTATGCAATGTTTCTAAAGGTAGGGTCTGCAGACCAGCCTATGAAGCTGTGAAAATGAAGATTTTGGTCCCATCCAAACTCCACTCTCAGATTGCAATGTGATAGCTCTGTGGTAAGGCCCCTGAATGAGCACTAAGGTATAAAAACCATTACTCTACAAAAGATTTTGGGGAGAGATGCAAGACTGCTCAGGCAACAACTTACTATGGGCCAGTCTCTGTTCTAGGTGCTGGGCAAACAATGACAAACAAACCAGACGCAGGCCTTAAACTTTAATGGAGAGGTTTCCCCTTTCTAACTTACCTCCCACACTCCCTTCCTCTCCTCACTTACCCCATCTATTCTTATTGTAGGATCCCTTCCTCCCCAGATGACAGCTGATCTGCCTTCCCAAGCCATAGGGCTAGACCTGGCACGTGTGGCCCCTTGGAGCTAAGACCCTGCTCAGGGGAGGCAGCAGAGGGTGTGCATGGCCCTTCAGACCCTCCATCATCTTACTGTGGGCATTGAGGTAAACAGGAATCTCAGACTCCAGAATACTAGAACATTTCAGAGACACACATCTTGGAAAAGAGTAGAACTTTGTGAATGCCCATCCATCTGCCAAAGAGGAACGTTCTCTCAGAAAGATCCTGTAACCCCAAAGCCTCAGTGTCCCACCTTTTACTAGGTCAGCACAGTTCTTTCATTAGTGTCATCATTCTCCTTTCTCAAGGTCACCAGTTTCCACTCACTGGGAGTAGCTTAAAGGGCTGACATAAGTTCAAAGGGATAGGGGTCTCCTGGCTACGGTTTAGTACCAAATTTATGAATGCTGCATGTCAGTAACAGTTGTTGCTTTGACTGATTAGCCAGCCTGTAAGAGTAACGAGTAAAAGTGACTTTCATGAGATAGTTATTCAAACTTCTCTTTCAATTCCTGAGCCATGTCTGCAGTGACTTTGAAATGCAGATGGCAGACATTATTGTTCTGTATCCAGATTCTCTCCTTAGAGAGAGCCTGGTGGATTTACTTTTCCTGCCATGGAGGAAGAAACACTTCTTTAAAGTTCATGCATTGAAAGCCCATCTGTTGGAGTCCTCTGACAGGCATCATGGGTGTAGACACCCCTAATTTGCCTCTGTCTTTGCTATTGCATGGTCCGAAATTCATGAATGGGGTTCTTTGCTTACCTCTTGTAATTAATCTCTGTCTCACTGGGAGAAAAACCCAGCTAGCAACAGTGCAGCTTGTGTATCTGCAGGCAGCAGACATTACACCTATTAGAAGTGCATGCACCAAGTTTATTTTTCCATCATTAACTCTTCAGGTTTCTAAAACCAGACAGCTGGGTGAGCACACAAATGAGCCTATGATCGGCAACTGGGCCAGTTGGTGTGGTCTGGGGGAGGACACCAGGTCAGTGAGCAATGAATGGGATGCATCAGGTCTAAGGGCTTTCTGTTGAATGCCTGCCCCAGGGAGCACTTTCCTCCTCAGCAAGTGTCTGCAGTTGAGTGGAGTGGTATGACGAGCAGCCTTTTTTCAGAAGCAGGCGACCACAGCTCCCTTCTGCGTGTAATGGTCTCTGTTTTCCCCTCCCTATTGGCAATTAATACTGATGCCATACTGGTTTTTAGGAGGTGCCATTTTCCTTAAGTGGGCTCCATCTGTGAACTTTGCTGAGTTCTGGCACCCTCCATGGGGGCTGGGAATAGCATCAGGCTTGGCCATTAACTTTCTTGTTGGCAATTTCTGTTCTCTGCTGTTCTGCAGAATTACATATATGATGGGAAGTACAAGCACACATGGCCCTACTCCAGAACTTGGTTCTCAGTAGTTTGGACACTATATTAGTCCATTCTCACACTGCTATAAAGAACTGCCCAAGACTGGGTAAATTATAAAGAAAAGAGGTTTAATTGCCTCACAGTTCTGCAGGGTTGGAGAGGCCTTAGGAAACTCACAATCACGACAGAAGGGGAAGCAAACATGTCTTTCCTCACATGGTGGCAGGAAGGAGAAGAAAGAACTGAGCAAAGGGGGAAGCCCCTTATCAAACCACCAGATCTCGTGAGAACTTACTCACTATCATGAGAACACCATGGGGGAAAGCAACCCCCAGTTACCTCCCACTGGGCCCCTCCCACAACACGTGGGGATTATAGAAACCACAATTCAAGATGAGATTTGGGTGGGGACACAGCCAAACCATATTAGACACATCTGCTTTACTGGTTTGTGGGTGCTGGTCTCTTTCTAGATGATGCTCTAAGTGGAATCTCTTGGCTTGTGGAATCTTAAGAGCAAAACATATGGGGCATAGGTGAGAGGAGGGGAAAAGAAGCAGGCTTTTCAAAATGTGGATGCTCATTACTTGAGGCCAACACATGCAAATTACCTTTTGGATGAAGGTTAAAATACAGTTTTTAGAGGAAGTGTTCACCTCCTTAACTTCTGTGGGCCTAATGTGCCTATGGTTGTGGGCACCTGTTCTTCTCTCTCGCTAGCCATTCCTTCTCAATTTTTATCTGAAGACTCACTTGTTACTGCCTTGGTAGCACGGCTTACCCACTGTAGTCTGAATGTGTCCCTCCAGAATTCATGTCCACTTTGTGGTGATATTAAGAAGCAGAGCCTTTGGGGAAGTGATTAAGTCATGAGGGCTCCGCCCTTATGAATCAGATTAGTGCCCTTATAAAAGCAGTTTAAAGTGCCCCTTTCCACCTTGTGAGGATGAGCCTAGAAGATGCCATCTTTGACAGCCCTTATCTGACACCAAAGCTGCTGGCACCTGCATCTTGGACTTCCTAGCCTCCAGAGCAGTGAGCAAGAAATTTCTATTGTTTAGAAATTACCCAGTGTGAAGTGTTTCGTTATAGCAACCCAAATAGACTGAGATACTGCCTAAAACTGAGTGTACAAAAATCATTCTGTATTTAAATCAGAGTGAAGATCTCTGTGCTTTCTCTTTGTGACCCACCAGATTCATCAGCACATACATGCTCTGGGTAGATGGGTTGACTTCCAGACATTTGTTCCATGCCTGCCTCAATCCCCCTTCCCGATGATTGGTCCAAGAAAGTCATACTAATTCATTCCCTTTGCTATTGACTGGTTCAAGAACAGGTTTGCAGCCCAATCAGACAACAAAATTTGAGGGGATGAGAAAGCCTTAGAAAGAAGCAGTTTCTTCCCTACATTCATCCAAGTTTCCACCCTGGTCAGCCAAGATATCCCCGTCCAAATCTACATTTTTAGTCTGTTTCTTTCCTGAGCTCCAACTCCCTTTATCCAGTTGCCCACAGGAATCCCAGTGCGGTGGAGTGTCATGAGTAAAGCCCTGGGTAGGCATTCAGGAGAACTGTTGTTCCCTGACCTCCGAAACTGTTGACTTATTGGGTTGTTCCACATGACTCATGCTAGGTAAGATTCAATTTTTACAACCAAATTTGACTCCAACCTTCTGAGCCCTGAGCCCCTAAAGTAGTTAGCTGCTCCTCCTGCCTACCAACTCTGTTGGTTAATATCATCACTAGTTATCCTGTAACCAGGCTGCAAATGTCAGGTTTACCTTCAATTCTGCCTTTCCTTTATTCTACCACTTGCACTAAGCTATCCAACCAGTGCCCTTTCTCATAATTCAGTCTTGCTCCTGCCCCTGTCTGTGGGATCTGCCTCCTTGAGTATAAGGAGGATAATTATATTAGCTCCAGATCCTAGGTGCTTTGTACAGTCTCTTTCCTCTGGATTGATCTACCATGTGGATATCACACAATTTCTAAAGGTACTGATTTAACTCCCTCTGCCCTCTGCTCAGAAAGATGAAAAGGCAACTGATTGCCTTTAGAATAATTACACAACTTTGGTCCACTGTTCATGGATCAGCATGATCTAGCACTAAATTCCATTTTCAGCCTTATGACTCACTATTCTCATGTTTTCTTGATGCATATTTTACAGAGCTTGGATTGGGTTAAATTGTATCCCCCCAAAATTTGTTTCTACCTAGAATCTCTGAATGTTCCCTTATTTGAAAATAGGGTCTTTGAAAATGTAATTAGTTAAGATGAGGTCATACTGGATTACAGTGGGTCTTAATCCAAAGACTGGTGCCTTTATACAAAAGCCATGTGGAGACACAGATACACACAGAGGGAAACACTGTGTGCAAATGGGGGCAGAAGTCAAAGTTATGCTTCCACAAGCCAAAGAACACTAAGGACTGCTGAAAACCACCATAAGCTACAACAAGCGAGAAAGAATCCTCCCCAACAGGCTTCAGAGAGATTACGGCCCTGCCAACACCTTGATTTTGCACATCTAAATTCCAGAATTACGAAGTTAGTGTTCTAAGCTAAATTACTACTATTTCAAGTCCGTTAGTTTACGTCATGGCAGCCCAAGGAAACCAACATAGGGCCTTTCCACAAACTATTCTCTGTTGTCCCATCTCCATGCTTTGGTCCACATTTCCAAATATCCCTTCTCTCACCTCTTGTCCTTTGACATCTGTAGATTTCTAGGAATTCAACTGATAAGTTACTATAAGCAGCCCTACAAGGCCTGGAAGGGATTCTCTGCCCACTTGTCTCACGAGTACTTTGCACGATGGTTTTCCAAGCTGTCTCCCCCTAGACTGGGAATCAGACAACCCTAACCTGGTGCTCATCCTCTTTGGTGCTCTGCCACCCAATGCAATAGGCCATGGGCTATGGTGGGATCTCAAATGTTAAGGGAAAGATGGAAAGAATGAATGAGTGAATGTACTCCTTGACAAAAGTTTGTACTGGACTTCCTTTTGTGGAAAAGGGAATGGCATATTTGTGAGGCAGTTAGCAAGCTGGGGAGGGCTATGCCCATTTGTTTATTCTTCCAGGTGAACTTTAAGATAATATTTCAAAGTCATAAAAACATACATGAGGACTTCATAAGAATTCCTGTCTTTATATTATGTATTCAAGTATTCTTTTTATTAAATTTTTCTAAACAGCTTTGAGATATTTTGAGATATAATTAACACATAAACTATACTTTTGTTTTTTTTGGACAGGGTCCCACTTCCTTTTCCCAGGCTGGAGTGGGGTGGCATGATCACAGCTCATTGCAGCCTCGACTTCCCAGGCTCAGGTGATTCTCCCATCCTAGCCTTCTGAGTAGCTTGGACTACAGGGGCACCCAACCACGCCCAGATAATTTTTTGTATTTTTAGTAGAGATGGGGTTTTGCCATGTTGCCCAGGCTGGTCTTGAACTCCTGGGCTCAAGCCATTCACCCACCTCACCATCCCAAAGGGCTGGGATTACAGGCATGAGCCACCATGCCCAACAAAAATGTACATGTTTAAAGTGGTATTGAAATTGATGTTTTGACATTTGTATATAGCAATGAAATCATCACTATAATCAAGATAATGAAAAAAATTACCCCATAAGTTTCCTTGTGCCCGTTTAAAAAATTGTGATAAAATTTGTATAACATAATATTTACCATCTTAACTATTTTTCAGTGTCTGGTTCAGTGACATTAAGTACATTCACATTGTTGTACTGCTACCATCCATCTCCAGAACTTTTGCATCTTCCAAAACAGAAACTCGGTTCCCATTAAATATATCACTTCCATCCTACTCCCCTCTAGTCTCCAGTAATCACCATTCTACCTTCTGTCACTATGAGCTTGACTACCATAGGTACTTCATATGCATAGAATCATACAATATTTGACCTTTCATGACTGACTTGTTTCACTTAGCATAATGTCCTCAGGGTTTATTCATGTTTTAGCCTGTGTCAGAATGTCCTTCATTTTTATGGCTGAGTAATAGTCTATCTTATGTATATGCCACATTTCCTTTATCCATTCATCTGTCAATGGATACTTGTGCTACTTCCACCATTTGACTATTGTAAATAATGCTTCTCTGAACATGGCTATACAAATATCTGCTTGCAACTCTGCTTTCAATTATTTTAGGCATATACCCAGACGTGGAATTAAGGAACTGTTACTTGTGTCCTTATGAAATTCCACTCTTCAGCCCCCTCAACCCCCATTCCCAGGCAATTGTTGATGTACTTTGTCACTATAGGTTAGTTTGTATTTTCAAGAATTTTAAATAAGTAGAATAATACAGTATGTACTTTGTCTTCTTTCACTCAGCATATTTATTTTGAGGTGCATGCATGCTGTTGGGTTTACCCACTCCTTTTTATTGCTAAGTAGTTTTCCAATATATAACTACTTCACAATTTCTTCATGTATTCACCTGTTGAAAGCCATTTGGGTTATTTCTAGTGATTATAAATAGAGCTGGTATGAATGTGCATGTACAAGTCTTTCTATGGACATGTGCTTTCGTTTCTCTGAGGTAAATAGCTATGAGTGGAGTAGTTGGATCACATGATGGGTGTATGTTTCACATTTTAAGAAACAGTCAAACTATTTTTTAAGTGATTGCATCATTTAACATTTCCATCAAGGTATGAAAGTTCCAATTGCTCCACATCCTTACCAATACTTGCATTGGGTGATCTTTTAAATTTAGGCCTTTCCAGTAGGTGTGCTGTGGTGATATGGTTTGACTCTGTGTGCCACCCAAATCTCAACTTGAATTGTAATCTCAATCGTAATCCCTATATGTCAAGGGAAAAAGGGAGAGAACCGGTAGGAGGTGATAGGATCATGGGAGTGTTTTTCTCCATGCTTTTCTTATGAGATCTGATGGTTTTATAAAGTACAGTTTCACCCGTGCTTGCACTCTCTCTCTCTCTCTGTCTCTGTGTGTGTGTGTGTGTGTGTGTCTCTCACCTGCTGCCATGTAAGATGTGCTGGCTTCCCCTTCGCCTTCTGCCATGATTGTAAGTTTTCTGAAGCCTCTTAGCTATGCTTCCTGTTAAGCCTGTGGAACTGTGAGTCAATTAAATCTCTTTTCTTTATAAATTACACAGTCTCAGGTATTCTTTATAACAGTGTGAAAATGGACTAATACAAGTGGGATCTCACTGAGGCTCAATTTGCATTTTCCTATTGACTAATAATGTTGAACATCTTTTAATCTTTATCAGCCATCTGTACGTCATCTTTGGTGAAGCATCTGTTTAAGTCTTTTGCCCTTTTAATTGGATTACTTGCTTTTTGTATTGAGTTTTAACGTGTCTTTATATATTCTGGATGAAAGTCTTTTAACACATATATACTATTTTCTACCACTCTGTGACTTGTCTTTTCATTCTCTTTACCGTGTCTTTTGAAGAGCAGTAGTTCTTAATTTTTATGAAGCCTTATTTATCAATTTTTGCTTTTATGGGTCATCTTTTCAGTGATTCATATAGCTCTGTCTAACCAAGGTAACAATTATCTGTTTGTGTGTTTCATTCTGGAAGTTTTATAGTTTCAGGTTTTACATTTTGGTCTGTGATCCACCAGGAGTTAATTTTTTTATATAGTGTGAGGTAGGGATCCAAGTTTATTTTTTGGAAGGGCCTATCAAATTGTTTCTGCAACATTTGTTAAAAAGACTATTCTTTTACCACTGAATTGCCTTTGTATCTTTATCAAAAATCAATTGACAATAAATATGTGGGCCTTTTCCTGGACTCCTTTCTCTGTCTCATTGATCCATTTATCTATCTTTACACCAATACCATACTATCTTGGTGAAGTCTTGAACACAGACAGTACATGTCTTCTTTGTTATTTTTTAGGGTTTTGTTTTTCCCTTTTTCCAATTCTAAGGTCCTTTGAATTTCCATGCATATTTTAGAATCAGCTTGCCAATTGTATTAGTTTTCTATTGTTTCTGTAACAAATTACCACAAAATCAGCAGCTTATATCAACCTAAGTTTATTATCTCACAGTTCTGCCAAAGCTTGACCTGCATCCTACTCGGCTAAAATCAAGGTGTCAGCCAGGCTGTGTTCCTTGTTAGAGACTCTAGGGAATGCTCTGCTTCTAACATCATGCAAGCTGCTCATGGAATCCAGTTCCCTGCATTAGGAAAAAGCTCCCCATTGCCTTCTTGGCTGTCATCTGGAGCCTGCCCTTAACTTCTTTATGCCTCTCTCATTCTTTCCACACGGGCCTCTACATCTCAGAGCCAGCAATGGTACACTGAAGCTTTCTCATGTCTGGAATCTCTCTGACTTTGCCTTTTGCCACCTCTTTCTACTGCTGCCTCTTCTTTCAGTTCAAGACAGTTATTTGCTTTTAGGAACACAAGTGATTAGTTTAGATGGGCCTGTGGCTGGAGAAGAGGGTTTGGGGACAGGGAATATAAGAACTTCCTAGAAGTAAATCAAATGGAAACACTTCAGCTATAACAAGAAATATCCTCTCCATTTACATAGGGTGTCTGCCAAGTAAATGACTTGTAACTTTACTTCACCCTCTTCATTTACATAAGGCGTACACCATGTAACCAGTGGAAACCTGTAGAGGATGTTTAAACCCCAAAAAATTCTGTAACAGGGCTCTTGAGCCCCTATGCTCAGGCCTGCTCCCATCCTGTGGAGTGTACTTTCATTTTCAATAAATCTCTGTGTTTGTTGCTTAATTCTTTCCTTGCTTTGTTTGTATGTTTTGCCAGTTCTTTGTTCAAGGTGCAAAGAACCTGGAAACCCTTAACTGGCAAGAAGTCTACCTGAATAATCCATAACTTCCCTACGTTAAGGCCCATAACCTTAATTATATGTAAAAAATACCTATTGCATGCAACATAACATATTCATCTAGGGATATGGGCATTATTGAGGGGTTATTCTGCCTACTCAATTAAAAAGAAAACCCTGTTAAGATTTTGATTAAGATTGCATCGAATCTATGTTTCAGTTCGGGGAGAATTGACTTCTTAATGACATTGAGTCATCTGATTTGTTAACAAAGTATCATTCTCCATTTATTTAGGATTTAATTTCTCTCATCGATGTTTATATTTTCAGTATACAGGTCTCACACATCTTTTGGTAAGATTTATCCCTAAGTGTTTCATGTTTTGATGATGTTATAAGTGATATTTTTATTGTAATTTTAATGATTTGTTCCTAGTAATAAAAATCTAATCAATACTTTATATTGACCTTGCCTCTTGCAAACTTCCTATACTCACTCATTAATTCTAGCAAGATTTTTTGTTTTTTGTTTTTGTTTCTGGTAGATTTCTTAAGGAGATAATCATATCGACTGTGAATAAAGACAGTTTCAGTGCTTCATTTCTAATCTGAATACCTTTTATACTCTACCTTTCTTGTGTTATTGCACTGGCTACAATGTCCAGTACAATGTTTAATAAAAGTAATGAGATCAGTCATCTTTGCCTTGTTCAAGTGTTAGGGGCAAACAATCATTCTGTCACCATTTAGTGTGATGTTACCTATAGGTTTTTTGTAGATGCTCTGTTATTCTTAGTTTGTTGACATCTTTCATTAGGAATACTGGATTTTGACAAATGTCTCTTTTTTTGCATCCACTGAGAGGATTAGTTTTCTTTTCCAGTCTGTTAATATGATGAATTAAATTGATTGATTTTCAAATGTTAAACCTATCTTGTATTCCTAGTATAAATCCCACTTGCTATGATGTATTATTCTTTTGATATATTAATTCTATTTGTTAATGTTTTGTTAAGAGCTTTTACTTATATGTTCATGAGGGATATTGGTCAGTAGTTTGCTTGCAATGTCTTTGTCTAATTTTGGTATCAGAGTAATGGTGGTCTTACACAATGATTTGGGAAGTAGTTCCTCCTCTTTTATTACCTGCAAGAGTTTGCATAGAAGTAATATAATTTGTTCCTTAAATGTTGGGTTATAATTCACTAGTGAAACCATCTGGGCCTGAAGCTTTTGATTTGCTTTCGTATCATACATTTATTTAATAGATAAAGGACTATTCAAAATATATTTTTTCCTGAGTGAGCATTGGTAGTTTGTGCCTTTCAAAAATTTTTTCTGTTCATCAAAGGTGTTAACGTTTATTGGTATAAATTTGTTCATAATATTATTTTATCTTTGTAATATCTAGTAGGATCTATGGTAATATCATCTCTCTCATTCCTGATATTGGTAATTTGTGTTCTCTCTCTCTCTCTCTCCCTCTTTCACCTAGTCTAGCTAGAAGTATATTCATTTTATTGATACTCTCAAATAACTTGACTTTTATTTTATTGGCTTTATTGTTTATCTGTTTCCTATCTCATTGATTGTCACTCTGATCTTTATTATTTCATTTCTTCTGCTTATTTTTTGTTCAGTTTGCTGTTATTTTTCTATTTTTTAAGGTGGAAACTGAGGTCATTTATTTTAGACTTCTCTTTTTTTATGTATTTCATGCTACAAATGTCCCTCTCAATAATGCTTTAGTTGTATTTCACAGATTTTTTTTGCATTTTTATCCTGTTCAAAGTATTTTCTAGCTTCTATTTGATTTCTTCTTTGATCTGTATGATATTTAGAGGTGTATTAGTTAGTTTCCAAATATTTGGGAATTTTCCAAATTTCTTTTTATAATTGATTTCTAATTTAATTCCATTGTGATCAGAGAAATACTTTGTATGGCTTGAATCCTTTTATATTTATTGAGACTTGTTTTGTAACCCAGCATGTAATTTATCTTGGTAAATGTTCCATGCATATTTGAAAATAATTTGTATATTTCTATTTGGGGCTCAGCTGTCCTATAAATGTCAACTGGGTCAAGTTGGGTGATATTGTTGTCTTTTATATCTTCATTAATATTCTGGATTTTTTTCCCTTCTTCTAACAATTATTGAGAGAGGGTTGATGAAATCTCTGCCAATAACTGTGGATATGTCTATTTCCAGCAGTTTTCTGGAGTAGGGGGAGTATGGAGGTGAGGAGGCTGAGCGCTATCCCTGGTCAAGAGCTAAGAACAAAGCATCACAGTTGAACATAGCAGAGAAGGGCAGCAGTTTGACAAAAAAAAAAAAAAAAAAAAAAAAAAAATTCCAAAGTACAAGAAGGGGCCCTGTTACAGTGGCCAGGATAGAGGGAATGTCTCTTCCAGAAGGAAAGATGCTCAGATGGGCTGACCTCTTCGCTAACTTCCTCTAACACGGAGGTTCTCAGACTAAGGTGTGAATCAGAATCACTTGAGGCCTTGTTCAAACTGACTGCTGAGCCCTACCCTTAGAGCTTCTGGTTCACCGAGTTTGATTTGCTTGTGATGCTGGCCTGGGAACTGCCCTTTGAGAAGCACTGTTCATGCAGCAGGCTCTGCCTTCACTTTGAGTCTTACACCTGCTCCCCTCTGTCTTGAACACTCCTCTACCCCCACAGCCACCCAGCCCCGGTTAGTATTTCATCAGCTTCTCCAATTCTTCATAACCAGGTTAGTTGCCTCCTCTGGGTGCTCCTAAAGCCCCTGTACATCTCCTTGTCACATTCTGCAGTGATTGCTATCATCCGCCATCTGTCCTCTCCCCTCTAGGGCTGTCAGATCCCTGGAACAAAGGCTCTGTCTTGCTTGTTCACCATCGTACTCCCAGAGTGGAGCACTTGCTCAAATATTCACTGCACAAAGGATGTGTAATTCCCCAACGTTTGAGTAGTCACACAAAGCCTTACCTGAGCTTTCCATAAATTCTGTGAACCAAATAGGAATTATAATGTCGACACTATAAGCTATCTGGGAACGGGACCAGAGTCTGCGGAGACTTTTCTTTCCTTCTTGGGTGTTAGACTTGGGAAAGAAATACACAGAACCAGAGTGGAGGTTTGCAGTAATTTCAAATGTGCCTTCTCTTTGCAATTTCTTCCTGGAACACACACATAACAAGTCACAGGGCGCTGTGGCTCCCTCTCAGAGGAGCTGTTTCTGTCATTTCTTAGCCCTTCAGGGCGGCATCTGCTTTGTGTCGGCGGCAGCAGCCAGGTCTAAAGATAAATGATCCAGGTTCTGCCTTGATGGATAGCTGCCCCCAACAAATTGGCATATGATCTGCAGAGGTATTCTTTAGCAAATGTGACAAATGGTGACAGATGAGGAAGGTGAGCTGTACTTCTGTTGCCAGATACACCAGCTCTGAAGAAACTTCCTGTAGTGGATGAAAACTTGCCCACCAAAGATTTAAAGGCCGGGGGAAAAAACACCTAGTTCGAATCGCGAAATTAGGAACACAATGAATTTGAATAATTTTGCACTTCTCAGAGATGCTTTCACTCAATTTTTAAAATTACCCAGTGAGAGAGTCTGGAGTGGGGGTAGCATTTCCATTATTCTCATGCACAAATTGAGGCTAGAAGAGGTTCAATGTTAACCCCAAGGTCACAGGGAGCAGAGACAGGGCCACAGACCATTCTTTGTGATCCCCCATCCAGGGCTCGTCTTAAACACTAACAAGGCAGTGGGGTGAGGACAACGCTTTCATTTATGTTGCTACAAAGTAGTAAAGGAAAGGCTGACTGCTAAGAAATGATTGTGTACACATGCTTTATTCTTGAGGCTGATTTATGGGAGAAAAGCATCGTGGGAAAGCATATGGTTACAGCTGAGAATGAAAGAGAATCGTGTTTTTTGTCATTTCAGGTACTCGGGCATGCCACATTGCCCAGCAAGCCCGAGGTGCGTGGCGGGCGGGTGATCTCTGCTGAATGCCTTTGATGCAGCTTTATCCCTACTGTAAAGGGGCCTTGAGGAAGCCGCTCATCCACTCTCAGACTGAATTGTGGCATGCATCGCTTTAGGGGACAAAGCTAGGGACCATGTACCAACCTCGGGCCAATTAAGCCTAAAACAAATTCTTAGGCTGCCAGAGCACAGATTACACTTGCAGTGCCGTGGACTCCAACCCACAGTGTAAAGCCTGGACGCGCCCCAGTAATTGGGCTGATGCACCGGCTCCGTCAAAGGCCTCCCTAATGACCAGTAGTGCTGGCTGTTTGTTTAGGAGCATTTAAAAGCAAAAGTGCTAGAAAATGCAGTCAGGGAGCCCACAAGCCTGCCCCCCTTCACTTCCCCGGAAGTCATTTGCTGGACACACACTCTGGATTTTTCTATCAAATCTAGGGGCATGGGTAGAGGAGCAGAGATGAAAGGTCAGAGAAGCCAGAGTTATTAAAGCAAGAGCTGAGAAGGCTTCCAGTATGAACAGCAGCCTCAAATCAGGTGGGAAAAAAACCATGGATTTTTCATCAAGAAAATACAAGCTCAGCATTGAAGAGGAAACAATTATTCATGAAGTCCACACGTTGTAAATGCACGACCCCTCGTCCCATTGGGGAGAGATTCCAAATGGCTAATAGCTTCAGGATGATTAATTTGGGCTAGATTAACTTTGTGTTATAAATGGATCAAATCCACACAGTTTAGAGGTTACAAAATAGTCCCTTCCCTGCAGTGCATTTTCATACACAGAAATAAGAAAATGAGACTCAAGGAGGAGATAACTTCACCTGCTGGATTCCACAGATGTTTTCTGAGTGCCTGCTACATGCCGATGAGGAATACGCCTACCGCCAGGAAGACACAATCTCCTAGGGGTTTGCCCCTTGGGCAGGAGATGCACAGTGACCAGGTTTCTGGATCAGAGGGGTCCTAACAGTCATCACTGTCTAGACTAAGGGTTGCACACCAAAACACACAGACTGGCCGGGTGTAGTGGTTCAAGCACTTTGGGAGGCTGAGCAGGTGGATCACTTGAGCCTAGGAGTTTGAGACTAGCCTGGCCAACATGGTGAAACCCCGTCTCCACTAAAAATACAAAACTTACCTGGGTGTGCTGGTGCACACATGTAATCCCAGCTACTCGGGAGGCTGAGGCAGGAGAATAACTTGGACCCAGGTGGAGGAGGTTGCAGTGAGCCGAGATCATGCCTCTGCATGGGTGACAGAGCAAGACTCCGTCTCAAAAAAAAAAAAAAAAAAAAAAAAAATACACAGGCTGCCTCTCCCTCTGATCCAACCAAATCTGAGGCTGGTACCAGACACGTGTGTTGTTGTTAAAAAGCTCCCCAGGTGAATCAGTTGGAAGCCAGCCTAGTCTAATTCTCCCATTGTCCTGATGAAACTGAGGCCCAGACTAGGGAAGGACCATTTCTGGCGTGAACCGCAGCCCTGCTGGGATGAGGAATCCACACTCCCAGCATCCCCAGCAATGCTTTTTCTCCTGTACCTTCTGGTCACTCACTGGTCATCAGGAAGATTATGATGTCCACAGAGGTGTGCCCTGGCCATGGATAGCAATCATTCCAACTGGGCAGATCTGGGAATGTTTCTCGGCAGAGGTGGGATCTGAGCTGAGCTTTGACACATAGGCAGTGATAATAACAACTGGTTATTACTAACAACACCTGCCTGTCCAGCCCCTGGCCTCTGTTGGATTTCCCCTCCCCTACATCTCTGCCAACACCTCTGCTGACAGGTGGCTCTCTCCCTCCCTCTTCCTCTGATTAGACAGAGATAATCTTCTTAATAGAAAACCATCCTCTGGAAATCAAGAAGGAAACTAAAAACAACCACTCAACTAGAAAATGGACAAAATACATGAACAGCTAAATCACAGCAAAAGAAGTGCTAATGACTTGTGCACCGGTACACTTATGAATAAGAGAAAGATTGACATCATGCCGGGGAAACCTCTTCTTACCTAATAGGCCAGGAAATCCCAGACCCTGAAAGCAGTTGGGGAACATGTGGCAAAATAGACATTTGAAGGCTTTTTTTTTTTTTTTTTTTTTAAAGACAGGGTTTGCTCTGCTGCATTGGTGCAATCATAGCTCACCGCAGCCTGAAAATCCTGGCTTCGTGTGATCTTCCTGCCTTAACGTCCCCAGTAGCTGTGATTACAGGTATGCACCACACTCAGCTAATGTTTTCATTTTTTGTAGTGACAGGGTCTCACTATGGTGCCAAGGCTGGTCTTAAACTTTTGGCTTCAAGCAATCCCCTCACTTCAGCCTCCTAAAGTGCTGGGATTGCAGGCAGGAGCCACCATGCCCATCCTGAGTGCATTTTTTATGGGAGTACAAAATGGCACAACCCATGTGTAGTCAATCTGGCAACATCTATTAAAATCACAGTATTGCTTTAACTTGTGATTCAGCAACCCCACTTTTGGGTCCGAATCTTTCTAATCTCCACCCTCTCCAAACAGATACAAAATCACACACATACAATCAAGGCAATGGGTCCACGGCAAGTCAAGGTTGGGCAATGAAGCATTATCTGTAGTCATAAAAGACTGGAAACAGCTAAAGAATTCGTCTATAGAGAATAATGAAATCATGGCACGTTTGCCCAGTGCATCTACCACATTGCTAAGGAAGAATCAAAAATCTCACATGAAAAGTTCTCCAGATATATTTTAAGAAATGAAAGGAAAAAAATGTGTAAAACAGTACATAATGCATGCTACATTTTGCATTAAAAGGGGGAAATAATACATATTTGTGTTTGCATGTGTTTGCATGAGGTAGCACTGTGAGAATTCTTAATAAATTAATAAAAGTCAATGTGGGTATGGTAGGCCTCGTGTGACAGACAAAGCAGGTGTGAGCACAATTTGTCTGTGTATCCTTCCTTATGTCCTCTTTGATTTTTTGAACCTTGTGAATATATCACTTTCTCCAAAAAATTAAATGTAATGTTAACAAGTCCTTCCTCACATTCAGTCCACACCTGTGCCCCCAGCTTCTGGCCCTGCCCAGCTCTGATGCTGAGCAGTGCACACATGGCCCTTCAGAACCGGGGGTGGATGTTAGGGTCCTTTTTCAAGGCCTTCCTCACCTCCCCCGCCCGACCAACTCAAGCAGAGAGGGTCCCTTTCTCACCCACTGTGTGTCCTCAGGGAATTGTCGGTGTTCGCATCCACTTGCCTTTATAATTCTAAGGCTGTTCCTGACTTGGACCCTGTGAATATCATTAAAGAACCACCCTCGGAGCCGATATTTACAGAGCTTTTGCTATGTGTCAGGACCACTGAGAGCACTCACAGCGTCACCTCATTTCATCTTTGCTGCAGTCCTGTGGAGTAAGTATGATGCATATACCAATTTTGCAGAAGAGAAAACTGAGGCCTGGAGAGTTCAATCAGGTGTCTGAAGACACACAGCCATCTCAGCCCCGAGACAGGGCTCCTGGATGCTGTCTCTGCTGTCACAGTAACCTTCAACTCGCCTGCATCAAAATGAATGATAGTAAAAAATAATAGCCGGGACCTGCCGAGAGTCACTATTCACCAAGCTCCGTGTTAAACACGTGTGTTCCTTCATGTCATCCTTAGAACAAACCTGAGCAGTGGACGCAGTCTCCCTTGTACACAGGTGGAAACTGAGGCCCAGAGAGGTTAAGAAATGTGCTGCGGTCACAAGCTAGTGAGAGCAGAAGCTGCCTGGACTTTCAGTCTCCTGGTGCCCCCTACGCTCCCCCAATTTCAAGGTGCTTCTGGTTTCTCTTTCTATACTCCAGCTCATGATGCTGATAGGATTATGGGCCTTTCTCCAAGTGTCATCTGCCCCCCACCTGTGTCATGTCCCCACACCTAGTGAATTCTCAGCACACAGGTGGGCCATCAAAGGTCTGTGCCCCTTCTTGCTACCTCTTAATCACCACTCTTTTACTGCCTCCCTGACGCTCATCTCCGGTGCTGGGAGTGAGACAGGAGGGAGGGAAGGAAGAAATCTCTTTTGGCTACTTGCATTGGCTTGGATGCGTGGGAAGGACTGAGTTTAAAGGGTCACCTCTCCTCTGGGACCTTCATCTTCCCTGCATCTGTGTCACAGTGACAGGGAGCGGCCCCTCCCAAAGGAGACCCCAGGGCAGAATTGGGATCAATTGACTTTTGAGCTGGCCTGTTGCACCCCCAGTTTTCCGTGGTGGCGTAAGGTTTTATTGTTGTTTTACTGCTCGGACATTAAAGTGTTTATACACAGAGCCTGGCTGGGGCAGCCCCAGTGCAGGCAAGGTTCATTTCTTCTTTCTTTCTCCATTTACCGTCAATGTTCTAAATTGCAGTGACCCGTTAGGACTATTAGGACTGAAAATCAGAAGGGACAGAATGCAAGTCTTTCCCAGGATCTGGGACTGTCAAAGCCAGAGCCACACAGCAGGCTCCAAGCCCACGAGAGCAGAAAAAACCTGGGGACACAGAGTCAGCTTTAAGAAACGAAATTCAAGAAAAAGCCCAGCATTAAGAGAAAACTGCATTTGTTAGGAGAATTCATGGGGAAAGAAAAAAAAAGTTGTCACGGGAACATTTTTTTTTTTTTTCATAACTCAAAATTTTCCAAGTTTGTGGAGCTCAGTGTCTGATTCTCATCCAAGGGGAATTTCAAAAAGTGCTGGATTAGGGAAACGCGACTGAGAAGCAGCAGAGCTGCTGGGAGGCTGCTGGTCATTACTGAGGCAGGAGATGGAAGGTGTCAGGGATCAGAATATCATCCGAACAGCTTGGGAAAATCTCAGAGGGAAAGAGGTGTGTGATCCATTCACCGGCACACACCCCCACCTTCCTCCACCTCTCCTGTGGCGTCTGGTGTGGGTGTAGCTCAGCAGCCCAGCTGTGCGAGTGGGGGGGGCTTCTTCCGCTGTGATGGGCAGCCCGAGGGCAGGATGCACACACTGAAGTCTGCAGTGAAGTCGCTGGTTCCACCCAAGTCAGAGGAGCTCATTGTCCACAAAAGCCCTACCAGCCAGGGATCAGACGCCATCCTAGCCACACACTGAGGAACCCCGAGAGACCACTGAAGCTCTGTAAACCTCTGTTTCCTCATCTGTTAAGATTCCTTACAAGCAATCTCTGCTGGGCAGATGAAAAGAGGAAATGCGAAAGCCCTTGACCCAATACCTGTCCCTTCCAGGAATTCAATGTCCATCAGTTCATACGTTCATTCCTTGTCAATAACTTAACCATCTTTATTTCACTCATAGAACCCTGCAGTGCATTCTACACACAAAGGTTCCAAATAAAGAAGTTAAATTGATAGAAAACGAATCAACTAGAAATAAACCAAACCTTATACAAAACCCTCCCTCCCAAAACACAGCCAAAATCTTAGGCAATAGGTGAGGTTGCTTCGAACTTCGCCATTCTCCCCAGTTCTTTTCTGACTTCAGCCTGTCTTTTTTGTGTATCTGAAAGAAATACGTTGCTGAGCATAAAAAGAATAAGAAGTGCTTCTATTTGTCGAGTGCTGCCCGAGCTATGGATCCCCAAGCCCTGTGAGTTGCCTGCCAGTTACTGATGGGGAAACAGAACAGGCAAAATTTGAAGATTCACTACCTCACCCCCCATGAGGAAGTCAGCAGCCCAGATTCACAGCCGGTTTTGCAGCGGTTCCTCTGCCCCACAAATGCTCTGGCCTCCCTGAGCAGAGTCATCTTATAGGGATGCAGGAGTGTCAGACTGGGGGTGGATTCTTTTCTCTCTCCCAGTAGCACCTACTTAACACATCCTTAACAATAGCACTTCACAACTGGTTTCCAACACAGTGGGTGAAACTGATCACATTGTTGCATCTTCAAATCTCTGTTTGCAGATCATTAAATACTTAATTTGGCGTGAATTGGAGATGTTCTAAACAAATAAAGCAACAGTCAGACATTTTCCAAAAAATAAATCTGACTCCATAGTGACAACAAGATACCCTCACGCATGGAGAGGACATTGTATTCTGATGTTTGTTTTTAATGTTTGATTTACTAGATAGAAAACACAGCCCTTGTGGGTGTCTTCAGGGCTTTGAGGGGGGGTCTCCCTGTAGCCCTAATCCCTGGCCCTCACCAACCTTCCCGAGATTCAACGGCCCCCTCCCCACCAAGGCCAAGGCCGAGCCCCCAGCCTGCCCAGGGAAGCTGCTTTTGTGCCACCGCTGCCCCCAGAAGGGCCTTTGAAAGCCCTCGAGCTGAGATGCACTCAGAGCCGCTTGAGACTGCTTCACAGTAAGGGTTTATAAAGCCCTTTTCCCAGAGAGAGGCATAGCCTGAGAAGTGTTTCCAAAATTGGTGCAATTTGGGACAGTGCAATGTTTAGTCTAACAGGCCCCGCTTCTCACGAGTCCGCTTCCAAAAGTAGGGAAGATTCTGGCTGCCTCTAAAAGGGCCTGCTGTAGGCTTTCTCTCCCCTGGGCTCCACATTCTTCCACAGTAGACAGGATCCTTAGAAAGAACTGGAAGGCCCTTACCCTACAGCCCCCGTGGTGGCCCCAAGCCCTCCGATCTTCTCTCTGCAGAGTGGAGGGAGGCCGCTCAGACCAGGCAGGGAAACAGGTAAGAAGGAGGCAGCAAGAGTCAGTGTGGAGAGGAAGCAGAGCTAAGCCCCCTCCTCCAGCAGAGATGGGGAGCCCAGGGACCTGCCAGAACCCCAGGCCTCCCATTGCCCAGGCAGCTGCATGACTTAAAAAGAAATTAGTCAAGGGCGAGAACTGAGGGCTGGAGTCTCCTGCAGTCCATCAACAAGCACTTTTGGAGCATGCACGAGCATGTCAGGGACCTTTCCAGACACCCTGTCCTGACGGAGTAAGACTGAATACTTAAACTTGTAAGATAAATGAAGACCATTTAAATGAGAACAGGCAGAGGCATGCAGAGCTTGCTATAGCAAGGGAGTCAGCCACTGACACTGGTGTTTGGCAGAGGCTCCAAGGCAGGCAGGGGAGTGGGAAGGCTTTACAGCAGAAAAGAGGAAGGCATGCTTGGATTGGAGGCTATTGGTATGGGCAAGCTGGAGGCACCTAGAAAACAGGCATCCTATGCAACTGATTAGGGCTGTATTTTGGGCTGTCTCTGGTTGGTCCTGAGTTGAAGTTTGCACTCACAGACCAAGTCCTGCCCAACCTGAGTAGGTTGCTGCAGAGGCTGTGGGTCAGAGTGCTATTGTCATGTATGGTCTGGTCACTGTCCATTTGTATATTCGGTCTCTTAGGAATCAATGTCTAATGATGGGACCATAAGATACTACTACACACCAGTTAGAATGGCTAAACAAATACAATGAAACAAAAAGTGACAACATGAAGTGCTGATGAGCAGGTGGAGCAACTGCAGCTCGCATCTATTGCTGGTGGGAACGTCAAATGGTACGACCACCTTGGAAAAAAGATCGTCGGAACCCAACTAGCCCACTCCTAGATACCTATCCAAGAGAAATGAGGACGTATGTGTACACAAAAACTTGATCACAAGGGGTTATAGCAGCTTTATTCATAGTCACACAAAACTGGAAACAACACAAATATCCTCAACAGAGAATGGATATGCAAACTGTGGTATATATTTGCAACAGAATACTATGCAGCAATCAAAAGGAATGAACTACTGATACCCAGCAACGTGAATCCTGCATGTATTATTAAAACTTTTTAAAAGGAGATGGGAATCTTGCTGTGTTGCCCAGGCTTACTCAAACTCCTGGGCTCAAGTGATACTCCCACCTCAGCCTCCTGAGTAGCTGGGACGACAAGCATGCACCACCACACCTGACTTCCCAAATGCATTATTCTAAGTGAAAGAAGGTAGACTCAAAATGCCACATACTATACAATTCCATTTATATGATATTATGGAAAAGGCAAAACTGTAAGGACAGAAAAGGAATCTGAAGAGAGAGTGGTTATTAAAGGGCTGGGAAGGGGCTGAGTCCAAAGGGGGGCAAGTGCATTTTGAGGGCGATGGAATTGTTCTCTGTCTTGATTGTGGTGGTGCTTATAGGGCCGTGTGATTTTGTCAACACCCAGAGTAAGTTTTATTGTACATAGGTTATATCAAAAAGATGGAAAAAATATAATTATGGGAAGTTATAACTGCTCGGAAGAAAAAACAATGCAGAGGCCAGGCTTGGTGGCTTATGCCTGTAATCCCAGCACTTTGGGAGGCCGAAGTGGGCAGACCACTTGAGGTCAGGAGTTTGAGACCAGCCTGGCCAACATGGTAAAACCCTCATCTCTACTAAACATACAAAAATTAGCTGGGTGTGGTGGTGGGTGTCTGTAATCCAGCTACTCAGGAAGCTGAGACAGGAGAATCACTTGAACCTGGGAGGTGGAGGTTGCAATGAGCTGAATCAGAAAAAAAAAAGTGAAAATAATGCAGGGGAAAGAGGAGGAGAGAGCTACAGGGGGGCACAGTTTAGTTGGGTTTCCAGAGAGGAACTGGGAAATGACATTAGATCAGAGACATTTGATTTAGGGAGGATATGACTCTCTAGTGGAGACTGTTCTGGGCTGAGGGACACAGGATAGAGGTGGGGAAAAGTGTTGCAGGGAGGTGAGAAAGGGGACACCAGTGCTGCAGGCACATCATGGGGCCTGAAACCCAGGACACACTTTAGATTTGAAGGTGGCTGGGGAATGCCAGAGGGTTTTATGCAAGAGAAGAACTTGATCCAACGGACACCTGCCAAGGCTGGCCCTGGCTGAAGTGTGGAGTGTGGAGCACATGGGCAAGCCGGGAGGCCAGCAGGTGTCCATGGCCCATGTCCAGGTGGCGGGTGATGTTGGCTTCACTCAGCAGGGGACTGTGAAGGCCTGAGCTGCAATTCCATTTGGGGCAGCTTGGGGGATAGAGACAGTATGTACTAATTGATTCTCAATGAGTTGTGAGAAAATACAAGAGAAGGGCATCTGGGGTCAATTGAATAGCGAGGCAAGTGGGCCCAGTTGGGTGTCAGAAACAGTCAGAGAAGGGGCCATGAGATATTAGATTGGTACAAAAGTAATTGTGGTTTTTGCCATAGAAAGTAAGGGTAAGTACTACAATTACCTTTGCAGCAGCCCAGGGAAAGCCTCTGGATTCCCAGGCTCCTGGCTCCACAGCTCCCCTCCCTTGACAATCCCTAAGGAAGCTTGGAACCCCTCTGTCCCCAGGTCTCCACCTCTGCCTCTGCCTCCTCCCATGGCTCACCCACAGCCTGCGGTTCCTGCGCAGCCCTGGGCCATAGACCACCTCTGACTGCACTGCCAGCTCTCTGTCCTGCGGCTCCCACACCCCTCATGCTGGAGCCTCTCCAAGGGCTTTGTCCAGCATCCTGGCCTGGCCTCTGTTCTGGCTGCACTGTCTCTCCACTATTCCATGCCTTCCTTCCATTTCAAATGTCTGTCTCTCCATTGGCCACTCTCAAACTGGTCTGGCTTCTTGCCTATCAGCTGCCTTGCATTTCCTTCTGCCTGTAAGATGCTCCTTGGAGCCTCTCATTTAAGAGTTTGAAAGCCAAGCCAGTTGTCTTTTCTGGTGTGCCTCTCTGTGATGGGTGTCCATTCAACCCACATTAGACACCTCAGGCCTCCCCTGCACCGAAAAGTTCCATTGTCACCTCAACTGGCCTCTGGGCATCTCTCATCTACAGCCTGGCTCCTTCCTGCCATTCCCACTGTCATTGCCTAGACTCTGGCTACGACCTCCTCTGCCCCCACTGGAGTCTCCCTGTCTCCTTATTTTCTTCTCCATCCTCCTCCTCCATGCTACTGGGACAACCTTTCCAAAGCTTACATGGCTATCGGGGCCTTCCTTATAAGCTCCAGCCATCCCCACCTGCAGGACCAAAGCCTTGCTCTTTGGAAAGCACCCACTGCCTCCCCCAGACTCTTTCTGGCACAGGGTGATCATGGAATTTATCATCTAAACCAGGCCACTTCTGAGCGCAGAGGGCACTAGAAGTCACGCTGTGACAACGGGCACGCATTGGGACATGTGGGGTCCTGGCTCTGGCCTCATCTGCAGCCCTGTTTCCCACCTCTAGCCCCAACATGATGCCCACAGGGTCATCTCATCAGACGAGTGACACCTCAGGCCAGCCTTGGTGCCCATGGGCTGTGTTTTTCCTTTTGTTTGAAATGACATTCTTCCTCCCCAGCTAAACTCAACCTCGCTTCTCACTCAGACACAGCTCTCTCCCCACTTGTCTGGAAAAGTCTGCAAAAACTGTCAAGAGTGCCCTCAGAATCCATCCTGCTCCCTCTGGCTCTGTATTGGTGAGCACTCCAGCCCTGATGACTGGCAGACAAAGCGGCAACTTTGAGCAGTCCCGTAAGATTCATCTCAGTTTCCAAATCCATGAAATGGGTATAATTGCATTACAGGTCCCATTCTCATGCAGGCTGCTGTGGGCACTGAATAAAGGGTACGAGGGAGTCACCCAGTGCTGTGCCTGATGGATGGGAGCATTTGGGTCCTCAATTCAATTGTTTTCTCGTGGTATTGTAGACAGTAGCTTCCCTCATTAAAAAGTAAGAAGTGGCCAGGCACAGTGGCTCAGACCTATAATCCCATCACTTTGGGATGCCCAGGTAAGCAGAGCACTTGAGGTCAGAAGTTTAAGACCAGCCTGGCCAACGTGGCAAAACACTGTCTTTACTAAAAATAAAACTTAAAAAAGGCCAGGCGTGGTGGCTCATGCCTGAAATCCCAGCACTTTGGGAGGCTGAGGTGGGAGGATGACCAGGTCAAGAGATTAAGACCATCCTGGCCAACATGGTGAAAACCCATCTCTACTAAAATACAAAAAATTAGCCAGGCATGGTGGCAGGTGCCTGTAATCCCAGCTACTCGGCGGCTGAGGCAGGAGAATCGCTTGAACATGGGAGGTGCCACTGCACTCCAGCCTGGTGACAGAGCAAGACTCCATCTCAAAAAAATAAAAAAGAAACAATAATAATAATAAAAAAATAAGCTGGGCACAGTGGCACGCTCCTGTAATCCTAGCTACTTGGGAAGGCTGAGGCACGAGAATTGCTTGAACCCAGGAGGCAGAGGTTGCAGTGAGACAGGATTGCACTATTGCATTCCAACCTGGGCAACAGAGTGAGACTCTGTCTTAAACAAAACAAAACAAACAAAACAATACAACAACAAAAAAAGAAGCAGCAGCATAAAGTCATGGTTTCCTCTTCTCTACGACCCTAGGTAAAGGCCCCACTTCTCCGCAAGTGCCCAAAAAACATCTGAATAATGGATGACACTGGAGGACGAGCAAAGAAGGCCGGCATCTGAGCAATTTAGAGACACGCTCCAGGGCCAAGCAGAGTAATTAGCTACTCCTTTGCAAGGGTCCCCAGGAGAAGCCAGGCTCCTAGGAAGGCCTGGGGAGAAGGGGCGGCCCAGCCGGTGCAGGCTTGGATGAAAAGTCCCGCAGGATCACTCCAGCCCAGGCGACAGAGCCGTCACCTCCTCTGACTCCTCTTCCAAGTGTTGCGGCTGGGTGTACTGTGAGCTCATTAGTAGAAGGCTCCTGTCATCGGTCTTTAATAATTGAGTGTTTCCCCATCTCCTGGCACATCTTGTATACGTGTTAAACTCCCATTGAACACCACGCTTGGCTGCTCTGCTCTTCAGCAGCCTGTGCCAGTGAGCTGGAGTGAGCAGAATTTGGGAGCATTTCGCAGCAACTCCTGTCTCCCCAAGCCCATTGTGTCTTAGTGGGTTACAAGGTGTCCAGTGCATCAGGCCAGTTCAGAGGCTGGTGTCTTGACAGTCCCGCATCACCATAGACCACATAAACCCCCTACCCCAAAAGAAAGGAAAAAAAGAGAGCGCACGGAGCTTTAAATAGAACCAAAAGCTGTTTGCTATTATGCTAAAGCTGGAACAAGGGGGTTTCTTTCATGGAGGATAAAAGACTAAAAATCGATGGCAGGGTTGTCTGAAGACTCAGGTTTCATTTCATTTCAAGGGGGGAAGAAACCAACAGGAATCAGTTATTCCAGGCCTTCTCTATTAGATTTAGTTCAAAGATACCACTCATGTTGGCAGTCAAGCGGTATAGGCTATTTATCTGAAGGATGCTTGATGATCCATTTGTTTATTGATTTAGTTAAGCAGGTGTAGGTAACCTTGTTTACTTGGAAGAAAAAGAGGTCTTGCTGTGAGAAAGAAACTGTGTATGGGTTAAAAAAGAGTTCTGCTAACATAAATTAGAAAGAAAGTTGGAGTAGAATAACAAAACCTAGTACTGTCTAAGCTCTCAGTCAATTCAGAAGAATCTGAAATATTATGTCAAAATGATGGTTTGTAAAGAGGGGGAGACGTTCTCATAAAACCCAGAAGTGGAGAAAAATGAACCCAAGCGCCTGGAAGTAATGGGTAGTCAGGGAGTTAGAGAGAGAATGGTCCATGTGTTTTGTGTTTGATGCCTGCAGATTTGAAACCTTGTCAGGAACACGGGAGGGAGTTGGAGATTCAACCAGAAAGACGGCTTTTTATCCTCAGGCAAAGAGATATGTTAGTGTATACAAAAGAGGGAGCGTGCTTGAGGAAAACCAGGGCGTCTTCTAAAGAGTCAGGTATTTTAGGGAACAATGGGTTTCTGGTTGCTTACAAAACTCTAGGACAAGGAGCTAAACATGGACAGAGTTATAAGCTGGTACTTCAGACATGAGCAGATAATCTTACAAACAAATGTGTAACTATGAAAGGCAGCTGTAGTGCATAAGCAGTAGGCTCTCTCGGAAGAAAACCATTTAAAAAGGTACTCTCCAATCTTGCTCTGTCTCTGGAGCCTTCCAGGGTAATTTTCCTGTTTGGCTGGAGGTTGGCAGCTGCAGTCACTGTGGCTACCATGTGAAGGAATGGGCCTTGCACATGGCACAGCACATGCGAATGTTTTTCTGTGCCCTCCTGACAAGATACTGCATTCCTTCACCACCGGAGGCACCACTTCTGATGTCACAGGCCAAATGCTTGGTGACTTCCCACCAGCACGACCACATGGGACTTTCAAAATCCATCCAGACCTAACCACCCTTTACCACTCAGACTGCTTCCATTCTGATCCAATCAACCCTCACCTCCCCCAGATTGTCCCCAAGCCTTGTCATTCATGTCCTATGTCCATTCCTGTCCTTTGGCAGTTTTTAATCCATACTTAACTCAGCAAGCCAGAGAGGTTCTCTTAAACCATGTAACGGAACTCAAGCTAAACAGCACATCTCTTGCTACCACTTGGAAATGTGTGCACAGTCCCCTGAAAACCTGTGTAAGGATGCTCATGGCAGCACTATTCAAGAGCACTCAACAGAGCCCATTAACAACAGAACGGATACACACACAGATATGGTTTTGCTCCACATCTCATCTGGAATTGTAGTTCCCATAATCTCCACATGTCACGGGAGGGACCTAGTGGGAGGTAACTGAATCATGGGGATGATTTCCACCATGCGGTTCTTGTGCTAGTGAGTTTTCACCAGATCTGATGGTTTTATAAGGGGCTTTTCCCCTCCTTTGCTCTGCACTTCTCCTTGCTGCTGCCATGTGAAGGACAGGTTTGCTTCCCCTTCTGCTATGATTGTAAGTTTCCTGAGACCTCCCCAGCCATGCTAAACTGTGAGTCAATTAAACCTCTTTCCTTTATAAATCACCCAGTCCCAAGTATGTCTTTATTAGCAGTGTGGGAACGGACTAATACACACACTACAGTCCTTCTGCACGATGACACAGCACGGAGAACAAACCCCTCCTTGCCACAACACAGGTGAATCTCACGAACATAATGTTGAGCAAAAGAAGCCAGACAGGAAAGAGAAAATATGTCATCATCCATTTAAATGAAGTTTACAAGTAGACCAGTCTAGAATATGGAGATAGAAGTCAAGAAAGTAGTTACCCTTGGGTGGGAGGCAGAGTAGCAACAAGGAGGAAGAAGTCACAGGGTTGCTCTGGTGAGGCCAATATGCTGATTCTTGGTCTGGTCCTGGCTAAAGAGGCTCGCTTTGAGAAATTTCATCCAGCTCTACTTTAATTAATTGCATGCTTTTCTCTATGCTATACTTTAGTAAAGTGTAAAACATTTCAGATAGTTGCATAAAGTGAGATTTAAGAATGGACAGTAATGAAGATCATGAGAACTGTTTTATATGCTATGGGCATAGAATATTTAGTGCAAATTTTGAGTACTTTGTATTGGTGATATGAAAGAATTACTGTTAAATTAGAGCCGTTAAAGGTTATAAAAGAAAATTGGTACTGATATTACCATCTCCACACCATTTTTTTCACCAAAGGTATTTGGTACTTGTATTCTAGATAAAGTTTTTAATGTAAGTTTTTGAGGCTGTTTTATACTATTCGATTGAGGGTATAGTAAGACCAACTTATGGATATCTTTATCCCAGATATCACCGGTACAGTGGGGAGCAGGTCAGATGATACAACTGTTATCTTCCAAACCTTTCAATGGTCCCATCTCACTCAGAGTCAAAAGTTAAGTGCAAAATGTCCTCAAGGCCCACAAAGCTCTGCTTGGCTGACATGCCCTCCCCTTATTTACTGGGCTTTGGGCACAGTAGACTCCAGCACACCAGGTGTACAGTAACCTCAGGGCCTTTGTACCAGTTGCCTTGCCATCTGGCTGTCCTTCTAGAACATTCTTCCAGATGAAGGCAAGCTTTGTTTCCTCACCTTTTTCCATTTTTGTTTAAATGTCACTATATTAGTTCATTTTCACACTGCTATAAAGACATTCCTGAGACTGGGTAATTTATAAAGAAAAGAGGTTTAATTGACTCACAGTTCTGCATGGCTGGGGAGGCCTCAGGAAACTTACAATCATGGCAGAAGGGGAAGCAGGCATGCCTTTTTATACTTGGTGGCAGGTGAGAGACAGCCAGCAAGAGCAGGGAAAACTGCCTTATAAAACCATCAGATTTGGTGAGGACTCACTCACTATCATGAGAACAGCATGGGGGAAACAACCCCCATGATCCAATAACCTCCCTCCCTCAACACCTGGGGATTATAATTTGAGATGAGATTTGGGTGGGGACACAGCCAAACCATATTAGTCACTGTCTCTGTGAGTCCCTTCCTGACCACCAGCCATCCGCACCCTCCTCTGCTTTTCCTCCTCATAGCACTTACCTTTCATTACACTACATTATTTAGTTACTTATATTTATTATCTGTTTCTTTCCATTAGAATGTAACTCCATGAATAAATGAATTTTCATCTATTTTGTTCACTGCTTATGTCCTTGTGCCTAGAAAAGGACTTGGCAGGTAGCAGAATTATCAGGGGAATCCACCCCTGATGATTCAATGTGAGTCCTTTTCTACTTTCCCTAAGCGTTGGCCGGTCTGAGAAATAAAGGGAAAGCGTACAAAAGAGAGGAATTTTAAAGCTGGGTGTCCGCAGGAGACATCATATGTCGGGAGGTTCCAGGATGCCCCCTGAGCCGTAAAACCAGCAAGTTTTTATTAGCACTTTTCAGAGGGGAGGGGGTGTACAAATAGGGTGTGGGTCACAGAGATCACATGCTTTAAGGGAAACAAAAAATCACAAGGCAGAAGGTCAGGGCAAGATCACAGGTCAGGGTGAAACTAGAATCACTAATGAACTTCTATGTCCCATGGTGCACACATTGTCATCTTAACAGGGTTCAAGAGCAGAGAACCGGTCTGACTAGAATTTGCCAGGATGGAATTTCTTAATCCTAGGAAGCCTGGGGGTGCTGCAGGAGACTAGGGCGTGTTTCATCCCTATCTACATTTGCATAAAGGCAGACACTCCCAGAATGGTCATTTTAGAGGCCCCACCCTGGGAATGCATTCTTTTCCCAGGGCTGTTAATTATTAATATTTCTTACTGGGGAAAGAATTCAGCGATATTTCTCTTACCCATATTCAGTAATGAGAGAAATATGGCTCTGTCCTGCCCAGCCCACACACAGCCAGACTTTAAGGCTATCTCCCTTGTTCTCTGAAAATCGTGTTATCCTGTTCTTAAGGTGCCCAGATTTCATATTGTTCAAACACACATCCTCTACAAACAATTTGTGCAGTTAACACAATCATCACAGGGTCCTGAGGGGACATACATCCTCAGCTTGCGAAGATGATGGGATTAAGAGATTAAAGTAAAGACAGGCATAGGAAATCACAAGAGTATTGACTGGGGAAGTGATAAATATCCATGAAACTTTCACAATTTATGTTCTCCTGCCATGGCTTCAGCTGGTCCCTCCGTTTGGGGTCCCTGACTTCCCTGACTTCCCACAACAGCAGAAGTTTAGTATTCCATGAATGCAAGGGTGAAGGAATTAATGAATTTACAAAACTTGCTTTGAATCCCATATGGTGTGAAGCAAACTAGAAATGCAGGCAACATCCTGGTCAATAAAACTCGGTTGTAGGAATTCCTCGAGCCAAGTTTAAAGTCAGATCAGGACTAAAGAAAGGGGGAAAGGCTTATTTCCCTGAATATTCCCTGCCTCCAGTCTCCCTGTGTTCTTACTTGGGTGCGCCAGCTCACTCTTTCATTCACACTAAACAATATTGGTGCACCTACTACGTGCTAGGCTGTGCTGGTTGTAGGATCCCTGGTTAAATGGCACCATGATGAAAGATGATGAAGGATGAGAATCATTTTTAAGGTTTAAGCATTACTGGTATTATCTCAAAACATCATCACTGAAACCATCACAAGAAACTACTATCTCCTAATTTTATATCCTAATTTTACAAAGAGGCTTTCTGAGGTTAAGTGACTTGCCCAATTTATTGGCGCCAGGAAATGGTAGAATGGGGATTTGCACTACCCTGCTGGGCTCCAGCCTGCACTCTGCTTTCTCCAGTGAGAGACGAGACTTCAGCCAGAGCTCATCAGGACGTGAGTGTTTAAACCAAATCACACAATCACAGACCAAAGAACCAAAGCACTGGCCACAGGGATGTTGTCAGGACATGCATCATGGGGCCTTTGAGGCAATCCTAAAAGACCAGCTGCATTTTGGCAGGTAGGGCAGAGGACTGGGTGCAGAATCAAGGAAGGCAAAATCTGAGCAAATGGATTGCAAATGAGCCAACCCCAGGGAAAAGCAATTCAAGGAACTTTCTCTGCCACCCATCCTACGGCGGACAAGATGATCAAGCTCTTTTTCTGAGACTATGATAGTGGATGTGAAAAGGGTCTGGGATATACTAGGTTTGCAATAAATGTCAGTTTCCCCTCTTACTATGCCCAGGGGTTGGGGAGTCATAGAAAGAACATAGACATGGAGTATTCTATTTCTTCTAAGTAGGCCTGGCTCTGACAAACTCTTTAGACTGATTGCATTTCCACAAGAGTGATGTCACAATCTTCTCCTTGCTGGGGATAAACCCCCTCTGCTATAATCAAAGAATCACAGTGTATCAGGACTAAGAGTGGCCCCAGCTCTCCCAAGACTCTCCCCTTCAGAGTAAGACAGGAGAGGACAGGTAACTGATTCCTGATCACACAGCTAGTTGCTCAGAAGTAACTAATTTATGATTACACAGCTAGCTGCTGGCACCCTGAGAACTATACTAGGTGATTCAAATGTGGGTGCATGCAAATGATGGCCACCAGGGTAAGGGAAAGGTCATTTGAGGGAATGATGCTCTCCCACCTTGCCCTTTACCCCACAAACCCCCTCCCTCACAGCATCCCTTAATGGCTATGGTTAGGAAAGTCAGCTGTCAGTGACACTTGGGTCATGGCTGGTTCTTTCTCCTGCAAACAGCACCTCTTTGGGATTTCTGGGTTCATAGATAGTCAAAGAATAAGATGCATAGTAGAATACTAGATTACTTGACTATCTGTGGGCTTATGATTTTCCATGTGACATCCACTTAATCAGACTATTCAGTGCTCTGGAATCTGCTATTTACTGATTATGCCTCATTTAAAATCATTTTCTCCACTGCCATCTACCAGACTGAATTCAAGCCCCTGGAGAGGCAGTTCCCCAGGTGGAGGCATATCGAATGTCTCTGGGGAGTCTAATATTTTACCTACTTGCATAAACTATTGTGAGTGACTTTTTTGAAGCGGCTTTCTCAGGAGTGGGAAGAAAAGAAGCTGGCTAACAGTGGGATCTCAAATACCACCAGGCACAACTGAGAGACTGTCCTGAACAATGAAGGAGGAATAGAGCTGGAAAGAGGGTCAGGCAGTGAAGTGTGGAGTGGCTGGGGTGTAAGCATCCCTGACACAGAGAAAGGAGAAACACCCACGGAGTCAGGGGAAGGCCTGACGCTTTGCCATCTGGCAGACCTGGGTGTGAATGTAGCCCCACTTACCAGCAGGTGGCCTTTGAGAGTGACTTAACCCCTTTGAAGTTTCTGTTTCTTTCTTTATACAAATGAGGCCAATGATTCTGCACACCGAGTTGTCAGGAGGGTGAGTAGAACTGAGCCTGGCATGTAGTAGGTGTTTCACTGAGCTGGCACCCTGCCTTCCATGTTAAAGAAGATGACACCATTTACCAGCCTTGGCTCCATTAGCCTGGAAGGTGGATTGATTGCCAGGAAAATGCCTCAGTTCTCCAAAGCCTCTTGAATAATTATCTCATGGGCTTTGTCAGAGCAAATGAGGTCTTGCCATACTGTTTCCAAAGAAGCAAAACAGGGATGCATTAGAGGCCCATTTTGTTCAAGAGACCTTCTTGTACCACCAGACATCAGAGTAATGGGGAAACTAGGTTTGGAGTTAGACTATGAACTGGATTCTTGGGGAAACTTTCCCAGCTTGGATAATGATGAGAGCTAATGTCTTCACAGCACCACCATGTGCCAGGCCTGTCCTGAGTACTTTATGCCTGTAACTCATGCGCTCATCTCCAATTGTAGAGAGTCTTGAAGTAGATACCATTATTATCTGTGTTTTGCAGATCAAGCAACTGAAGCACAGAGAGGCTGAATCACTTGCCCACAATCAGTCCAGGACATGAACCCAGACTATTTGGTTCCACAGGTCATGAGTGTAGCCGCTGTGCCACACTGCCTTCCAGTGCCTCAAAGAGAACAGGTTAAGTGACCCAGATTGGACAAATCTGAGGGTTCAGCCCCGCACTCTGGACTTCTATGCTATCTGAGGACTGCCAAGGATTTCAGTGCCAGGGAATAAGCCCAGACCCTCTTTTCTCCAGGAAGAACGGGGGTCCAGGAATGAGTGCTGTGGTCCCTGCACCCTCCAGGGTCTGTTGCACACGTGCCCTTTCAACATCAGCTCTCCGCCTTTGCCAAAGCAATTTGATGGCTATGTTTTTAGGGAGGAAACGGAGGCACAGGGAAAGTGGTAGTCAAAGGTT
>NW_012107030.1:7073545-7116377 GCF_000951045.1 Mandrillus leucophaeus
TTTGTTCAAGACACCTTCTTGTACCACCAGACATCAGAGTAATGGGGAAACTAGGTTTGGAGTTAGACTATGAACTGGATTCTTGGGGAAACTTTCCCAGCTTGGATAATGATGAGAGCTAATGTCTTCACAGCACCACCATGTGCCAGGCCTGTCCTGAGTACTTTATGCCTGTAACTCACACGCTCATCTCCAATTGTAGAGAAGTCTTGAAGTAGATACCATTATTATCTGTGTCTTGCAGATCAAGCAACTGAAGCACAGAGAGGCTGAATCACTTGCCCACAGTCAGTCCAGGACATGAACCCAGACTATTTGGTTCCACAGGTCATGAGTGCAGCCGCTGTGCCACACTGCCTTCCAGTGCCTCAAAGAGAACAGGTTAAGTGACCCAGATTGGACAAATCTGAGGGTTCAGCCCAGCACTCTGGACTTCTATGCTATCTGAGGACTGCCAAGGATTTCAGTGCCAGGGAATAAGCCCAGACCCTCTTTTCCCCAGGAAGAACGGGGGTCCAGGAATGAGTGCTGTGGTCCCTGCACCCTCCAGGGTCTGTTGCCCACGTGCACTTTCAACATCAGCTCTCCGCCTTTGCCAAAGCAATTTGATGGCTATGTTTTTAGGGAGGAAACGGAGGCACAGGGAAAGTGGTAGTCAAAGGTTAAATCCATTTAGAGCCAGCATTTTCTGCCTTCTAACTCTTAGGTCTCTTATAGATCTTGTATTCAGTGTATTTCTTTGTTTATTTGATGAGGCAGTTCAGTATGACCAGTGCACCCTTGGGGAGGCACTTCTTCCTCCTCTGTAGGTAGAGAATATGGCAGCCACATCACAGGTGACTGGAGGGAACTGAGTTGAGTAAGGTCCTACATACCACATCCCTAGGACAATGCACCACAGCAAGTATTTAATGAGTGGTAGTCCTTTTTGGATGGTGTTCATTTGTATCATAAATAAATTTAGTCATGCATGAACCATATTCAATGAGTCTGCGGGATGAGTGAGATCATTCATAGGAAGTCATCATCGGTTCAGATCAGCTCCACTGGGAATGACAGAGAAGGAAGTAGTAGTGAATAAAACGTCCAAGCTAAATCCCTCCAAACAATGAGCTGAAATCCAGAGCTGAAAGTGTATTTCTAGTTCATGGCAGGCTGAATCAATTTGGCATATTGGCTATATTTCACAATCCACATACCCAAATGTGAAAAGAAAATATTCTCTAATTGAACCATTTTCTTCTCAACCTTCCACTCCAACTGTGGCAGGATAGTAGGCAAGAAAAGAAAACTCAGCCACTTGAAGGTTTCCCTGAAGGTTTCCAGTCGTTTCAGCCCTCCTCTCTTCCTTAAGCCACATCTACGTTCTTGTGGGGCAGGGTGATGTCAGAGATGGGGGTCGAGCCTCTACGTCATTTGGGAAGGTGTTTCCCGTTCCCACCAACTTTTGACCATAGTGGCATCTCTGGTGAGGGCCACTGCATGGTTTTGCTCTGATAATCAGCCTCTGTCCCCTTTGGTATCTGTTGAGACAGCTGGGTCCTTCACTGGCCATGGGCTTGCAGAATCTACAGGCTACTTCCAATAGCCAAGACCTTAAGACACCCCAATTTGCACGTGCACATACACCATGCACACACACATCAAGCACACACACATATGTATCCCCTTTGGTGTTGGTCCAAGGAGAGGGGCAAGGGGGCAGGGCCTGGACTCCCTTCCATACATTCTTCCTGCCTCCATCTGGTCATCTACCATCATCTCTTTCCATGACTAAGAGGAGTGGCCTTTGGCTAAATATTCTGTTCAAACTATTGCTTATGCTAGGACTTGGGCCTTTGTAACCTCAAAATCCAGAATTGAATATTACTGTATTATTTCTTTTTGTATTTTAACTTGGGGCTTCTTTCTTTTGAGATAAGGAGCCAAGCTGTGGTTTTCTTGAGGATGTGTTTTATTTTCAGAGGGGCACCACCAAGATGATGTAAATAAGGGGAACGTTAATGTGCACGCATGCACGCAGGTGTTCACACACACACACACACACACACAACCACTCTAAACTTCATATATCAGTCCTCGCCATTGGCAAAAGGTTGCACCACAAGGCTCAGATGTGCCAGTGAGGCAGTGCTGAATATTCCTTTATTTCCAAATAAAGAAGTCAAGGGCCAGAGGATCAGGCTCTGTACCCAGCAGACCTGGAGGTGGAAAAGATGGCTCTGCAGCATGGTGGCCCACCAGCAGTGGAAAGAGCCACAAAGGTGGCTGTGTTGCAATGAGCACCATTTAGAAGAACATGAGCTTAGGAGCAGACGGCAGGTCTGCGAGCACATTTCTGAGAAGAAGCTGTGCTTGCAAGATTGTGACAGCTTCTTCCCCCTCCTTCCCAGCAGTGAAAACAATTATTCTTCACATTAGTCTCCCTCAGTTCAGACCCTCATCCATCTCTATCCAAATGGCCTGAGATGAACAATCCAAAGAGCTTCTTTAAAAGCCTCCATCAGCACAAACGTGCCAACGCCAGGAATGGCGTCTTCTCCTACTTGGAGGTCAGGCCTTCCCGTCTGCAGAATTATGGCCTCCCCCGGGCTGGCCTGAGCTGTGGCCTTTGCCCATGGCCATGGCTGTGCATGAGACCTTCCCGTCCCCTCTGAGTCTTTTCCCAAGTCAGCTCGCATCCCTTCAAGGTTGCTAATGGCCGCCCTTTATTCACTCCGGCAGCACGTTTAGTCTCCTCAGAGCTGGCGCCTTGACCTTTCTCTGTCTTTATTGTCCTGTCAAATGGTTTTGGTGGAGCAAAGTACAATTTACTCAAATCACTGTAGAAAGGAATCAGAAAAGCATCTGTAAAGTTGGTTGACTAATTGTGCTTCTTCCTTTCTATTCTATGAGCAGCTGAAGTGAAGCTGTGTGTGTGTGAGGGAGGAGGGGTGCGAATCTCAGGCCCACCCTCCTGTTACCATGTCTTGCAGGTGGGCAAGGTAATGATGGTAACCAATGACCTGCAAGTAAGATGGCGCAGGATAACTGCCCCTGTGAGCTTCCTGGAGTCTAAATCTTATCCTAACCCAACTGGGACTGTATTCTAACAGGTTTTGAATGTCTTGTCAAAAAAAAAAAAAAAAATCTATCTATAATGTCATTTGTATTTATACTGAAATAATTAAAAATAACATTGCTGGGTTTAAAGTTGTCAAACAGGGAATGTCGAGGGCTGCAACATGGGCATGTTCACTTCTTGGTGGCTGCTGTAACAAATTATCACAAACCTAGTGGCTTAAAACAATAGAGATGTGTTCTTTTTTTTATTTTTATTTTATTTTTTTAATTTTTTAAAACCAGAACATTTATTGCACGACTAATCGCTGACATTCTTAAGATGAACTAGATGCTGCAACAGCTGCCCTCTTGGGTTTAGGTGTTGTTCCTTCACGGAATCCATGCCTGAATCTGCGGTATACAATTTTTAGGTGCCTCATTCGACCAGTTCCGGTGGTATTTCGTCTTTTAGCCTTGGCACTCCAGTTATACTTTCTCTTGCGCTTGGCAGGGCAGCCACATTTGCCACAGGTCGACTTCTGAAGGTGGTAGGCCTTAGAGCCACAGCGGCGGCACAATGTGTGCGTCTTATTGCGACACTTTCCAAATGATGACGTTCCCTTCGTCATATGGCTTCTGCCGAGATGTGTTCTTTTATAGCTCTGGAGGCCAGAGGTCCAAAATGAGTGGTACATGGCTACAATTAAATTACTGGCAGGTCTTGTTCCTTCTAGAAACTCCAGAGGAAAATTGATTCTGGTTCCTTCTAGAAACTCCAGAGGAGAATCCATCCTGTAGCCTCTCTGGTGGCTGATGACATTTCTTGGCTGATAGTGTCCTCACTCCAGTCTTTGCCTCTGTTGTCGCATTGCCTTCTCCTCCTCTGTAGTCAGTCAAATCTTCCTCTGCTTCACTCACAAAGACACTTGTGATCACATTTAGGGCCCAAGTGGATAACCCAGGGTAACCTTCCCATCCTCATATCCTTACCTTAATCACATTTACAAAGTCTGTTTTGCCATATCTGCTAACATCCACAGGTTCCTGGGATTAGGACATGAATATTTGTCCTAATATTCCATCTGTCATAGTGAGGGGCCAGTTTCAGCTTGGACTCTATTCAGAAAGTCATGCTTCCTGCCAAAGGGAGTGGAAGACACATGTGCCCTTTGTCTCGGCACCCAGAGAATACTAAAATGGTCAAAGTGCCAGTAGACAGGGGACATAGCTGTAGGGTCACCCAAGTGCACCACAACCATTCCCTGGGTTAGCAGTAATATAAACAGCCAGTATTTTGCAGAACATTTTGGAGAGAAAAGTAGTGGTCGCCAAAACAGCTGACATTCCCAGTCTAAGTGATGAGGAATTTTAAGACTGTACAGACACTGATGGGTTGCCCACCCTAAAGCCATTTCCACTTATCTTGCTAACATAATCTTGATTTTCCCAAGTTACAGTGTGCTCAGCCCAGGAAACAACTCCTTTGGATCATACTTTGAATAGAGAGGGTCTAGACTGATCCCATTCCCCCTTGCCAGAAGATTCACTGGTCTAGGGTAAGCATGTGGCTCAGTCTCAGCTCATGAAAGCTGAGAGAGGATATGCTGAAGGGCAGGTGGGCTTCTGAAGATTTCCCTTCCTGATGAAACACAAGAGGGTTTTAAAGAGAAAGCAAGATCGCCCCTTCCCTGCCTTCTTGCTTTGCACAGTCATGTGAGGAGGTAAGGCCCGGAGCCATGGTGGCCATCTTGTGACTGAGATGGACACATTGGTGGATAAAAGCCAATCCACTGAGGGTGAGAAGCAGAGCAGGGAAACACCTTTGAAACATCAAAACAATCTCAGGACTGCCCACTGCCATACTGTCTTGTTAAGTGAACTATAAATTCCTTATGGCTCATTCCACTACTACTCAAATTGTCTGTTATTTGTAGCTCAATGTACCCTAAGTGATGAAACAAACATAAGGTCCTCAGAAGGAACCAACAAAACAGGGACAAGGCACAGAAAACTGGAGTTCAGATGCAGCCTCCTGGATACCAAAGACCCACCCATTCTTCCCAGCGAAGAGGAACCTTACATTGCTGTCCGAACCCCAGTGCATGGCAGTGTATCACTAAGCATCTTCCTGAGGAGTTACTATATGGCGATGTGCCTAGAGCACTCACTCTTGAGTTTGTAACAGAATCTTAAGAATCCTTTAATCATCTTCAAATGTCACAAACTCAACATTCCCTTCAAGTGCCATGATACCTGAATTGGGTAGATGCTATCGATAATAGTTAGGACTCTGATGCTTACACTGAACTACTACACTAGGTAAGTCTCATTTCCTCAGCCCCTCCAGTTAGAGATACTCCGGCGTGTCCTTTTTGGGATACTTATTTCAGGCTGGTTATATCAGGTCTCCTGCACGTACCTTCCAAATCAGAGGGATGTCCCTCAGCTCCACGCATCACAGCAATCAACCACACGATTAATTAATCTTGAGTGTAACTTAAGCTACTTTAAAGCAAATTCCAGGCAAACAGACATAAAATACCTATCTTTCTTGCTGAATTGCTTGTTTCAATTCCCTCATTGATATCAGACTTAATTATGCAATATCTTAGAAATACACAAACATCTGCGATTTTATTTCAGAGCGTATTTGAAAGACAAAGATTTCAATGCCCTGTGTGGTTTCAGGCACATGATGGATCTTACTGAGGCTGAGGTGGGGGGAAAAAAGAAGAAGAAATAAACCAAGCTCCCTTATTCAGGTGAAATAGAATTCAAGCTATGTCAAAAAATCTAAGGAGGACGACACTGACTCATTTCACAATGTAGATTCTAGGTCCTATACTGATTTTTCTTTTAAGGAATGCACCTTTAAAAAGTCACCTCCTCTGTTGGGACATGGTTAAAGTATGTCTGTACCACTGATTAGCTACATAACTTTTAATCTAGGAGGTTACTAATTTGTCTGACAACTCCCTGACCATCCGACTCTGTCCTTCTTTTTTCTGAGTCAGCACACTCACTCTTAGAGAAGCCTGCATCTTGCAGAGCTGTCACTTCTATCAAACACAATGCCCTCAGGGTTTATGCTCATCATTAAAGAAAAAAAAAAACTTGTTAGAGTATTAGCCAGACCCAGTGCAGCGCCGTTAAATTAATTTTAGAAATGTATCTAGGTCAGACATCTATCTGCATGTTGCATACAAACACACCAGCTAGTTACTTAGTATTTGCATGTTTCTAGGCTGTTAGGGCCATGCTTGATGGAGAATTACCCTTTATTTTGGTCCCAGATGGAAAAATGGTTGTTCCTGTTCAATATAACCATAAAATAATTGTAGTATTTCTTCTGAAAGTTGGCCACCGCAAAATATTTCCAATAATCTTTTTAGAAGACTGTTTCTACAGGGCATCAACATTCCTGTCTCTGTTAACTGGCAATTTTTATACAGAATCGTTTGATGCCCAAATAATTTATGAATCCTCCACATCTCATTTTATCTTCTGTGTGGAAAGAATGTGTTTCATAAAATCCCTTTAGAGGTAACGAAGTTTCAACACAAAGCTGAGATGATGAAGTTACAATATATAGTCCTTTGTCTACCCAAATTGAGCTTCACTGAGAAATAAGAATTTAGTATTTTGGTGCTGGTGGATAAAGAATATTTAAAGTATGTATGATGCAGAGGATCTGTATGAGAAAAGATAAAATCTCTGAGAAGAGTCTTCAATACCCATGTTCTTTCAATATGCTAGGATGCCAACCCAAGCATAACCAAAGGAGACCAAAAATATTACAGAAGGAAACCTTTTGACCTTGCACATCACATTCCTAGGATGACTCGTGTGCCATTTTAAGAACATGTATTTCTTGTGGAATTGAATGAAGCTGACAGGTCCTCACAGTCTTCTCAGAGCTATTTCATAAAAGCCATGGCAATGCAGGTAAGCACAATAGCATTATCACCAGCTGAGAATTCAGACAGAATCTGCCAGTATGTCCTGAAAAAGGCCCTTGTTAGACAAATGAGGAAACCAAGGTTGGGACAAAAAAAAAAAAAAAGTAACCTACCTAGTCCCACAAGCATGCTTTATCTGAAAAGTGCTGTGTGTGAATTCCTGTTAGTATGCAATCTGTATAAAGAAGACCTCCATGCTTAGATAGTGTTTATGATAGCAACACTAGAGTTCTAGGAAGGAATGTTAATGCCTTTCATAACAACTTGTACTGTGAGTTGATACATATACTATCTAGTACATGTATATGTACAACTTGACCCGATACATATACTATCTAGAGGACACATGATAACTGGTGCTTTGTTTCTCCAAAGCTTAAGAGTCGGGGAAAAGCTGGGTAAATGACAGCAGAAGACACGGTCCACTGCTCAGTAAGCCCAAGGAGTGGGAGAAGGGAGGTGTGCTTAACACTATCCAAGGTAAGTACTAACGAAGCACAAGTGTCACTAGATTGGACTATTGTGCTGATGACTTTTTGCACTGGACTGAAACAAGCATTGCAACTACAGCCTAGAGATCTGAAAATCCCAGCGACGTGGAATACGGACGAAATGATGGCATCAAGATGTAATAGCAAGTCACTTTTGATTAGATCACTAGCACTTTGGTGACCCAATGATGTGACATGATTAGGTCTGAAGCCAGCCCAGGAACACGCACAGTGATGACTGTGTGATTCATCAGGCTGACTCATGGGCATGGTGGGTCACGGGCAACTGAAAGTCTAAGACTTCCTGAAGCTGGAGAGAGCTAGAGCTCCTTTACCTTCACATGGGAGACGGAGGACAACTTGAAAAATGAAGGGTGCCCATTAGAAAAGGGAGACTATGTCTTGGATTAAAAAGGTTTCTGTCATTGGAAAATATGATAAAGGAATGGTGGTCAGAGTTTCTGACATCATTTTTTCTGACACTGTATGAAGGTTGTGTGTTAATCACAGCAGGTTTGGGGGAAGCAGCACATGGTGGATTTTTCCCCTGTCTGCACTTGCTAGCCATGTGAGCTTAGACAGGTCAATGCTCTAAGCCTCAGTATAATGGGGACTCTAATATTCTTCTTTTACTGGTTGTGGGAGGATTAAATAACATGGCACGGTGTGTAGCCCATAGTAGGTGCTACCAAATACTCGAACTTTCAGAAGATGCATTTCACTACAGGGTCATCTTTTGACTTGATTGCATGTCTACTAATTAATTCTATGTCCACTAATGAATTTTAAGGGCAAATGTAAATGCAATTAAATAATCAATGAAACCAGTATGAGGACCTTCTCACTTCTTACTCTCGTAAAACTACCTTACGAGAGTCAGAAAAAAATAAACCAGCATTGACAGAACAAAAACGAGTCATAATTGAATGTATCACACTGTGCATGAAGATTATACAACTGAGAGGCATACTGGGCCAATTCACAGCCACCAAGGAAATTATGCCACACGTCAGGGAAAGCCCCAGCAGAGGAGGTCAGCGTGGGCAGCAAGGGGGCACGTGCCCCAGACAGAGGCTTGATGTGAATGGCCTTCTCCCTGAAGCTCCATGAGCAATTTAGCAACTCCGTGAAGAATAGTTCCAAGGAAAACCGACTGCGTCCTTAAATAGAGCTCCCCAAACTTGTCTGTTAAGAATCAATTGCAGCCTTATTTAAAATACTCATGTCCAACAGAACACCAGATCATTCTTATTAACAGCAGGGCTGAGAAATGTCTCCCTCGTCTAGCTTTTCACAAGTCAGTTTGGTGCTAGCATTGCCCATTTGCACAGGTGTACCACGACACTATTTCCATTTAAAAGTTTGTTTTCAGGTGTTTGTTATTCCAGCAAAGCCCTCCAAGGAGCACTCCATGAATTAAAATACAGACAATAATGTCATCTCACTTACCCAACTCCACCACTTAGCCCCTGCCCAGAAATTCACCCTGGAGGCCACTTCAGAGACATACGAGGACTGCCTACTTTCTGGCAGAGACCCTGTGGAAAATATGCTGAAATATATGAGGAAGGCAGATTCTTTGCTCAGTGCTGCATTTAAACCACGCCCGCCTTATTTTTGATTTGTTTCTAACAGTTCTCACATGGCGATCCTCGAGTTCCAGCATTACTTGAGAATTTGTTGGAAATAAACATTCTGGCCCAACCCCAGACCTACTGAATGAGAAACTCTGGGAGTGGGCCCCAGCAATCTGTTTTAGCACACCTTCAGAAGATTCTAACGTACTCTCAAGTTTGAGAGCTACTGGTTAAAAAACAGACAAACAGGCTGGGCATGGTGGCTCATGCCTATAATCCTAGCACTTTGGGAGGCCGAGGCAAGCAGATCATTTGAGGTCAGGAGTTCGAGACCAGCCTGGTCAACATGGTTTCACTGTCTCCACTAAGAAAAAAAAAAAAAAAAAAAATTAGCTGGGGGTGGTGGCAGGTGCCTGTAATCCCAGCTACTGGGTAGGCTGAGGCAGGAGAATCGCTTGAACCTGGGAGGTGGAGGTTGCAGTGAGCCGAGACCGCACCATTGCACCCCAACCTGGGCAACAGAGCAAGACTCTGACTCAAAACAAAAACAAAAAACAGACAAACAAAAAAGCAGGCCATTTCCCCGCTTATTTCAATACAGCGACCCACTAAGTTTGTAACTAGTTAGGCCTCCCAAACATTTGTTGAGATTTTTCTACATTCAGTTAGAGGAAGGTAAAAAAATAAACATCATTTTCACATGATTGGCATTCTGTAAAGTAGCTATGATTCGAAAACATCAGAGTGAGACAAAAGCTGATCATTAGAAAAGAAAAGCAGTTATTCTAATTTCACCACTTTGAGTATACTTTCGTAAGGGCAAAGTCACCTGGTGAAGTCATTTTTCACACAAACTAGGATCTAATCAGGCTGCAATGCCTCTTCAAGGCGCAACGGCTGCAGAACTTATGAATGTTTGTGTACATTGTAGGGTTTGATTTTAGCTGCTCAAAATATGAACAGCCACTCAGTGACAGTTGTCCAAGGGATAAAAAGAATGTTTTAAATGTAATGCTTATTTGTAATGTATCCTCCAGCATTCTTTTTCTACATATATATACACGTATACTCTTACATACATGTTTCCTACTTTTCCTAGTGTATATAACAATTAGGAGGATTAAGATGTATGTATAAACATATTCTATATACAGAGAGAAATAAAGGTTGAATGTAAGCAGGCTTTAAATGGGAGAAATTGAAGTCCATTACATTTACACACAAATATATAAGGAAAAAGTGTACTATGGAATACAACATACTCTATTTCTTAAGTCTCGCATCGGTTTAGAAAACTCAAAAGAACACAGTTAAATGAACAGGAATTGAAGGCGCATGATGGATGCATCCCTCATAGCATTTAAATCTCTTCCACTTGATTAAAAATTCCTAGTTCCTCTTCACTGAATTGTTTAGAGTTTTTGAGAAGCCTCTGCCCTGATTAAAACAAATTAGCATCAAAGATCCCCTGTTGAATGAGAAATCATTAATTGAGAAACATGCAATGCTCCTTAATTACCTTTAGAACAGTGAGAGAACAAATAATCTCAGGTTCCAGAGGGCCCTGCCTGCTCTGCACCGTGGACTCATTTTGTGTAGCTGCTGGAATAAAACTCCAGCAGCAAACACTATTGGGGAATATCAATGCAAGCTTTAGTAAACACACTGTAGATTGTTTATCTAAAAGAAAAATATCTATCTAGGTAATGACTAACCGGAAGACAGGAAAACGTTTCAGTCTGTTATTTCGACGAGAGCTTTAGAAGTGTTTTACATATGCCAGTATTGATTGAGAAAGAATGTGAGCTGCTCTTTCTGATACAAATTTTAATGCTTTGTGTAAAACACTTCATTTATGCAATTACCTGATAAGATTTCAGATTCTTAGGTACAGATGTGTAAACTTTATCATTTAACAGTGGAACGGAAAGCTCCAAAGTGTTAAACTGTACAAAATCCAGCTACAGATGGAAAATCAAATTATGATAGGGCACCATATTTCTTCCTTCCTTTATATACCAATACAATGATTATGATAGCTTAGGTAGGTCAGTGATAAATGATGCATCCCTCCACCTTTAAAATCTGGTAAACCTTTCAGAAGACCCCATGGGAACGTCAATAGAAAATCAAATTGTTACAGATATTATGACAAGGTAAAGAAGGTTGCTGAATGCTTGTACACACAGTGCCATATGGAGAGGCCTCTGACAAGAGGGGCATGGCACTGGGTGTGAGGCTCTGAAGATTCTAGAAGCACATTCCTCCCAAGCACCCTGGCAGATAGCAATGTTATCATTTTTCTACATGGGGTAAATAAAGCATAGTAAAATATAATTATTCAGCTGAGGGTAGAATTTTGGTTTTATTCTAGTTTTCCCAGGCCTCTGTTTTAACCACTAGATCATGCTTCCTCAGCAGTCTTTGAAAAAATTGACAGAATTGATTTAACTATCTCTATTTTTTGGATATTTTGGTTCACCATACAGTTTACAGACTGATTCAGATAAAATAAAGCACAAAACTTCCCAAACAATGTTGCCATAGAAGATCTATATTAATGTGATTAAGACCCAATTTGGGGAATTTGCATTTAATTTTTAGTGGCATGAAGTGACATATTTTACAAGTTGAGTTACACTTTTTACCAACAGTCTTAGTAGATTTCAAACTTTGTAGAGATTATTAATCACTATTCTTTGTCTTGCATCCCACCAAGACAATAAACTTGATGTTGCTACAATCTTTGCTAATATCTCAAATAGTCCCTTAGTGCCTACATTATAAGGGCAATTATCAAGACTCCATCAAGAATATGTACACAAAGTAATTTGCACCAAAAAAGAGAATGTTATTAACTGTCTTAATGCAGTAAAGAGGACTATAAACATGGTCGTAATATTTTGAAACAGTAGGGAAATTGTTTTTTCTCAAAGGGTTCCCAGGAAGGTATATGCTTTTTGGGATATCCACAATAATGATCAATCCAGTAATGTGCAAAATGAAAATGGTTCAGATATATTATCACTTATAAGAATTACTAAAAAAAAGGCCATCACATAACTGTCTTCTAGACATTGCACATAAAAAGAAAAATCATTTAATTTAAACATTGCACATTATGTGTGAAAACACAACCAAGGCATCCTTCTACGTCGTTACAAATTTCTGGTTTGTAAAGCTCATCACAGACACAGCCTCCTGAGAAACTATTCTGTAGTCCTCCCTTCTAGAAAGGCTGCTTCAGTTAACAGCCTGCACTGCTAGAGTTTTGGTTTGGTTTTGTTTTTGGCTTTGGAAGGTCAAATTGGAGCTGTCACTTCAGAAATCAACAATGAGTGAACACTGGATTCTCAGAGTTTTTTCCCTCTTCTGATTAGTTCGTCTGCCCCTAAATGTTTGGGGAGATCATATTATTTTATCCTTACATGGAAACAAGTTTCAAAGGAACTTGGAGATCTGACTCTCAGAAGGGAATAGTCTTGATAAGTAGCATATCCTGTTTGCCATTATCTATTTGTGTTGCAAGGTAATTCATTTCAGGTTGAAATCAAATTGCTTTAAGCTGAGCTGGTGTTTTTATTGCTGTCCTTCCAGTCGGCCTTCCCTTTTAAGTGCCATCGTATTTCAAACAAGCTGATCTAAAGGAAAAGGTTACTGCTGCCAACGTGCATTGTAACAAGGGAATGAAGATGTGCAAGACCTATTTGATGTTATTTATTTATATTTGAAACATTGGTAGAGGTATGAGAGAACTAGTCTGCCACCGGGGGAATGAGCTGACTAGTTGGTGAAGGGTTAGGAGAGGTGTGTGAAGATGAGAAAGAACATCGAGCACAATTTGTTAGTATTTACTATAAAACTGTCATTTAAAGTTGAGGAAGGTAATATTTAAAATATGTAACAGACATTGTAAAAATCTTGAAAAACACAACTCTAAATCACCAGGCAACACATACCATTGGTTCCAATTGCAATTGAATTATTTGGGAACTTTGGCACATATATGCACTTTAGTGGTACTGCCACAAAAAAAAAAAAAAAAAAACGGGAAAAAAATCAACGCTCATGATTCACTGAATTTAAGTGTGTGGACCTTTTCATAGTAAAAGGAGAGAACATTTAACCATGATCTACTTATCATTTCAACAACAACAAAAACCCATCGCAAAGCCTACATGAGGTAGTGAGCATTTTTATCTTAGAAATTTAGATAACTGGCCCATGGGATTAAAAAAAAAAAAAAACAACTCGGCATTTGAGTTAAAATTCGAGTATTTCTTCACACAGGACCTGTTCTAAGAAAACTTATATGTCACTGGAAAGAACAAAATTTAAAATATCTTTGGGCAATAGAGGCTATAGAAACACAAAGAATTATAAAAGAATGTGCTCGCTAATGCTATTTTCCTAGGCAGATTTTCTAGAGTGAGATTTTCTGACTGTGCACACAGCCAGGTTAAAGAAACTTATGTTTAAACAACCATCTTCCCTGAGCGAAAATATCACTTAGGCCAGATACCACTTCTGCCAAAAATAACCAGAAAGTACCACTTCTGCCAAAAATAACATAGGTTAAAGCTTTTGAGGGTGAGAAGAATACAGTGTTCCTGTGAACGGTCTTTCAAGGGTTTGGTTTCTTGTTCAACTAAAACTACTCTGCACCTAATCCCTGAAGAGTGAGAAGGTTGGAATGGGAGTGAGGGTGGGGTGGGGGTGTAGTTTACAGAAGCTCATTTAAAATTATACTGTTGTTTCATATTTGGAAAACAAAAAAATACTAGCTGTTTTCATAGTAGGGCTGGAGAAAGTAAAGCTTGATACTATCTTGGCTGCCATGGCCATGCCAGGTACCCTGATTCTAAACAATTGAGGAAGCATGTAAGAATCCGGAGAGGGAATTGTGTGTTTACCAAAAGGGTTATAGGTTGGAGCTGAAAGAACGCCTATCACACACACCCGCCACTCACAGGTGATTTCTCTGAGCAAATCCTTTAAGGCCAGAGAAAAGTCAGTTTTAAGCTCAACTCTCCGAATCTCGTTATAACCACTGAGCCACCATCATAAAGCTGAAAAGGAGAGTGAGGCTTACGTGTTCACAGAGCAGCTGCTGCTCTCTGTTGCCAGAGTCCACCCATCACCCTACCTACTTTGGGCGCATCTTCATCCAGGACCCTCCAAAAGCTGCTTTCTTCTCGGATGTTCCTGGGAGACGGCAGCCAGGCTGGGCGTGTTTCTCAAGGTTCGGTGGTCCTCTTCTTCCCAGCCCCTTCCTGGCCTGGCCTCTTGGAGGTGGGATGGGGAGGAGACCACCATTCCATGTCCTGGAGCACAGGCGGAGCCAGCTTCAGGGTTAGGGCTCAGGTCAGGTTCTTGGCAGAGCCTATTTGAGGCCCTGAGCCCAGGAAGTATCCCACGTGCTGGGCCCAGGTGCTGTGGGGGAAGGGGGCTGGAGAGAAGAGAGAAGTTTAGATCCTCCTTGGTTTTCTCCTTCTCGGTGAGACCTGACGGAGGCCTGGCAGAGCCATGCCACTGAGAGAAGGCTGGGCCCCAACTGGCCACATGGGGACCAAGCCCAGAGCTTGCCAGAGAACGTGCAGGCTTTCCCCAGAAGACTCAGCTATGCCAGAGCTGCCCTTGTCTCAGATAGCTGACTTTTACTCTAAGTAAGAGCAATTTCAATAACACATGTCCTGTGGCGTAGACCCTCGTTATAGCTAGAATCTCAGCTGCTAGGCCTTGTGAGTTTTGCCTTTAATTCTCAGGAACATTCCAAGTGCTCAGCACGCCCTTCACAGAGAACATGCAGGAAAGGTCAGTGCAAATCTGGTGAAGAGGAAAAGAGGGGAAAATGTATTTTGAATGTCAAAATTCAGTAACAAATTTTATGATCACCTCTTCGATGGAGAGAGGCTTTTTCAAGTTCTCAGAGTGCTTTTTCCTGTGCGACCATGAAAGGATTAAAAGAGAAAAAAAACCAAAAACAAAACAAAACTGCATTTGGCAGTGGGGGTTGGAAGAGCCAATGTTTTTATTTCAATAAAGTCCTGATTAACAGCACATTATAATATAAAATGTTGGCTTTCTAAAATGGGCTTGAACTTTTACACAATCTGTTTTTAACCCTGGCATGCACACCGGCGTACATATATACTGATAGGAGTTCTGGTTCTAATTCTTAATTTCAAAAAATTTTGATAAAACTAAAATGTTAAATGTACATTCTAATGAAAACACTGCTGTAACACCAACCAGATGGCTTGTATTCCTTGGAAAATTCTTTAACGCATTTTGAATTAGAGCAATAACTTCGTTATTTAAAGAACTCCCTCTAATGGTCGATAAAGGCAGCACTTTGACCCAATGCCGTTTCCCTAATTTGCCTAATGGTAAGAAGCACTGAGGAGCTTATTAAGAGTACTGCTCTCCAGGGCCTACCCCAGTGTTTCTGAATCTAAATCTCTAGAGGTGAAAGTGGGAATCTGCCTGAACCCAAGCAATTCCTGTAATCAGGTAAATTTCAAACTCACCCTAGTGTATGAAAAATGGGTTTTGAAACTTGACATTTAAAAAGAGCATAGGCGGGTAGAAATAGTTCCTTTGATCAGCTTTTTTTAAAAAAGATTTTTAAAAAAAGATTTTAAAATCTTTTTTAAATATAAGACACCTTTCAAATCATAGTTTTATCTTCACTGAAAAAAGATGTATCATGTATAACCACAAAATGTAAGCACTGACCCTGTCTTGCCTAATTTGTATGTGAAAGGTGACCATTGATGCTCTTGTCTCAATGTCATCAGTCAGTAATTTTATGAAATACTCTCCTAAAACTGTAGAGATTTAAGAAGAGTTTAAGTCTTTATTGACCAAATGTCAAATTCGTTTCGTAGAAATCCCTGTATCTTAGAAATACAGGAACTTAAGTTATTCAGGGAGTCTTTTTGAAAAACCTGATTGACCTTTACCTATGATGAAAAGATGGATGAAAACTAATAGGTGGATTCATAAAACAACTGGTAGAAAAAGAGTGGCCCAGTGTCCCCACGGTTGTTAATGCCAGCTATGCTGCATCAAGGTCCCAGTGTGGGAACTTTTTTGTGTTACCATCTAGCCTCGCAATGCCTCGAAAGGTGGGCACCATTGCCGCCCTTTACAGATGGAAGCCTGAGTTTCAAAGGTGAAACGCACCCAGCACCACACACCTGAAAGCTGGGTCCAGTGCCTGTTTTCCAGCCTATGTGCCAGTGTGCACCCTAAATGACCTTATGCCATAAACTGCAGCCATAGTCACCTCTATCTTACTGCAGCCAAAAGAAAATGAGATGTTGGGAAGTAAAGCAAGGATCAATTACCTTTTTAAACATGTCCTATTTGAAGTTTTCCTATTGAACATAACACTATAGTATATGGCATCTCTGTGTATCACTAAAATGCATTTTCATTTAAAGCAATTATGAGAATCCTAATCCTCTTAAAATTTATTAGCTGAATCTGTATGTGCAAATTCTTTTCCAATAGGAATTTTCTAGTTCAAATAGAATCCTCAGGTTAATTTTTAAAACTCCACTGTATTTAACCAATTTTTTTTTTCATATTTGGTAGAATAAAACGTCCTAAAATCTAAGGAATTTTTCAAAGTCATTCTAAACTGAAATGTTTACAATTCCATTAAGGTTAGTTTTCAAGAGAATCAGCCATTTAACTGAGAAATTCTGGGAAAGTATCTGCATATTTGTGTGGTTTTATTTAAAAAACAAAATGAAAACATCCAAATTTAAACTGTCTGGAATGTAGGGGGAAAAACCAAGACACAGACTCAAAGTGATTATCCTTGATCCTTGATGTCTTTTCAATCCACTTCACCTGAGGGCAAAGAATTTATTGCCAGTAAAAAGCTTTGATAAGTTGAGAACTAATTGCATAATTAGCCACAGAGTTAGCAATATTTGGCCCAGAAAGGTATAGTATGACTTTAAGTTAACATTGCATTGTGTCTCATAATCCTCTACAATTTGAATTTTCAAGTTTTAAGAACCCAGTGGGATTTGAGGTGAATAAAACTTGATAATTCTTCCACAGTAATACCATCTGCTTAGCCTCCCTAAAAATATAGCTGATACAGATTTTACATCTAAATCTGTATGTTTTTATATTTTTATTACATACGCTTTCTCTTGTGACAATTGTTAGAGAATTAAATACATTGGGCCATCACTTTTATAAAATGATTATATCTTTGTAATCACTAGTTATATCAATTTATTTTTTAATGGGAGAAGTCAACATTTAAAGGGTCCAAAAGAAGCTAATAAAATTACTTGATTGTTTTTAGGAGACATTTACAAACTTAGCTCATTCCTTTAGTGAGAGAGAAAATATCACAGGGAAGTAGAAACAACCAGTGGCCTCCCCCTCCAAAACCCCCACAGATTATAGATAAAATTACTAAATTACTCTAAGAATTTGTCTTATTTTTAATGCATGGAAAATAGCAAAATTATCATGCCAACATGAGGAATATATACTATAATTCATAAATGCCTAATTATCAAAATAATGACATAGTCATGGTAAGATGCAACCTAGCAATCTTATATAAGATGCAACTACATATTGTATAATCATTCCTGTTATATATTACATTCAATCCTCATCAAATTAAGCTATGTATAGATGGCATTATGAAATAAACATTTAATATCATGATAGGGTCGTAGTCTGCTACTGTACAACCATGGCATGCAAGTAACTATGCATTAGCTGTAAACAGTAAGGTGTCATTACCTTTCAGAAATCCAAAGAATGTGAAAAGTACATATATAGTACTAAACATCAATTGTATTTAAATGACCTTCATATTTAACAAAGCTATATCATATACAGCAGCTTTGGAGATTTCTGTCACTGTTATACATATCTTGTCATCACCCTGAAGTTAGGAAAGTGCAATTCCAAACTACATCTGTTAATGCTACTGAGCTTTAGTGAACTGTGGTCAGTATTAGGATGTAAATGATTTTATGTTCTAATGTGAAGTCTATTTTATTTTTCCTTTCTGCCATAATTCAGAATTTTGAGTCATTAAGAGTATGCTGACTGTGGGCAACCATGATCATATTTTCTAAACCACAGATTTTTTCTCATGTCAGGGATGGGCTCATGTTAGGAAGAAGACTCTGTTGATGCTTGCCAGCCAGTGCTCTTCTCTACTTGTATTCTAAGTGGAACAGTTGGCAGGAAGGAACTCAGGTCATCTTGAGAGACGTTGCCTCTAAAATACATTTTGTAACATTTGTAAAAGGTAGTTAAAATCTAGCAGCTAGGAGAGGAAGGGCAAAGAAAGATCCATTCTTATAAAAACGCAGATGGATCATTTAGGTCTGATCCAATGATTCTTAGGCAACTAAAAATTATCATACTGGAGCAGAAGCTTGTATGCTGTAAAATAACCATTTCGGCTCTCTTCAGGTCGTGGCACTGGAGGCTGTTTTTGGAAGGAGGGGAACAACTGACTGCTGGACAGGCTTTTCCATGCTCTATCAGCTCTGATAATGAGTTAGGCAGTTGGCATGGATGACAGGAATGTCCTCTACACTGAGCATTCTAATAAACCTCCTGTGAAGTTGCACAGAATGAGTTGAACTCATTCTGATCTGCATTCCAGTGAGATGGAAAGCGGTCACATTCTCAGACTGAGTTTGGACATGATATGGTCATGTGAAATATTTAAATACATTACCTACATCCTACTACATCAAAATCTGGCCTTCACATTTACAACGAGATAAAAGAGCATTTAAAGCCATTGCAATGTATTCATTCCCTATTCATATACAGGTGATTCAAGTTGGCTTATGAGGCAAAAACTGTACAATTCTCATCATTCAGGCATTAAAAAATGTCTTTCTTTAAAGTCTTGGGATATAAACAGTTGATTTATATGAATTACATATTTTTCATCTTCATTAAGAAACAATATACATCTTTTTCCAGAGTAGTTTAATGTTAGCTATAATAAGCCTAAGATAGTGGTAAAAACGGACTTTATCGCCTGTGACCATCAATACTTTTATAAAACTCATGAACATTCTTTGGCCACCTGGGTCACTGCCCATTTGGAAGGAAACTGTACTCAGGCTCGGGATGATACAGAGATTTGCTTCCATAAAATCCGAGGCCATAGAACAGCTTTAACAGAAGCCCAGAGTAAAACAGTACAGAATATACAGGAGCGGTTTCCATTTCTCAGACACAAGTTCCTTGACGTGTTGAAAGGTGTTTTCGATTCCGGACTCCAGAAGTCTTATCTTTACTATCTGAAGCTTTCTGTTGTGAAATATCTATTAGGGCACTGGCAATTGCAAGGCCTGGAAGAAAAGAGAAAAGCATTTAAATGCTTGCTTAGACATTTCTGGGATGGCAACAGTGGTGGTGAAGGACCCCGTTTGTTAGTGCTTTTCATTTAGTCATCACACGTTTGGCTGTTACTGGAAGTTTTCAAGTAGTTTGCCCTTCACCTAAAATGTTTCTTGACTTGGGCATGTGAACTGCACGAAGGAAGAAGAACAAAGGTCTAAGAAAGTTAACTGACTCTGACTTGGAACAGTCAAATCAGTGTTTGACAAATTATCACATCTAGTTGTGCATAGGACCCTAAGCCTTCCTCTCTATGTCTGAACACAAGTTTGCTGTGGAGGTACTAGAAATTTTCAATGTTACTATTTTTTTTTTGGAACAAAACTAGTCATGTTAAGATTTTTAAAAATATTTCAAGCAGTTTTAGGTTTACAGAAAAATTGAACCAATATTGAGATAAAATTACCAACTAACGTCCATCACTTAAATTACGGTTTACTCTTTCTGTTGCATAGTTCTGTTGGTTTTGACAACTGCATAATGCAGGGTATCCACCATTAAAGTATCATACAAAATAGTTTCACTGCCCTAAAATACCCCCGGCACTTCACCAATTTATTCTTCTCTTTTCCCAAGTCTCTGGCAATCACTGATCTTTCTTTAATGTCTCTGTAGTTTAGCCTTTTCCAGAATGTTGTATGGTTGGAATCACACAGTACATAGCCTTTCAGATGGTCTCCTTTCACTTACAAATATGTATTTAACATAGCTCCATCTCTCTTTTTTTGGTTTGATAACTCATTTCCTTTTATTGCTGAATTATATTCCATTGTGCGGATGTGCCACAGTTTGTTTATGCACTCCCTACTGAAGGACATCTTGATTGTCCTTGCTTCCAATTTTTGGTAATTGTGAATAAAGCTGTTAAAAACATCTGTGTGCAGGTTTTTATGTGAACATAACATTTCAACTCATAAGTACCTAGGAGCCTGATTGCTGGATAATATGGTAAGCTTATGTTTTCGTTTAGTAAAAAAAACATTGCCAAACTGTATTTCACAGTGGCTGTGCCATTGTGTATTTCCACCAGCAGTGAATGAGTTTTTATTGCTTCACAACCTTACCAGCATTTGTTGTTGTCAGTGTTTTCGGGGTTAGCCGTTCTAATAGGTGTGTGGCAGTATCTTACAGCTGTTTAAATTTGCAGTTCCCTAATGACATATGATGCTGAGCAACTCTTGATATATTTCTTTGCCAAATGTATATCTTCTGTAGTGAGGTGCCTGTTCAGATCTTTTGCCTGTTTTTCATTGGGTTGTTTGTTTTCTTTCTGTTGAGTTTTAAGAGTTCTTTGAAGATTTTGGATAACAGTTCTTTACCAGATATGTGTTTTGTAAATATTTTCTCCCAGTCTATGGCTTGTCTTTTCATTCTCACAAACTGTTTTAAAAAGTATAAAAGCATTCCATGGATAGAGTTATGCTATGTACAAACGGACATGGAAGAAAGCTCACTTGACATGTAGCTGACACGTGTCTTAAGTATTAGAAACGGACCTTGAGTATTATTAACAGAAAGTGACCACAAAGGCAGAGCTGTAGCTATCACAGGTAATTTAAAAAGTATATTGTTTAATTATGTTGATCTGCTTTGTTACATTGTTTGTCCAATGATGGACAGGAACACTTGGTAAGATGCTCAGGGACAGTAAATTTATATTTAAATTTATGGAAGCAATGGCTCAACCACATAATTTGGCTTATCATAGCTACATATGAATCATTTTCATATATGTTGAGTCCCATGTAATTCTTGAGTAAAACCAAATGTATCAAATCACCATACTAAACCATGAGGCCAGACTGTTTGGCCTTGCTTAAGAAAAGGCCACAAAAGGACTTTTGGCTCATTTTCCTTTCTCCAAGATCTTCAAGACCTGATTTTGAATTGAGCTGACCTCTTCTCCACATGTTACTCTTAGAGGAAGATCATTTTCAGATCTTATCCTACATAGAATATCATTGAATTATTTTGTTCCTGTGGGTTGGTTAATTCTAGGTAAGAGTCGCATATTTCCTGGCAGGAACAGAATTCAGAGATTGATGGACAGAAAGAAATGCCAGTAAAGGGACGTGGGCACGGTAAGAGGAAAGCAAACTAGCCTAATGCAGTGTTGTGGGAGTCAAGGGAGGGCCAAGCCCAAGGAGTCTGTAAAAAGTGGCAAACAGGCCAGCAGGGTAAGGCCTATGGCAAAGGCCATTAGACTTCCTCAGAGAAGATTCTGGTGATCTTTGAGTCATTTCTGTATCTAACTGAGGATAGAAGCCTGAAAGTTAAGCAAGGAATGGAGTGACGGAAAGTGTGGCCAGCAGGCGTAAGTTCCATGTTTAAGATGCTCAGCAATGGGAAGAGATAAGTAAGCTTATCTACATAACGGAAGTAGCAGTGTCAGATGGAATACATGTGGATGCATGGGATTATGTAAGTGTATTATTTAAAGGAAAAGGGAGCCTTGGGTACATTTGAAAACAGAAGAGAAGAGATTTGTGGAGAAGGAGAAATTTATGGTGTTAGCAAGGAAAGAAATTACAAAATTACAATAAGCACTGGCTAACCTGATAAATTTACAGATTCACCTGGTAAGGGTTGCTCTTCGGTAATTTGCTCTTTCAGGATATTAAATATCATCCTGAATTTTTTAGAGTTACTACAAGTTCAAAGTTTAAATAAAAACTGTTTTCTTGACCTTTGAAGAGCACATGGGAACTTCTGAAGAGTCTAACATAGATGTTTTAAACACTTATTCTGCGGTAGTTAATAATTATTTCATTATTTGTTTAATTAACGGAGCCGAAGGACCTTGTTGTTATTTTTAAAATCACAGATTGTGGTGGTGCTAACTAAGAGTTCAAGCTGACCATAAGTTTCCGCTGATCTTCTGGCATACTTCTGTCATTATTTACAACTTCCTGCTATTTTATTCCTGGCACCAACTAATCCAGAGACAGCCAAGCATGACAAATAATATATGTCTCCTTTAATGTGGACAGAGACTACTTACACTAATTTCAATGATCACAACATCCAAGTATGAAATCATGTTATTCATTAAACTACTGCATGATGTAGTCCAAATAAGCTCTGAAAAAATAATACTTTCCGTTTACATGTGAATGCAAATGTTTTCGTTACAGAAGATATATCATCAGGAGAGGAGTAAACAGTTTGAGTTGCCAAAACAGGAAATTCTATGCTAATTCAAAACTGCCACTGTATCGCTGTATTTCATGAAGTCCAGAACCTAATTGAAGCAGCGTCTCTCACAACATGTCCTGGGTTTACTAATGATTCTGAAACTTGGAAACACATTCAGTTGAAAATCGTAAATCATATTTCAGTTCTTAATTTACAAATAAAATTGCAAATCATACTTATTTTTAATTTGACAGCTTTTTGTCATTTCTTATGAAAATGTAACAACTGCATTTTCAGATCCGTGTAAATGGCAATGTGTATGTAGAAAGATTTGCACTTCTCTAGGCAGAGATACTTAAGTGTTCACCATGGTGCACTCACAGAGAACACTCAGGACCACTTGCCCAAAGTCTTGTCTGCCCATTTGATGGGCCAAACGACGTTTCATTTGGCTTAGGTCCTTTACTGGACCCCACTGCTTGTGGCCCATCATGAGTTATTCTTCTTTATAAATCTTGTAATTTAATTATGAATAGGATAATAATCATAATAACTGCATTTATATGTGTGTATGCCTTAAATATCAAGTTATTACCACTTTCACATTTCTTCATGTTAAATATAAGGTGAACCTTAAAAACAAAATCAGAAGTTGCTATGTTCTTGTTCAACCTACAAGAGAAGCTAGATACAAGAATGAAAAAAAAGAGACAAAGCCCCATCTTATTGAATTCGATAGTGTGTATGGAAGACTCACTAAAAAGAGAGAGAGAGAGAGAAAGAAAGTAATCTCTGTCATTGCCTTTCAGCACACTTTGTTATTGTAGGGAATCTAATTTTCTTAATTGATAAAAAGAAAAGTCAAGTCAATAGCTTTTTTACAAAGACAGTATTACCTCCCCCATCCCCTAAATGTAGCGGTTATATTCTGGTAAGAGACCGAACATATAGATAATGCCCAGACCATGTATAAATAGAATTCTGACCCACAACTTGCAGCAACCTGCTCAGGAAACCAAGCTATGATCTGCAATAACCAGCCCAGGAAGCCAGCTTGCTATGTCGACTTGTAAGAAGTCAGACTGCTATCTCTAGTAATAACTCACGAAGTTAGACTGTAATCCCTGTCATGAATGGCTCCAAATGGCCAGGACTTGATTAATAAATAACAGCTTCCCTAATTTGTGTCCTCACTTCCAGCCAGAGGAAGCCAAATATGTACCCCTAACCACGTAGGATGCCCCACTTCTAGTTAGCCTGTCTACAGCTCCCACAAGCCAACAGCCTCTAATCACGACACACCTGAAGCTTCCCTTTTTTCACGATAAAGCTTTCCCACTCCTGCCTGTCTTTGAGTCTCCACCAAAACACAAGTGAAAGTGGTTGACTCTCTTGCTATAGCAAGCTCAGAATACACAGCTTTTGCTTATTTTCATTTGCTTGGTTTTGGTTTATTTTCACACTGGCAGTGAAGGGGTCGTCTGCGATCTTTTCTGGGTTTTAAAAAAGATATGTATCAATAAAAGAAAAGCAACCTATCAATAGGTTCTTTGTGTTGCCATTTTCGGCACACACTTTCTCTTGTCTTTCCTGAGAATTTTTCCCAGTGAGAGGTCCTCTGGGGATGATCCCGCACTCCTTGTGCCATAGGAGGAAGTGCTTCCTCCTAGTCGGATGCTGGGCAGCGGCCCATGCTGCATGCCGCTAGAGTTCCATTAAAATCAGGTCACTCCAGAAGATCATTTTTCAAAACGTCACACAAATCATCTGATGAAATTCACTTACTGTGTTCTCTAGGCCTAGCACAGTTCCGTGTTATCAAAGCAATACAATTAACTGGGGGAACAATTCATTATTTTAGACTGGTGGTCTAAAGGAATTTCATTTACCATGTAAAGATGATGCACAGATGCTGCAGGCTAGCAGGATTTACATAAAAATATATCAGTAGATTTAAAAAAATGCTGGGGTTTCAATAGTTATTATCAGCTTTACCTTTTTGTACTTTTAGTGCTTAAACACTAGACACTATGACATTTAGATGATTAAAATAGGAAGTATAAACCACATAGGAAGGAACATACCATCCCTCTGTTTCCTGTTCCATTATCCATGGTCTCTTGGTGTTTCAAACTGGTCCTTGTTAACAGAGAGTAGCTTCAGTGGCTGCTCTTGTTCACCCAGGGCAGGACAAGCCCTAAAGGAAGCAGGCTCCTTCAGGACCATAGTAATTTCCCTCAGAAAATGGGCACAACTCAGTGGTCCCTGGGCTGGATGCCAAGAGTTACCACAGCTAGTTTTAAAGCTTATTTTTAATTGACAAATAATTGTGGATATTTATGTGATACAATGTGGTGTTTTGACCTATGTATACGTTTTGGAAAGATGCAATCAAGCTAATCAACATATCCATCACCTCTCCAACTTACCATCTTTTTGTGTGGTGAGAATGTTAAAAATCTATTCTTTTAGTAGTTTTGAAATATATAATACATTGTTATTAACTGTGGTCACCATGTAGTGCAACAGATCATTAAAACTTACTCCTCCAGTCTACCTGGAGTTTGTACCCTTAGATCAACACCTTCCCTTTCACCATCCCTCCCCCTTCCCCTAGCCTCTGGTAATTAGCTTCCTACTCTGAATTTCTGAGATCACCTTTGTTAGATTCTACATATAAGTGAAGTCATACAGTATTTGTCTTTCTGTACCTGGCTTATTTCACTTAACGTAATATGCTCCAGTTCCATTCATGTGTTGCAAATGATGGAATTTCCTTCTTTTTAAGGCTGTATAATATTCCATTGTTTATAAAGACCACATTCTCTTTATTTATTTTTTCCCTTTATCCGCTGATGGACATATAGCTGCTTCTATATCTCGACTATTGTGGATAATGCTGAAATGAATGTGGGAGGACCCCACAGCTATTTTGTAAATAAGTAGAACATACACCAAAATCAGACCTGCACTTGCAACCTTAGGAAAAAACAATATATGACTTCTGAAATTTAAGAATCTTATTTATCTTTAAACATGTGAAAACATGACCCGAAGAGACAGCAATGTAAATAACAGCTAAATAATTAAATGGTAAACATGTCTTTTTAAACCACTAAATTTGCAATGAAAACCACCAAGGAGAAACATCAGGAATTTAGTTATTGTTAGCAAAACTCTAGTTTTCCCTAATGGAAGTGAAATGGTAATAGTAGACTTCAGCAGTAACAATCTAATCATAAAATTACTGATGTGTGTTTTTTACAATTATGCAGAACAATTAATAAGTACAGTAATAAAATACTGCACATCAAATGAAATTGCCTTGGAAAGAACATTCCTGCTTTATATACAAACAGAGCACTTCCATTTTACATTTGAACAAAAGCCTCAGAAAAGTCATTCATTTTGAAATGCTCTCCTCCGAAGTCTGTGTAAAAGCAGGCACCACTATATATTTTAATTTTCCAGGAAAACAGCTTCATTAGGCGTGAAAGGTTAATTGTAGGTTTAAGTGGAGTTCAGGGAATGGTGCCGGGTCTGTAGTGAATTGTACAGTCTGCTTCAGGACGACTGAATGAGTGCTATAAACTGTTTGCCCTGCCGAAATGTTTTACTACCTCATTTACTATCTGTCTTCTTTTACTGCTTGTATTTGTAGTTCTTCTAAACCTTTAATGGCTACAGTTTTATTTCACTGTAATCAGATTTAAATGGAAATACCATGCTGGGATGTTTAAATGTTTTTCCTCTGATCGTATATAGCTGCATACTACTGATCAGAGTCTTGGCTATCCTTCACATGATTAAGAAAGTGACTTTGGGAAACTTTGATGTTACATAGACTCTAACTATTGTGCAGACTTAATTTAACATTCAGTGTGGCCACCCTCGCCAATATGCAACTAAGGCTGGATGCATAATTAGAAAATATGCATTTCCATTTTCATTTATCTGTTGGAAGGCCAGCACAAGTGAAGTCATTATTAGGCAAAACTCCAAAGGTTACATTGTCGAACAAAAATGGAAAAACTTCAAGTGCCGAAGACACTGGAATGACAAATGCTCTAGTCAAACTTGTCTGATCATTTGAAGAGCTATTTCCCCTCACCTACTAAAAACCAGTGACAACTACAGATGCCAATGTTTAAATATAAATGATCATTGTATTCTGGTTATAAAATTTTGCTTGGCCTTTAACATATCATAATATTTTACAATTTCATTTAAAGACACACTGTTCAAGTTATAGAAAATGTTATCCTACTCTAGCACCACAGACACCTTATCCAACACTTTCTATAACATTGCTGAGCACTCCCTCACTTTGATACGAATTGCTCTCTCATTGGGTAGAATGTGCTGAGTAAATCATGACCATGACTGTCTCAAATCATTGTTTTTAATGCAAATCCTCACTGTTCTTGGCAAGTGATCTCATCAGTTCTATTTTCTAATGACATACTCAAAACTTTACTTGGTTTATTTAAAACATTTTGTTGCCATTGATTTTGGAGACACAAATACTTACCAGAATCAGACTTGCAGCTACCTTTCCAGATGGTTAAGTAAATTTGAAACTCAAATGGAAATTCCTTCTTTCTAAGCCAAGTGGAGAAATATTTTCCAGTATTTTCTTCTTTTAATTAAAAAAAAACCCAACAATTCTGATACTTGACAATCCTTATTGTAAACCCTAGTCATTCTTAATTTAAATGCTTACTGCTCATTGAAGAAATGGAATGATGGTGGTATTGTAATAATGGCTATGTTTTATTTTTCATTTGGTAGAGACATTGTATTTCAGTGTTTCTAGTGGAAAAATGTCGTTGGCTGCTTTAAGTGAGGTTATGTATGTGAAAGTGTTTTATAAACTATAATGTATTATATAAATTTAGTTAATAATTTCAATAATAATCTGTTACTACTAATAAGCAATCACAGTCAAACTATAAATGCTCAGAAAACTCCAAAGACTTGAAGATTAAAAAATCATTTGAGAAGCAAGTAACTTCACTCAACAAGTGTTTCCTGAGCACCTGCTATATGCCAGGCACTGCTTTAGTCCCCAAGGATTTATCAGTGAAAAAAACCGATGATATATGAAAGATTCTGTACCTCTTGGAGTTTACATTATAGTGGATCTAGCACATGAATTCTTTTGACCAAGTCATTGTGAGGATTAAATGTAAAAGGGCTTAAAAATGCCTGGTATATAAGAGTTCAAAAATGTCAATCTTCATCATCATCATCATCATTCTCATTAACATCAAGTGAGAAGCTTGAAGTCAAATAGGAAATAGTAGACAAAACTCTAGGCACTCAAAGATTTTGCCTGTATCTGTAAAAGCATTCATTCATGCAAAAATCAGTATATCTACCATGGGTTGAAACGCCGTGTAAGGAAAAAATTATTAGAAAGATAGACTCAAAGACAGACAATGCCAATTTACAGCAACATCATCAATGAGGTGATTCTGTATACAGTCCTCAAAGCAGAATTTATGTGATGCCTGGGATGATGAAAATGAGAATTTGCTCATGCGGAAATACATGACTTACGTGTGTTGTCCATTCATTAGGAAATGCAAAAATAACCGAAAGTGATAATGGCAAAATAGAGGAATGACAACATTCAACAGAGAAAGCATTTGTTTATACTAATATTGCTCATGTCGTTGGAAATACTACTAATAATGGACTTTTATCATTTTTCAGAGTTACAAAATGCTTTTACATTCATTATCTAGGTTGTTTCTCAAAACTATTCTGTTGAAGTGGGTCAGGAAGCTATTTTTGTCCTGATGTCACAGATGGCCAAAATGAGGCAGGGAGCGGTTAAATGACTAGTTCATGCCCACACAGCTGGTGACAGTGGTGGCACCTGAACCCACGACTCCAGATCCCTTGACCTGCACTCTGCTCATTTGCAGCCAGAAGAATGAAGTCGCTACTTTGGTGCAAATGTCTCCCACGTGATTGTGAAACAGAAGAAAAAGAAAAACAAGACTTAGTAGAGATGTGAAATCAGCTATGGTCAAAAACATTGAGTAATTGCTGATAGTAATAAAAACAGTAATGATAATAATACAAAAAACCATGATTGATTCTGTTAACATCAACTGAATGCTTGCAATAAGCCAGGCATTACCGTCAGCACTATATATGCATTATTTTATCAGGATATGCAGCTAGGAGTGGGTGACAATACAGGTTAAATTGAGAAACACGTATTGAGGGCATATTGCAGGCAGTGTTGTAGCTGGCTGTTCTCAAAGAACATCAAACTAGGGCAAAGATGCAAGAGCTCCTAGATTTGCTGACAATGGTGCAGAGACCAACTCTGTGAAGTAGGCAGAAGCCACAAGGAAAAGAAAGATAGAGGTGTGATCTCTAAGGGGAATGTGGAGGTTGACGATTCCCAAGAGACATGATCTCTGAACTGAGATTTGAATGATGAAGAGGAAGAAGTACACTGGCAGGAGGGGTGTAGTGTGTTCTGGATACTGGAAACTGCAAAATCAGCAGCATGGAGAGAAGGAATATTTGAGAAACTTCGGGACATACGTTGTAAACGGAACGATGGGAGAATGGTAAGAGAGAAGACAGGAGGTCAGCAGCAAAGGGTCCATAAAGCGGCCTTAGGTGTTACACTAGGACTTTTATTTTTAATCTGCAAGGCAGAAAGAGCCATGGAAGGATTTTAAGGAGTAGAGAGGCATAATCAGATTTTCATTTCAAAGAGACAGTGTAGCATGGAGGACAGACTGGAGTAGGGGGTGAGGCTACTATTATTGAAACCAGATAAGAATATGGCAATAAGGAGAGATAAAGGTGATGGACAGGATAGATATTTAGAAGAGAGTACTATGGGAGATAAAATAGGGCACTCTTGAGTACCTGGGTGCATACAATTGGTATTCACAAGCATATGATGGAACAGGAATGGCCAGGGTGTGTGGGAAAGCAGTGGATCATTTGTTTGGCTTCAGACATACTGAATTTGGTAACCTGCAGGTCATTATAGTGGACCTGTCTACTTGAATATGTAGGTGTGAAGCTTAGGAATAAAATCTATGCCAGAGACGCAGAATTGGGAGTAATTAGCATAGATGGAATCTGAAGATTTTATAATTATATAGGCGGGGAATGCTAGCTGTTGCAATAGTTAAAGCCTGAAATCTCAAGGGTTTAACAAAATCGAAGTTTGTTTCTCATGACGTAAAGTGTTCCTGATTGGTGGCAGGCTGTCTGGAAGGGGATAGAGAGGAACACAGCTTAGCTCTGGTCTATGGCATTATTTAGGGTCTCAGACCAATGACACTTCTGTCATCCTTAATCCAGGGCATCCACCAATGTGTTGAGCGTTGGCATCTACATGGTAGGCAGAAGATGAGCAGGTGGAAAAGGTACCCCCACTCTAAAACACTTTGTTTCCATGCCATTAGCAAGAACTGCTGCCGGGCAACACCTCTCCACCATTCAGCTGGGGCGGGGGTGTGTGTGCAAATCTTGGGTGGAAAACTAGCACTCTGCCATTAGAGTGGATGAGGCTTCCCTAGTAGAAAGAATAGAGTAAGAAAGGGAGAATACCCAGAGGAGGGCTGATGGTGAAGAACACAGGAAAATGAAGAGAGGTAGGAGAAACCAGGAATGAGATTGTCCACAAGCTCTACAACACTGGTCAGTAGCTACTTATAACCTGTGGATCTTGTTTCTGTTTGCAGCAAATAGTCCCAAAATTCCATGGCAACTGTAAGCCAGCTTAGTTTGTGGCTTCCAAGCTGTTCTTGACTTGAAATTCAGCATGTCTCTTGAGAAATTTCTCTTGGAAAGCAGTTAGAGTAGGTGGCTGCTAAGGTCACTTCTGGTTCTACGAATTCATGACTGCAGCTGCCTTTCTTCATCAGCCCATGGGCGAGGACCATCCCTGCTGGCTTCCCCTCCATGTGTGCTTGCAGGCGGCAGCAGAGTGCGCTGCCACAGCATTGCTGTGAAGTCAGGGGATTGGATGGGCTCAAGGACTCCCTGGCTAGAAATGTGCATTTGGTCTTGTTAGTTAATGACTTGAGAAGGACTGAACATTGTTCTACAAGAATGAGAACTGCACTGGTAGTATCAGCTATGGTTTGCATTTATGGTTAGGTGCCGTTTCTATGATGCCAAAACCACTAGTGAAGAAGCTGACTCTAAGTTTCACATTACAAGAGTAAAGAGACTGGGCAATGTCAAACACCTGGCTGGGACTTGATCTTGTGTCTAGCCATCTCTGAACAGCCTGGTTGTTTGTTTGTTTTAAAATTTCCTTTTCTAATTGGAAGTCCCACCATAAGCGTAACTCAGTTCCTGAAGGAATTGCTTGCCAAATGGAAGAATCAGTTCACCTTCCATATGAGTTCTGATCTCTTTCAAGGGATCTGTGCAAAGTTAGAACCAACAGGAATGTGTTTTTATTTGTTGTTTTTTTAAGCTCAGATACCTATTTATAAGAAATTATATTACAATTTAAGTCAAGGCTAAAGTGTTGGGTAGTGATGCACATAATATAATTTTCCATAGTATTTATGTGAGGGTATAGGAAAGTATAGGAGACAGATACAAGGCTTATAATATCACATAGCACAGATATACCACAATGAATATTAAAAGACAAGGTATCAACTAGAAAAAATGAATGTTAGTATTTTTCAAAGTGATATTTCTGCTCTCTTAAGTTCCTAGCAGTCAATATTTTTAAAAGTTTGACATCAAAATAAATAGAAAATATACAATGATCTCTGCAAAGTCAAAATATTGTTTTAACAAACTCCATTGGTAGAACAAATTTATGACTTCCATATAAAACTAGATCATGGCAAAATGGGAGAAAAAAAAACTAGAAAAAATTATGCAAACACTCACTTGTAGCCATTCAGATGAAAAGGAAGGGAAAATGCTGTAGAGAATCATGATTTTTTTCCATTAATATTATTATAAATTGCTTAGACCTTACTGAAAGTTATTATAGATAATGTAATGGCCAAAGGCATTTTAACGAAAACAGGTATGTCTGTAGCCAAATTGATCCTTGATAAATCTCCTTTGCTAAAGGAAAAAGCAGTAGACTTGGACAGTACATTTCTCAAAACAGACTTGAAACCTTTCCTCTGATGTCTGCTAAGTGATCCGGGACCCTGAGAGTACACATGCTCTCCAGTAATTCAAAACAGGGACTTTTGGAAAGTTGTTTGATTAAATGACCTCCTTTAATCTAACAGAGGATTCTCTGAAGCAATTTTGAGAATCTGACTGAGTATATCCCATAAATGCTGGCCCTTTTGAGTGAAAAAAAGTGTCATGGTGCCCCATTTTGCCTTTGGGAGCAATCAAAGTGGCCTCTGAGTTACTATAGATTGAGAAGTGTCAGAGTCAGCACTAGTGAGGACCTTTCAAACTCCACAGGCAGGTAAATCATAGAGAGAACAGACTTCAGAGTGATCTGGAACTTTCTGATGTTATATTCAGGGGGGTAAATACTGCCCTGCATCCACTCCATGGTATTTTCAGACACAAAGAGAATTCTCATAGACTGGTTCCACAATCCCTGCCGGTATGTTTCCTCGGTCATTTGACATGTGTATCTGCAGAAAGGGGCCCTTGTTAACCATAGGTTCCCCATAGGATGGCAACATGATGAGTTAAGGGATGGATGGAGATAGAAACTATTAGCACATGTCATTACAGAATGTCATTTGTGGGGAGAGATGGAAAACTTTATTCTCTTTATTAGGCATATTCACTTTGGATGCCGTGTACCTACTTTCAGTAAGTGCCTTAGCTGGCATGAAGATGAAAACACCTTTCTTTCAGGTCAATAAAGGGAATCTCTTATGATCAATGGCTGATTAAAGCAAGATCTTCTGAGCAGCAGGCTCTGGGCTGTGTTCTGTAAAGAGTTTTCAAATTAATCTTCCTCTGAGGTCTGGGCAAGGGGCCAGTTCACCATCCAGCTGTCTCTGACTTTCAGCCCAATGGTACATGAGTTCCCATAATTAGAGTAATCATTTTATTTTTAAATAAAGAAAAGAAACTTATGTTATCATTATACTTTAGAGGCATTAAATCTAAGAAAGTGCAGTGCAGCAGAAGTAAGGTACTGTCAGGTTTCAAAAAGTATAATTTAATCAGATTTAGTTTCATATTCTCTTAAACCCAACTTTCACTTACTAAAATTGGAGAAATGAAGATTACAATTTGTATTTGCAAAGATATTTATCATTTGCCCTAAAGCAATGTAAAAGCAAATCTTGAAAAGACAAATATATGGCTTATAATTAACCTGGATGTTCACCCCTTCCCCCTCCCTTAGTAAAAGGCTGTAAGACTGTTGTTAAAGCATTTGACAAATTGGGATCCTAATTATAAGAACAAAAGCAAATCCTCTGTGAATAACTGCATATTTAAATTAATTATATTTTGTCCCTCTTTCACTTTCAGGAGTTGGAAATAGCAGACCAGTTGTTTTTCTTTCTTTGTTCAAGTGCTAACTGAGAAGAGGATGGAGAAGTAAAAATACTGACCCTGAGCCAGTGAGCCACAGTGCCAAAGGGCTACCCATTACTTCTAGAGAGTTAGAATAATCTGCAAAGATGAAAAGTCAGTGAACAAAAACACATTAACTCATAATGCTCATGCCCACACATTTACCATCCACCAGTATGACTCCTAGTTGTATATTTAATGCACTCTTTGTAGCAGATTTTAAAAAACGCTATCTTTAAAAATGTTGAGTGAGATGCCTGAGATAAAATGTGGTTATATCTTTGTGCAGAATCACTTATGTGACCAAAATTGACCCAGGTGAATATTTTAGCTAAGCCAATTATACCCCAAATTTGATTTTCATTCAAATAAAACCAACAGTTGAATTGTAGGTGGCTGAATCGCCTGGCTGTTGGACTGAACTGTTCAGATCAGTATCAGTTAAGATGCTCTTCGTGGGATGTATGACTAGTTCTGAAGCTTATGTATGGCTAGTTCTGAAGTTTATGGGATGTATGACACGTTCTGAGGCTTATGATCCGACCTGAAGAGGTTTACACTTCAACTCTGAGCATTGTCTCTATTCAGATGTGCAATCAAAAATGACCGAAGCAACTTCTGGGGAAGGAAAAAACCAAATAAATCTCTAGAATGACTGTGGTTAAAAACACGTCGTGTAGTAATTTTAACTAATTTGGGAAAAGTACGGCTTAGAAGAAATAAACAAGGCATACAATGTCACATTAAAATAATGTTAAAATACAGACACTGGAATTAAAGTGTGAACTGGGCATAGCTTATCAACCATAGCTACAACCCCAGAGTTCAAGTTCAGAGGAAATATTTCCTAAACTTCCTAGAATGTCAATATTTCAATATGTAAGCATCTATACCACATTCTTTGGAAAGATTTTAGGAACTGCACCATCAAATTTCAAATGGTGCTTCTTTCACAGGTTGCTTAACCTTCCTCAAACATTGAGATTGGGTTAGTATTTGAAAAGTAAGGTGAATGTAGAGAAAAAATATTTTTATATAGGAAAGTAATCTGTTCAACTTCCCATCTTTAACATATCGGCATATATTTTGTTCTAGTATTAGTCAAAATTAGCTTTGAGAGTTCATATGAATTATCCCATAATGTAGCCTAATCACTGCTGACATTTTGAAGGAAGATGTTAAGGCAGCCAAGATAAAAACTAAAAAGTGGACACAAAAATATTACACATGTTCATCACAAAAATTATAATGGTCCTCCGTGAAGCTATTTTTTCTTAAAGTAAAATCCGAAAGTGACCATGTCTGGAGGATGGATAAACTCATTGGACCCTCTGACCTACTCAAGCCTTGGGTTCCTTCATACCTGGCATGTCTCTGGTTTGTAAGTAGATAAGGCAAAAACATTTTGGACATGTTTCAGTTTCAATTTTATTGTTTTGTCCATTTTTATGACTTTTAATATGACATAAATATAAGATGGAATGAGTCAAAGGATATATGCTTTAGTTTTCGCTTTTTCAACTACAAAGATTAGACCCAGAATTAAGTGAACATTAACTCCAATCAGGCATTACCTTCAGAATTTGGTGAACCTTGCAAATTTTAATGTTAAAAATGAGAAGTGTTTATTATTACACAAATTCCTAAATACCAGTAAGAAATAAGTGTAATCAAACATAGCATCTATAAATTTTTCCTTTTTAAAAACATAAATTAGCCCCTACAGTTTATTTAGTCAATATAAAAAGTTGAGATTTCTCCTTGTTGAAATGAGTAAACATGCAATGATGATGCAAAAATCAAAAGAAAATACAGATTTCGATTCTCTCATGTTTTCCAGGATCAGTATTCAAAATGGGATTTGTGAATAGTTACACTAAAGAAGAACATAAGGATTCAGTGAGTTTGAAAATAACTTTGTTTTGGACAATCACATTGAAGTGAACTTAATCTTAAAAGTATGAGAGAATCAAGTTTAAAGGACATGTTTCTAAAATCATTCTTAAAATCTTATTCCCAGTAATAAAGGTGCTTTTCATACCCACATACATGAAACACTGATTAAGTCCTATGAACCAAGAAGTTGAAAAATATTTTATCATATGTATACTAGTACTCTTTGTATTATCAATATGAACAGAAGCAAAATACGTCTCTATTTAAAAAAAAATCTGTTTTACTTCTGGTTTTGATCAGAATATTCAAACAGGAAAAAGAAAATGATCACCAAAAACTGAACCTGGGACCCTTGGTTTGAGATAATTAACTAATCAATAGACAATTCTTCTCTCCAGGGAATGCATAGAAACAGACATTTATTCAGTAACTTTTCAGACTTTCATACAAGGTAATTAATACAAGTTTCACTATAGAAAATTACATTTTAATGACTTTCTGTTCAAATTACATGAATTTTATGTAAGGAAAAGCTTATGAAGTCTAAGATTTTCTTTCCGCCCAAGTTATTAAAATTTGTGTTTGAATATAGTTCCTTTCATTAACATTAAATCAGTTAGCTTTAATTTATAAAAAAAGACTGCTAAGTTTTACCACAATAGTTTGCACAGCTTTAATTTGCATTCATGAAAAAACACAATAAATTAATTTGCTACTTGGAACGAATTTGACAAATGCATTAATCATGAAGAAACCAAATTCAGTTTTCTTTACTCTTTCTCACAAAGATAGATGTAAGATACAAGACTACTGATGTTAGCATTCTTTAAGCAAAATGAGATGTAATGATAATAATGAGGATATTCATAGAACTAGAGAGTTGGAGAGCTGGAAGGAGCCTTAGAAATTTCCTGGTTTAACAAATGGGAAAAGAACAATTCAGTCTCCCAAACAGTCCATAGAGCCGAATTCTGAAGAGGGATTATTTTCATTTTCTCCATTGGAAATCACCACAAAAGTTAGACTTTTTCAAGTACTGACTAGTTTGGCTTTGAAATTACTTTGGTTCTTCCTGAACCGTGCTACTTCTTGTCCCTAAAGTTTTGAGAGTACAGTTTGAGCTCAGAGATTGTGCTAAATCATAACATGAAAAACTTACAGCAAAATACAGGTTTTTTAACAAATAGCATGAAAACAGCACTAAAACGATTCCCAACACCTACACTGCACACTGATTCTCTTGACAAGTCAATAAAATATTATCAAACACATTTACAAGTTTGTATCTCTGTGAAAGGTTTGGATAAAGAAGCATTTAACAACAATATACTGTATTGCAAACATTTCTCTTATTTGCTAGTTGTCATTTCATGCTTATTTTTTAAGCTTCAAACTTTTGCTTTTATATATAGTTCAAGCTAAAGATCATCTAAATGTTTATATGGTGTTTGGAAAGGACTTCCCTACTCTTAGATCATAGCAAGATTCTCCCATGTTATCTTCTAATTTTTTTTTAAATTTAATTTTTTGGTATTATTGAGAAAATTCAAAGGAAGCAACAGTACTCACAGTACTGTTACTGAAAACAACAGTAATCACAGTATTCTTAGCAAATGTTCAAACATTATTAATCATTTTTGAATGAAATAGACTTCTACCAGTTTTCAAAGAGAATGCTTCCAGGTTTTGCCCATTCAATATGATACTGGCTGTGGATTTGTAATAAATAGCTCTTATGATTTTGAGATATGTTCTATCAATACCTGAGAGCTTTTAACATGAAGGGATGTTGAATTTTATCAAAGGCCTTTTCTGTATCTATTGAGATAATCATGTGGTTTTTGTCTTTAGTTCTGTTTATGTGATGGATTATATTTATTGATTTGTGTATGTTGAACCAGCTTTCATCCCAGGGATGAAGGTGACTTGATCGTGGTGGATACGTTTTTTGATGTGCTGCTGGATTTGGTTTGCCAGTATTTTATTGAGGATTTTTGCATCGATGTTCATCAGTGATATTGGCCTAAAGTTTTCTTTTTTTGTTGTGTCTCTGCCTGACTTTGGTATCAGGATGATGCTGGCTTCATAAAATGAGTTAGGGGAGAGTCCCTCCTTTTCAGTTGTTTGGAATAGTTTCAGAAGGAATGGTACTGGCTCCTCTTCGTACCTCTGGTAGAATCAGGCTGTGAATCCTTCTGGTCCCAGGCTTTTTTTTTTTTTTTTTCTGGTTGGTAGGCTATTAATTACTGCCTCAGTTTCAGAACTTGTTATTGGTCTATTCAGGGATTCAACTTCTTCCTGGTTTAGTATTGGGAAGGTGTATGTGCTCAGGAATTTATCCATTTCTTCTAGATTTTCTAGTTTATTTGCATAGAGGTGTTTATAGTATTCTCTGATGATAGTTTGTATGTTTGTGAGGTTAGTGGTGATATTCCCTTTATCATTTTTATTGTGTCTATTTGATTCTTCTCTCTTTTCTTGTTTATTATTTTAGTTATGGTCTATCTATTTTGTTAATTTTTTCAAAAAACCAGCTCCTGGATTCATTGATTTTTTGGAGGGTTTTTTGTGTCTCTATCTCCTTCAATTCTGCTCTGATCTTCGTTATTTCTTGTCTTCTGCTAGCTTTGGATTAGTTTGCTCTTGACTCTCTAGCTCTTTTAATTGTGATGTTAGGGTGTCGAGTTGAGATCTTTATAGCTTTCTGATGTGGGCATTTAGTGCTATAAACTTCTCTGTTAACACTGCTTTAGCTGTGTCTCAGAGATTCTGGTATGATGTCTCTTTGTTCTCATTGGTTTTCAAAGAACTTCTTAATTTCTGCCTTAATTTCATTATTTACCCATGAGTCATTCAGGAGCAGGTTGTTCAGTTTCCATGCAGTTGTGCAGTTTTGAGTGAGATTCTTAATCCTGAGTTCTAATTTGATTACACTATGGTTTGAGAGACTGTCATGATTTTAGTTCTTTTGCATTTGTTGAGGAGTGTTTTACTTCTGATTATGTGGTCAATTTTAGAATAAGTGCCATGTGGCACTGAGAAGAATGTATATTCTGTTGATTTGGGGTGGAGAGTTCTGCAGATGTCTATTAGGTCCACTTGATCCAGAGCTGAATTCAGGTCCTGAATATCCTTGCTAATTTTCTGTCTCATTGTTCTGTCTAATATTGAAAGTGTGTTAAAATCTCCCATTATTATTGTGTGGGAGTTTAAGTCTCTTTACAGGTTTCTGAGAACTTGTTTTATGAATCTGGCTGCTCCTTTATTGGGTGCATATACACTTAGAATAGTTAGCTCTTCTTGTTGCATTGATCCCTTTACCATTATGTAATGCCCTTCTTTGTCTTTTTTGATCTTTGTTGGTTTAAAGTCTGTTTCATCAGAGACTAGGATTGCAAACCCTGCTTTTTTATTTTTTTATTTTTTTTATTTTTTATTTTTTATTTTTATTTTTTGCTTTCCATGTGTTTGGTAAATTTTCCTGCACCACTTTATTCTGAGCCTATGTGTGTCTTTGCACATGAGATGGGTCTCCTGAATACAGCACACTGATGGTTCTTGACTCTTTATCCAATTTGCCAGTCTGTGTCTTTTAATTGGGGCATTTAGCCCATTTACATTTAAGGTTAGTATTGTTATGTGTGAACTTGATCCTGTCATCATGATGTTATCCGGTTATTTTGCACACTAGTTGATTCAGTTTCTTCATAGTGTCATTAATCTTCATATTTTGCCCTCTCTCACCACTCCTATGCAACATAGTATTGGAAGTTCTGGCCAGGGCAATCAGGCAAGAGAAAGAAATAAAGGGTATTCAAATAGGAAGAGAGGAAGTAAAATTGTCTCTGTTTGCAGAGGACATGATTTTATACTTAGAAAGCCCCATCATCTCAGCCCCAAAACATCTTAAACTGACAAGCAACTTCAGCAAAGTCTCAGGATACAAAATAAATGTGCAAAAATCACAAGCATTCCTTTACACCAACAACAGACAAGCAGGGGACCAAATCATGAATGTACTCTCATTCACAATTGCTACAAAGAGAATCAAATACCTAGGAATACAGCTAACAAGGGATGTGAAGGATCTCTTCAAGGAGAACTACAAACCACTGCTCAAGGAAATAAAAGAGGTCATAAGCAAATGTAAAAACATTCCATGTTCATGGATAGGAAGAATCAATATCGTGAAAATGGCCATACTGCCCAAAGTAATTTATAGAGTCAATGCTATTCCCATCAAACTAACATTGACATTTTCACAGAATTAGAAAAAACTACTTTAATTTCATATGGAACTAAAAAAGAGCCCGCATTGCCAAGACACTCCTAAGCCAAAAGAACAAAGCTGGATGCATCACCCTACCTGACTTCAAACTATACTACAAGGCTACAGTAACCAAAACAGCATGGTACTGGTACCAAAACAGACATATAGACCAACAGAACAGAATAGAGACCTCAGAAATAACGCCACACATCTACAACCATCTGATCTGCAACAAACCTGACAAAAACAAACAATGGGGAAAGGATCTCCTATTCAATAAATGGTGCTGGAAAAACTGGTTAGCCATATGCAGAAAACTGAAACAGGACCCATCCTTATATCTTATACAAAAATTAATTCAAGAATGATTAAAAACTTAAATGTAAAACCCAATCCATACAAAAACCCTAGAAAACCTAGGCAATAACATGCAGGACACAGGCATGGGAAAAAACTTCGTGACAGAAATGTCAAAAGCAATTGTAACAAAAGCCAAAATTGACAAATAGGATCTAATTAAACTAAAGAGCTTCTGCACAGCAAAATAAACTATCATCAGAGTGAACAGTCAACCTACAGAATGGGAGAAAAGTTTTGCAATCTACCCATATGACAAAGATCTAATATCCAGATTTTACAAGGAACTTAAGCAAATTTACAAGAAAAAAAAACCCATAAAAAAGTGGCAAAGGGTATGAACAAACACTTCTCAAAAGAAGACATTTGCGCAGCCAACAGATATGTGAAAAAAGCTCAACATCAATGATCATTAAAGAAATGCAAATCAAAACCACAATGAGATACCATATCACGCCAGTCAGAATGGTGATTATTAAAAAGTCAAGAAACAATAGATGCTGGTGAGGCTGTGGAGAAATAGGAACGCTTTTACACTGTTGGTGGGAATGTACATTAGTTCAACCATTGTGGAAGACAGTATGGCGATTCCTCAAGAATCTGGAACCAGAAATACCATTTGACCCAGAAATCCCATTACTGGGAATATACCCAAAGTAATATATATCATTCTACTATAAAGACACACATATGTTTATTGTGGCACTATTTACAACAGCAGAGTCATGGAACCAACCCAAATGCCTATTAATGATAGACTGGATAAAGAAAATGTGGTACATATACACCATGGGATACTACACAGCCATAAAAAGAGTGAGATCATGTCCTTTGCAGGGACATGGATGAAGCTGAAAGTCATCACCCTCAGCAAACTAACACAGCAACAGAAAACCAAACACCACATGTTCCCACCCATAAGTGGGAGTTGAACAGTGAGAACACTTGGACACAAAGTGGGGAACAACACACACCAGGGCCTGTTGTGAGGGGTTGGGCGCGAAGGGAGGGAACTTAGAGATGGGTCAATAGGTGCAGCAAACCACCACGGCACAGGTATATCTACGTAATAAGCCTGTACATTCTACATATGTGTCCCAGAACTTAAAGTTTAAAAAAAATAAAATTCTAATTTTTGATCTACTACATACATATATACATATATGTTTTGTGTATATATGTGTACACACATATATTTTGTTACTGGGTTACATGAAGATGTTGATACAGTAATTTAAATCAGGAGACCACTTCATTAGAGCCACTTCACTGTTATTAGAAACACTTCAATCCTTCAGCTAAGGCCTGGACAAGAAGATACTGTAAGGGACTACAGAATAATCTTTTAAAAATTAAAAATCTTTTGGAGACTCATACATTATGTTGATTCATGGAAATTATTCATATTCCCCCTTTACTGTGGGCTACAGTAACACTGATATCTTGGGAACAGGAAGAGAATAATCCATCTGCTACCTCACCATGCATGGTATTTTCCGTGTGCTAAAAATTCTCAATTCTTTTGATCCCATTGGGTCTTTGTTTCTGTAGAAATAAATTTATTTCTTCTCCTCTTAACCTATTGTTCTTTCCTCTATACATTGTTTTTATATGAAGAACTTGCCTTACTTATTTTCTTATTAGATTTTAAAACTTAAAACATGTTCTTATACTACTACATATGTCAGATGGGAAAACTCAGCATTGATGGAGTATTTCTGCTAAAGATATCTTAACTGACTTATGAAAATGAAAACTATCGCAGGCTTCCCAGGCTGGGTACAGTGACTCATGCCTGTGATCCCAACACTTTGGGAGGCCAAGGTGAGAGGATCACTTGAGCCCAGAGTTTGAGGCTGCAGTGAGCTTATGATTGTACCACTGCACTCTATCCTGGGCGACAGAGCAAAAACCTGTCTCTAAAAAAAGAAATTAAAATATAATAAGTTTTAATAAAAAGAGATTGAAGATTGGGGTGATGAAAATGTTATGGGAATATATAGTGCTGATGACTGCACAATTGTGACAATATGAAGCCACTGAATTGTACAATTAAAATGGTTAAAATGGCAATAAATAAATAAATAGGTAGATAGAATGAAAACTATCCTGGTTGCTTATTTATTTATATGAAAGGATTTTATTACTTTATGTTAAGTATATTTAATTTTTCTGGGTTACTCATAATCAGAAAATGTAAATGACACGAAATTTTAGCTAAGTGACTACATGCAAACCACCCTTTATCTGCTTTCTTTATTAAAACATACAGATCCCTGTTGACAAGTGATAGTTTTTCTAAAAGACAAGTATTAAAATCAAAATATTTTCCCATACTCAGATAATGTCAAACTGTCCATATGTATTTAGAGAATTTCTTCACTTCAAGCAGATCTTAGTGCTGAAAACCAGTGAACATGGGGGCAGGGTTCAGAGTAGTTTCAGGCCCTGGTCTGGCACCTCCTTGACCTACAGCCCTGGGTAACGAGGCTGGCAGCAGTCTCAATAGTTGAGCTATCCTTCATCCTACAACTGGAGGTGAGTCAACAATCCCTAAGGCAGGGAAGCCAACTAATGTTTAAGAAACATTTTCAGTCATATGTTTAAAATACAATAATTTTTGGTTAACTCTTGATTAGTCACAATATTAAGTTAATCTGTTTTTATTTTCTAATACTTGAAAATGTGGTGTTGTAAAAAGGTTATGTAAATTGGGATAATCCCATGTAAAAATGAGTGGATTCACCAACACTTTACGCTACCACAATTTTTAAAAAAGATTAGCTACTGCATGAAGTGAAATTGACTAACATGGTATTTCTTCTGGGATTAATACTGGGTATACTTAGGTGTCTCTACTAATTGTTCTCAACACCTGAGCAATCTCCTTAAGAATCAAGCCCTAACAAGAAAGAAGAGCTATAGCTCAAAGGTAAATTAGGGCTGTATTATCAAACTATAATACAGTGAAAACCAGAAATATGGGGGTAAGAGGTGTAAAAGAATGTAAGAACCTTAACAGTTATTGTAACTGGAGCCTCTTTTCTCATCCTTTAAAAAAGGTGCTAATTTTCTTAATCCAGTCTGTCACTGATGGACATTTGGGTTGATTCCAAGTCTTTGCTATTGTGAATAGTGCCGCAATAAACATATGTGTGCATGTGTCTT
>NW_012107030.1:7117453-7117918 GCF_000951045.1 Mandrillus leucophaeus
TGTTATTGGTCTATTCAGGGATTCAACTTCTTCCTGGTTTAGTATTGGGAAGGTGTATGTGCTCAGGAATTTATCCATTTCTTCTAGATTTTCTAGTTTATTTGCATAGAGGTGTTTATAGTATTCTCTGATGATAGTTTGTATGTTTGTGAGGTTAGTGGTGATATTCCCTTTATCATTTTTATTGTGTCTATTTGATTCTTCTCTCTTTTCTTGTTTATTATTTTAGTTATGGTCTATCTATTTTGTTAATTTTTTCAAAAAACCAGCTCCTGGATTCATTGATTTTTTGGAGGGTTTTTTGTGTCTCTATCTCCTTCAATTCTGCTCTGATCTTCGTTATTTCTTGTCTTCTGCTAGCTTTGGATTAGTTTGCTCTTGACTCTCTAGCTCTTTTAATTGTGATGTTAGGGTGTCGAGTTGAGATCTTTATAGCTTTCTGATGTGGGCATTTAGTGCTATAAA
>NW_012107030.1:7122853-7244877 GCF_000951045.1 Mandrillus leucophaeus
GGCCTATCATGGGGAGGGAGGAGGGGGGAGGGATTGCATTGGGAGTTATACCTGATGTAAATGACGAGTTGATGGGTGCTGACGAGTTGATGGGTGCAGCACACCAACATGGCACAAGTATACATATGTAACAAACCTGCACGTTATATACATGTACCCTAGAACTTAAAGTATAATAATAATAATAATAATAAAAAGGTGCTAATTCCTAGAGTTTTCTTCTTTATCTTTTTTAAAAAAACCGCTTTATTGAGGCATGACTGACATACAAAAAGTTGTACATATTGCTTCTTTATCCTTTAATACATTTTAGTTCATATATAAACTTCTGAGACAAAAAAATACTGCTTAAATGCAACCTACCTCCATATCCTTTAGACTATCTATAATTAATTTTTCCTCTTCTTTTTGTCATTTATTCTTCCTCTGTCTCTTTTTAAACCACCCCCTTTAGTTCCAAGCTTCCTTTACTTTCAAAAGCAGGTGGTGTGATTGCTTGTATTTGACATTTTTGATTAAATAATAGCATTATCTAAACCATCTTCTATTCTTCAGGGACCTCCTTTTGTGAAACTCCAAAAATGTCTTCTAAAATCTTCCTAATGCTATCTTATTCTGTGAGCAACTCAGACTGTCATATCATTATTTGATACTGTAGAAGAGAAGGAAATTTCAGATGATTTCAATAACTATTTCTGTTATTGTACTATTTCTAACTTCTCATTTTAGTTCACAGATAATTTCCATTTAAATATCTTCTACATATACATTAGTTATAGAAATAAGCGCTGATATTTTGATACTTCTTAACTTCTTTTTTCTCTTAAAAACTGTTTTTTGCAATTTTAGTGTTAATATCTATGTAATATTGGGTTTAAAAGACTTCTTTTTATGTGTATTGACTAGAAGAGCTCCTGCTTTCATTAATGGTTCCATCTAATGCTGTGAAGGTGACTGTTGTAAAAGACACGGTAAAAATGAATCCAGATTTTGGTTAATCAGGCAAGGTCATTTCAAGGGATAGCTTAAATCTATTCCATGCACTTTTGGGCTCCCCTTCTCCTTATACAGATTCCACCTGGGGGCCTTTAGCAAATGAGTCTCAAGCCAGATCTGGCTAGATGGGGTCTTGTGCCTCTCTTAGATTCTGGGTGTCTGTAACACAGGTAAACAATTATATTATTCCCCAGCAGGGGATGGGTGACTGTCTCACAATTACAGTCTTCATATTACTCCCTCTTGCTCACAACCAGTCATTTGCCATTTCTTTGGAGGTGCCTGTACTAGCTCTGGCTTTCCTGGTCTGAGTTCCATGAGTAGCAGCAAAGATGACAGAGGTGAGGACAGAACACATTTTACCACAACTCCACGTGCCTGATATGATCAGAATAAACTGGTAAGGCAGAGTTTGGGGTGACCTGCTGGACATCCATGAAGGTAAAATAAAAAGAGCTCAAAATATGTTTGTTTACAAAATCATGAGTCTAACATAACATGGGCATGGAGTAGTGGAGAATAATGTGACAAGATTGCTGTCCATGAGTCTAAATTTTGAGTTGTTAGGAAGGATGAGACTGGACTTCAATGACAAGAGGATACTGGGGGACACAGGCAGGTGAGCAGACTCTGAAAACAATGATAAATTTCAATTTATAGGGTTATGGAGTGAATATGTCCCCCCCAAATCCACATGTTGAAATCTTAGCACACATGTGATGATATTAGTAGGTGGTGTCTTTTGGTGGTGATTAGGTCATGAGGGTGGAGCCCTCATGTATAGGATTTGTGCCCTTATAAAAGAGATTCCAGAGAGCTTTCTCACTGCTTTCCACCACGTGACAACACAGCAAGAAGACAGTATCCATGAATCAGCAAGAAGGCCCTCACCAGACACCAAATCTTCTAGCACCTTGATCTTGGATGCCTCAGCCTCCAGAATTGTGAGAAATAAATGTTTGCTGTTTAAGCCACCAGTCATATTTTTGTTGTAACAGCCCCATGGACTAAGACTATATATATATATATATATGTGTGTGTGTGTGTGTGTGTGTATGCATGTGTACATATGTATACATATATGTATACATAATATTAATTATGTATACACATTCAGTATGGCATCTATAGCACAGAATGTTAACACCTTCATCATCATTTTATCTGAAGAAAACCAGCCAACATTCACTGTGATTTTTAAATGTTTGCACTTTTTGATAGACTTAGTGGGAAATAATTAGACATGTGGGAAGTTTCCAATATGCCTTCTGCACCTATCACTGAGGAACTTTGAGCTGAGATCATAATGAGTAGAGCTGTATTAGAAAACATTCTCCATTCTGCTGCACTTCCTCCGGGCTGAGTGAACACACTGCTTCTTACTGAGTATGTTTCATTTAGCATTTCAGCCAGCTTTCCAATTTAGCTAACTTTCAGGTTCTCTTGTTATTTACTTGTGTGCCCAAGTAGAATTGGAACACCTCTTTTGCATAATCACAATCAGTAGAATTGGAACACCTCTTTTGCATAATCACAATCTGTTGACCCCTTATCTTTTGAAGATCTGATGCACAAACTCAGGGCAATGCTGGTTCCCGCTGGAAATGTGGACCTCAGTGGTGGTATTTCTTCTTCCTATGGGGTTATGTCTGCGAAGTTTTATTGCTGAGTCAGGAATTTGAGATGGGTTTTATTTATGTCTAGAAGTTTTATTGCTGAATCATTTTAGGCAGTCACAGTCAAGTTCTTACGTTTGCTAGTTATTTGGAAATACTTTACATTCTTATAATGTGAAAGAATTTGCAGATTCCCACTGCAGATCAGCGATATTAAACACTAAGGAACATTTATTACCTCTGCCTATCCAAATTCTGTTCATCCCTTCAGACCCAGATCAAGACCCAGCTTCACCAGCAAGCTTCTCTGATTATCAAAGACTGCACTAAAATTTCTCTCCTTCTGAACTTCTTTAGCACCTAAAGCCCATATTACATAATTCGACCTCTGGTGGTTTTGTTGTTTATTGCTGTTTTAGCAATTACCACTGAAGAGGGTCTGGCTGTGTGTTTTATCCCCCTTTGCCATTCCAAATCCCTAACCCCACTACATCTCTACTATATAAATACTTATTGGTTAATTCTAAAAATTCTAATTATTTCTTCAGAGTTACTGAAATAATTGCCTCGAAATTATTTAAACTTTTCCTGGGAATTTCTTAACCTTATATTCCACAAGGAATGTAGCTAGCACTACTTCTTGATCTGTACAACTACTTAGAAGGCAAAGAAAAGACACTAAAAAGGCAGGGTGCAGTGGCTCATACCTGTAATCCTAGGACTTTGGGAGGCCGAGACGGGCGGATTACCTGAGGTCAGGAGTTCAAGACCAGTCTGATCAACATGGTGAGACTCCGTCTCTACTACAAATACAAAAAAATTAGCCCGGTACAGTGGTGCATGCCTGTAATCCCAGTTACTGGGGAGGCTGATGCAAGAGAATCGCTTGAACCTGGGAGGTGGAGGTTGCGGTTAGCTGAGATCGTGCCACTGCACTCCAGCCTGGGATACAGAGCAAGACTTCATCACACACACACACACAAAAAGACACTAAAAAATAGATCACTGTAAGCTAGGACACATATCACACAAATCTGAGATTTTTTTTATTCTACAGCAAGGCAATAAACATTTTGAAATGGAGTTTAAACATGATATAAATCTTATTTCTGGGACCTCTTATTTACTATTTTAACAATTATTAGAAATAGAATTTTACAAAAGAAAAGCCAATCAACCAAAGAATACTTGTTAATAATTACAATAGCAGTGACTTTTGTTGCCCCTACTTATTTTGTTACTTGTTAATATGGAAAATACCAGGTGAGGGAGTGCTGAGCTGACCTGAAATACTGTAGTAAGAATCAAGCCCTGCAGAAAATTTTCATTGGAGCATTATTATGAACGAAATGTGGTTAGCATAAATATCTTAAACATCTGGTGAGCTTTTTCACGGGGTCATTGTTCCTTACAAAATGAACTATGAGAAAAGTAAATAATAATTTTTCCTTCAAAATATTAATCACATATGAGTTTTTACTCCATGGTAAGGATATTTAAATAACCTCTCTCATTGAAAACAACACAAACAAAAAACCAAAAACCACTACATAGTGAGCAGACATTTTGCTTACTTTGTCTAATGTAGTCCACATGATCACTCTAAAAGGTGAATATCATGGCCCTGTTTTACAGAGGAAGAAAGTCAGGATCCAGAGAGTGCCCGAGGTAGCACAGCTACTAAACTGGCAGTTAGAGTTAGACGCCATCTCAAAGCCCTGACAAGGTTCAGCTTTGGCAGTGTTGCCACATTTGTGATTTGGACTGTACGACCTCTATGGTTGTGTATAGCAGCTCTCTTCACTTGCACTGCAAAAGTGAAAACTTGGAACTTAATTTTTGTACCATACCTAGAGGCAGTTCCTGACAGGGGGCCGATCCTGAACCTGGTCCTCCTGAGCAAAATAAATACTCAGACAGAAGGAAAAGGGAGATGTTGGAAACACGGATTCAGGGTATCTCAAAGTGGGATACAAATAACTTTCTCTTGGTCAGAGAAAGAGCTCCCAGTAAACGGAAGACCCTGAGCTCCCAAGGCTGCAGCTTGTCTCAGCACTGAGACGTCTGGACAGACGCAGAGTAGCTGGGGAGTTGGATGTCTGGCAGTCTACATTGTCGGGATCTTTCTCCTAAAGAAATATTCAAATAAGACTTTCATGAATTCTAATGCATGTGGGGTTACACAATGAAAATCAGTACAAAAATAGGATTTGCTTTACAGAAATTTGCCGTGCAGCCACGTGCTATAACCTATGTAGTCCGTGAGGTGAGGGAGAGCTGAAATCATAGCACGATGTTCCCTGTCTGTGCAAGTTCACTTGCTTTAAACGTTCTATTTACAGCCATTTTGCTTCTTTGCCTCTGCGTTGGTGCATGACCAATAGACCGAGACTATTTCAAACAAAAGGTCTCTGAGGGCCAAGGCTATGTAGACTTGACTTGATGTGTGGAACAGCAGTCAGAGCCCAACAGGCCTTGTAGGAATTTATAATGTTATTTGGGGCTGGTAATTATGATTAGGCTACAGCTTAAATCTGAAGCAGTTTGGCAGTAAAGTTGTGACCAAAACATGGAGTCACTGCCTTCCAGCAGTCACAGTCCAGTATGCGGTGCATGAGTATGATGCTGCAATTTTAGGGAAGATGACTGCCCTTTAAGATGGTCCATTCAAACTGCAAAGCCTTCTAGACAAATTTGTGAGAAGGAGTTGACTCACCAATGTGCCTGCGAACACTTTCAAACTATACTTTAAACGATGCTTTGCTTTGAACAAATCACTGGCCCAATTCTTCCCTTTCTCTGAGTCTGTAACTCCCATTGAAATCAATGAGAACTGAATATTCAAAAGGGACCAGAGAACAAAGTTGCAGGTTGAATTAATGGGATAAAGGAATGCAGATCTCTTAAAGCCTCTGCAATTAAATTGTGGCCTTATACAATCCTCTGGGGTCACCAGCAATTTGCTGGCCTAGGAAAGCCAGCTGACTTCACTTTCAGAGGTGTCACAATTTATAGCATGCATTTTCTTAGACATTAACGCATGATCCTTCTTAGCTCAAAATCTACCTCCTCACTCTAATCTCTTTAGAACCTGATACCTTGGAGTCTGGGATTTCATTCACATGTCCTTATCACCAGCTAAGAGAATCAATCAAAAGGCAAGACATTCATTTAAAAGTGCACAGCTAAGCACATGTGGATATATTATTTTTCTATGCATATATTAGTTTATGCATCTTATCTATATCTGTACCAACACATATATTTATATATTGTATGTTAATTATCTGATGTTTTTCCCAACTAGAATCAAAGCTCCAACTGACAAGAACTTTGTCTTATTTAATCATTACATCCTTAGCACTTGGCTTCACTGTAACTGTCAAATATTTTTGATCATCGAGACATTTACAAACATATTTGAGTAGATATTCATAATGCCACAAGAAGAATATTTCAGTAATTCTCTTAAATTTTTTTGTCCAAAGAGAAAAACAGTATCACTTACTAACCATATACTGTATTCTAGCTTCTTTCCAAATACTTTTCTTTCTCAGTAAATTTTAACAACAGTGGAGTGTGATGTCATATTTTTATATTTTTGTTACAAATAGTTTAGAAATGGAGGTTTAGAGAAATTAAACAACTTTGCCAAGGACACAGAACTAGGAAGGGGCAGTGCACAGAACAGTAGAAGGATGAATCCTCTTCTGACTGCAAAGCCCATACTCATTTCCCTTATCTCACTTCTTAACATTTGAACAATCGGGAAAAGAAACATAAAATGGAAAGGTCTCCACCAGTCAACCGTAAGAAATAGTGATGACTATGAAGTGGCCTTCAGTATGGGGAAGTACCAAGTAGGTGTCCAGATAAGCTGAAAGGGAATGAAGTGACAGGAAGGAAAAGTCTGGGACTGCCTCACCAGCAGAAATACACCAGGCACCTGGAAGTCCTTGCTGGTTACTTGCTCACTGTTCAGGACAAGACCACTCAAGCTGGGTACATATGTGGCATAAACCAATCTCAATCTGCCTTGACTCATTTGGTGGCCTATTCCATACAACCAAATCTCTGCTCTTTGGTCAACATGACCTCAGAATCCCATCATTTCCACAGGTGTAATAGACCACACCACATTTCTTCCTCTCTATCCTATCCTTCTCCGGTGATTTCTATCTTCCCTGATATACCATCTGTATTAGGTCATTTTCACACCACTATGAAGAAATACCTGAGATTGGGTAAATTACAAAGAAAAGAGGTTTAATTGACTCACAGTTCTACATGGCTTGGGAGGCCTCAAGAAACTTACAATCATGGTGGAAGGGGAAGCAAACATGTTCTTCTTCACATGGTGGCAGGAGAGAGAAGTGCCAAGTGAAGCAGAGAAAACCCCTTATAAAACCATCAGATCTCCTGAGAACTCACTTACTATCATGAGAACAGCATGGGAGAACTTCCCCATGGTCCAATCACCTCCCACGAGGTCCCTCCCCCAAAACGTGGGGATTATAATTTGTGTTACAATTCAAGATGAGATTTGGGTGGGGACACAGGGCTAGGTCATATCACCACCCCTCCCAATATCTTCATGAAGTGTTTCAAACGCTAACTACATTCCCAATTTGTACCTATTCCCAAAACCTACATCAGGGTAGGTTGAGATGCCCCCAGTCACAGTTTGGGGGCATCCATGAGCAGTCTGGATAGCCCCAAAGGCTGTGAGCCATGCATTGTGACTCCATCCATGCTTTCTGCACCAGCTGACATTGTCCTGCACTCTGGAGGCTGCTTCTGTCATCCTTAACTAAACATGTGAGCAGTGCTGGGAGGCACAGCATTGTGTAACTGGAAGCTGAAAGCCATCTATGAGTTAGAGGCAGTAGTAGTAATAAAACCTACCATGTACTGTTTCCTCTGTGCCAGGTATTGCACAGATGATTAAATGAAATAATCCAAATAAAAGCTTACCACCCCAGGAGGCAGAAGCTGCTATCCCCATTTTATACTTGAGGAAACTGTAGATTTACAGTAGTTAAGCACTTTGGCTAAAGGTTTGCAACTGGTCTGTGACAAAACTGGTCTTTGAATCAGGTCTTCTGGCCCTAGAGCTAGTCCTTTGCCATAGAGCTACCCTGCAGGGGGCTGGGTGATTTTTGGAGCCACCTTTGGGGGCTGGTGTGGATGGGGATGATCAAAGGACTCGGGACTGTGTTGGTGGAGCACATCTGCATAATTAGGCAATTGGAATGTTTAAGATACTGAGGGCAGCTGGGGATATGAATGTTCTGTATGTGAAAAAGAATGAAAATTTGTAATCAGTTAAAATATTGCTTTAGACACATACTGCAATTTAGTTCATAAAGTACTTTTGCAGCCTGTTATCCATCCCACTAATAGTTTTTTCTCTCCAGTGCCTGCATTCTATGCTACCAGCAGCAGCTGCCCCAGCTTCTTTACCGCATCAAAGTTTTCATACACATTATCTCACAATTTGTCTGCTGAGGTAGGTTTAGGGGACACTGGGGGGAATTGGGAGCTCCGGGCAGTCTAGTGACTTTGCCCTGGCCACACGGTTAGTAAGTGGTGGCAGCCAGGTCTGGTCCTCAGTCCCATGCTCCCTCCCTGACTTGTGTGGAGGAAGACCCTTGTCACTTCACCATTCCTACCATATGAAGAGTGATGACATTCTTCCAAGATTTCAGGAGAATCAGTTGTGGTTGACATTTTGTGACATCCTTAAATATTCTTTGCATTACTATGATATAGCACAGAGCTTTGTGATAATTCATGGAATTTTTTTTTTTAACCATTCATCTAAGCTGTCAATTTTCTACTTTTATAAATCATGTTGTGTTGAGCATTTCTGTTTTGAGTATTTGATGAAATTTCTAATTATTTCCTTAAGGAAATTCCTAAAAATGAAATTACTGAACCTGAATATGAACTCTTTCGAAGCTCTTGATACATAGCTCCAGTTGCTTTTACTAAAAGACCTATCACACTGTTCCTCCACCAGCAGTATTTAAAATGTGCCTATTTCATCACATGCACACACACACACAAAGATATATATATGTATATCACTAATTTGACAGGTGAAGATTATTGTTTTAATATCGATTTTATGGACTACTAGTTAGACTACATTTTGATTAGTCATTAGTTTATCAAGTTTATATTTTGTCCCTTCATTGTATAGATACGTTAATTTTCTTCATTGATTTCTGTGAGCTTTTCCTATAATCAACAATCAACGGTTTATCATTTGTTTGTAGTATTTCCCTGGATTTCCCCCTTGCTTTGGCGGCATTGTTGTATCTTCATTACTGATGATGACTTCTAGAACTAGGCTGCCCTGTCTCCTGTAGTTCTTCCCCGCAAATGCTTCTCGATGTCCCAATGTGTGGGAAGCTGTTTAAGCCACAAGCCTGAGATTCAATCATTGAATAGTCTTGTGTTAGCACATGGTGTAGTGGTGAGAAACATAGTACATAAAGGAAGCACACCATACAGGGTTCTATGAAGGTATGCAGACGCAGGAAATGAATCATAAATCACAACTTTCCAGGCTTCAAACTTTCCAAATGGGACTACAGGCACGCACCACCACGCTCGGCTAGTTTTTTGTGTTTATACAAAAATGGCAGCTGCCTGCTAAGGGCTTGGTGGAGGATGAATAGATGGATGACCACACTCTTCTCTCCTGATTGCCACGCCCACTGGCTCTGTAACTTTAGACAAGTCAATTGCCTCAACTAATGAAATCGGGCCTCAATTTCATGATCTATAAAATGGGTTTTAGCCAGGTGCGGTGACTCACGCCTTTAATCCCAGCACTTTGGGAAGCCGAGGTGGGTGGACTACCTGAGGAGTTCGGGACCAGCCTGGCCAACACGGTGAAATCCTATCTCTACTCAAAATACAAAAAATTAGCTGGGCGTGGTGCTGGGCACCTGTAATTCCAGCTGCTCGGGAGGCTGAGTCAGGAGAATTGCTTGAACACAGGAAGTTGCAGTGAGCCAAGATTGAGCCATTGCCCTCCAGCCTGGGCAACAAGAGTGAAACTCCATCTTGAGAATAAATAAATAAATAAATAAATAAATAAATGAAATAGGTTTTAGGCCGGGCATGGTGGCTCACGTCTGTAATCCTAGCACTTTCTGAGGCTGAGGCAGTCGGATTGCCTGAGCTCAGGACGTTGAGACCAGCCCGGGCAACATGGCAGAACCCCGTATCCACTATAAATACAAAAAATTAGCCGAGCATGGTGGTGAGCGCCTGTAGCCCCAGCAAAGGCTGAGGCATGAGAATCGCTGGAACCCGGGAGGCGGAGGTTGCAGGAGCTGAGGTCGCGCCATTGCACTCCAGCCTGGGCGACAAAGTGAGACTCTGTCTCCAAAGTAAATAAATACATACATAAATAAATAAATACAAATAAAATGAGTTTTACACTGGGTTGTTGCCAAGATCCACTGAGATAACGAATATGAAAACAACTTGTAAACTAGAAAGCAAAAAAGGAAATGTCAGTCATGCATTTTAGTAGAAGTTTTGCTGTAGTTATTTGCTATCTTATAGGAAAAAAATATTGGCAGGCAGGATGACAAGTTAGGATTTTTCTCAGAGGGTTACTCTCGTTTCTTTGTGTGCCCGTCTCCCTGCTATGGTATACATTCAAATGCCTCTAAAAGGCAGGCACCGTAGTCATTTAACTTGATTTCTATGGTGACCAGCACAGCCCAGTGACTGAAATATTTTCATGAAAAGTCTGCAGGAAAATTCTGTTCTACACACATATATATCCTGTATAGTCCATTAAAGGTTAGCATAAAATATTAATGAATGGCCTTTCCTCACTTGTGCTGGGCGTGGCAGCCGCTAGGAAGAGCTTCACAGATGGGCTGCTGAGTACGGGACAATGGGCAGGAACTGCCTGGTGAGCACATAAGGAGGGTGGGGGGTGGCTCAGTTACTGGAACAGCATGTATAGTGGTCAGGAGGTGTGACAGGGTGACAGGGCATGGCCTGGGTCCCAGAAGGCTTCTCTGAGATGGGGAGACAGATGTTGACAAAAACCACCTATCAAAAATTCATGCACTCAGAATAGTCAAATTGAGTGCCCTTGACACAGCATTTAAGAAGTAAAAGAGGTCTATGTAAAGGGTATCACGACAAGAGTGCGGCTGAGAATGTGGTAACAGCAGCCTCTCCGCTGACCTTGTGGCTTTCAGTCCTGTGGGTTTAGTCATTCTTCCTCCATATGGAGGTGACTTGGGGAGGATGTAATGTCAATGGCCCTTCTCAGGTTGGTTTCAGTTGCTTTCTTACCACCTAGTAGTGCTAAGGGATCAGGTGAATAAAAAGTGGAACCCTTCTGGAGTGCCAAGCCCTGTACAGAGGTGAGAGTTCTCATGGTCTTCTCCTCCTCCACTCCTCCCCAAATCAGGTTGCAACATCCCTAGTAACAGCCAACTTTCAATTTATTTAGTTACTCCTAATGCCCATTGAGTAAAATGAGGACTCAGTTATTTGTGGGTATCCCATTTACTTTATTTAGGGAAAATAAGATTTAATAATGCCAAAAATATCCTTCTGTCTAGGAATCACTGACTGCTAGAAAGTTATCTCTGATTAACTATACGTTGTAAAAGGAAACACACATTTAATCTGAATTTAAACATATTCAGTATATGTCCTCCCCTTTTTCAAGGCATGATAATTCTCCTTGGGAGTTCTAGAAAATCCCTCTCTAACATTGGCTGGCATTTGTCCTCCCACCACATTATCAAAGTGGAAAAAAGACAAAAAAACAAAAAAACATGAAGCTAACCTGAAGTCCTGTCCTGTCTTCAGTATGTCTGGCGCCTGGCAAGCAGATCTGGTTTGGGGAGGGTGAGACGCAGTAGAAGCAACGGAAGACGAAGCTGGAAGGTCAGGATGGGATCTGATTTGGAAGAGCCCTGTATCTATGCTGAGGAGTTTAGCCTGTATCTTATAGGGGCTTTGTCTTAGCCTCGATGGCAGTTTAAAACTCAAATGAAATACTGAATCCTGAGTACAGTGTGAAGCGGAAAAGCTGCCACTATTTGCATTGAATCTATAAAGAAACTGACGCATACAGAGATTAAGGAATATGCGGAGGAGGATATCACAGCTGCTAAGTGGCAGATCTGAGTCTGACAAGTCTATGCTACTGTTGCTTCTTGTACCTTTAACTGACAGGGCACGAGGAGGAAGGGGAGGGGGATTGCGCCTAGGGAGAGAGAGAAAACAAGTTCACTACAGCCGTGGAAATTACTATTTCACACAAAGTCTTGAATGAATTCCTTGCATGTGGCAATTCTCAAAAGAATATATGTCTATTTTCTGAATAAACAGTAGTGAAAACCCAGAGGTAAAGATGGAAAATAAAAATGACAGGGGTGTGCAGGCATGACGTGCACACGTGTGCCTACATCCACTGCTCTGCCCACCAAGGGTCTACTGCACAGGGCATTATTACCAAGAGAATCAAAGGGAGGTAGTGAATCATACATTCCCTGTTATTAGGTTTAAGAAAAAAGTAATGAGTAGGAAGAGAGGCAGCAGCAACTTTAGAAGCAGAATGTAAGGTGCATTAGGGAACCAGCAGCAGGAGCAGAGTGAGATGAACCGAATATACCACTGAGAATCACTAACAGCGTGTGCTAGGCAGCAGCTTAGGTGCCCTGAGAAATCTATTCTTCTAGATTTTGCCACGGGCCTTTGTGGCAGGCAAAATAATGGCCCCTCAAGGATGCACATGTACTAAGCCTTGGAATTTCTACATGGCAACAGGGACTTTACAAAAGTAAAGTGAAGGCCCTTCCGATGGAGAGATTATCCTGGACTACCTAGGTGCGACCAATGTCATCATAAGCATTCTTCAAAGTGGAAGAGGGAGGCAGAAGAGGAGGTCAGAGGGGTGCAGGGTGAGAAATCGACCAACCAGATCCTGCTAGTTTTGAAGATGCAGGAAGGTGGGCATGAACTAAGGAATGCAGGCAGCCTTGAAAAGCTGGAAAAAGGCAAGGAAACAGATTCTTCCCCAGAGTCCCCAGAAAAAAAATGAAGCTTTGCAGATCCATTTTAGACTTCTGACCTTCAGAACTGTAAGGTAATACATTTGTGTTATGTTTGAAGCTGCCTAGGTCGTGGTAATTTGCTAGGGCTTCCTATATGCTCAGAATTGTACTCCATGGAGAGAAGGAGTCAAGGAATATTCCAAATCAAGCAAGCAGCCAAAGGGTTCTGGTCTTATGTGTTCACGGACTCTACATTTCCTCTTCTCTGCTGTTTCTTGTAGGAAGTAGAGCTCAAAATGACCAAATCAGAAAAACGAGAATTAGAAATAATTCAGGAATTTGCATGGTAATGGATAGGAAAAATAGCTACTACTTTTAAAAAGTTGATTGCTTACAAAACTCATAAATAAGACAGTGTATGCTTTCTCCTTTGCCTTATTCAGTATGCCTAGTGCGTACAGAGAAGTAGGTAGGCAGCTTGCTGGTTAGTTTGTCAAGGATTAAAATGAAGTAAATCCTAACAAGGCCTTTAAGACCTTCATCAGATCTTCCACATGTCATGTCAGAGTGAAAGGTACTCACATTAAATATAACATTTTATTATAAAATATTTTAAAAGTTTTTTATAATTTTATTTTAAAATATTCGCTATAAGTATCTTATATAATGTATGATTGGTTACGATTATTCTGCAATGATCCTGCTTACTTGGGAATTCTAATGAAGTGAGCAATTAAACATACAGACTACAAATATATTGAAATGTGTATGAAAACTACACTTAACAATAATGTGGGCATTATATTACATATTGTAGCTAGTAAATTAAGGGATTTCTTAATTTTAATTTTGCTGCTTTCTTATTTTGGAGTAAAAATTTTGTTTTCATTCTCAAACATGTTCATAGGCCCATGGCCTTTTGCTCATAGTGCTTGATGGATAAAGTAGTCCTGTGAGATGAAATAGCAAAACAACACCTGCAACTAACTGAGCTCAACTGTATGAATGAGCACATACCGAAAGGGAAGAGTTAAGGTTACCATAGAAACTGTAATACAAAAATTCTGGAGCTAAGTTATTACCAATCCAATCAGCTTGCTACCGCAGCTTCCTTTTTGATGAGGATAAGCATTGTCATTAACGGGAGGCAGAATGGTACAAGGATCAAGAGAATGGACATTAAAGCAAGACAATGATGAGCTCCAAGCCAGACTCTACCACTTAGAAGATGTGTAACTTTGGCCAGGTCACTTGGACTCTCTAGACCTCAAATTCCTCATCTAGGAAATGGGGATAGTAACAGTACAGGTTGAGCATCCCTAATCTGAAAATTCAAACTCCAAAATGCTTCAAAATCTAAAACCCTTTGAGCGCTGACTTGACACTCAAAGATCATATTTAAAGGAAATGCACATTGAAGCATTTCGGATTTTGAATTCCTTGATAAGGGATATTCAACCTGTACCAACCTCAGGGGATTATAAGGATTAAGTGAGTTAATATTTACAAAGCACTGGTACATAAGTAGTTTTATATACATGTTTCTGATTTTTTAAAAAAAGTATTTGTTCAAAATTTACGAAGTTCAACTATATGGCCTTCACTGTAAAGATGAAGTCTAAGATATAATCCTATACTCTAGGCACTGAAATTCTACGGGGAGGCATGTACTGGAATCCAGGTATGAATAAAGTAATATGAAAACTTTGAAGAAAGTAGTCAATTCTAATAATGAAAACTGTTTAACCCACTTATAGTTAACATTGTTTAATTAAAATATATCCAAATATTGAAAAATGAAATTAATCAGCAGATTTACTAAATGTCTATTTTATCTGTAGGCCTGTGTAATCCACTGTGACTGTTTGGAATAAAGGCATTTGTTAAGAGAGGAGGAAAACAAGACAGAGGGTCTGCTTTGTGCCAGGGCCTTTTAAGATTTTCTTACTGAACTTTCTCAATCCTGCAACAAACTTTGAGGTATGTATAATCATTCCCATTTTACGAAATAGTTACCTGGGTCTAAAATATGTTAAGGCAGAGAGAAATCTGAATCCAGATAAAATTCTCACCCTCAAAGCCAAATTTACTTTCGCCAAGCCAGTGTTTTCAAACTTCATTAGCAGAAACCGAGCTTTAAAATAAAATCATGCATTGTTAAGTGTATTATTTTATTAGTGTAAATATAAGTTATGTTTATAGTTTTTAAAACACAGTCATAACAGTAAATATTTACTTGTTGTAAAGTCAATCAATGAGAATAATGTGGGTATAGTGATTAACATAGAAATTGGAAATCAAAGGTTATGGAAGTTAGTCGCAGTTATGCTAGTCTCAGAGCTTGATTTATTTTTTTGTTATTGTTACATAGTATTAAGAAAACCCTGCATCACACACTTGTAAATTTTAAAAGAGTTCACCCTATAAACCAGGCTATTCTTCAACTAAGCTGATATAGAGGCTTGAATGACATGAGTAGGAATTAACTTCTATTAAATTCTATTTCATAAAAACAATTATTTATCAAGTCCCTCCTTTATGTTAGGCATGGGGCTGGATGCCAGGGATTCCATGGTGCTCATGACAGATGTGGTTCTTGGCTTCCAGATAAGTGCTTGAAAGAGGAATAACCAGGTCAAGAACATTTACTGGAGTAGACCATTTTCAAGAACATTTACTGGAGTTGACCATTTACACGGATGGCTTTTTCCCATAAATATAAACACAGGGTCTAGTTAACCTCTTACGGAAAGATTTCTTTCAGTTGAATTTATATTCACAGGTCATAGATTCTTGGCATCAAGTACAGCCTGACTGGAATCATTGGAAGACTAAAACCAGCCAGGCACAGTGGCTCAGGCCTGTAATCCCCGTACTTTGGGAGGTCGAGGTGGGTGGATCACTTGAGCCCAGGAGTTTGAGACCAACCTGGGCAACATAGGAAGACACTGCCTCTACAAAACTTAAAAAAAATTAGCTGGGTATGGTGGTAAAGGCCTATGGTCCCAGCTACTCGGGAGGCTGAGGTAGGAGGATCACTTGAGCCTGGCAGGTTGAGGTTGCAGTGAGCCATGATTGCACCACTGAACTCTAGCCTGGGTGACAGAGTAGGACCCTGTCTTCAAAGGAAAAAAAGACTAAAACCAGTATTTTCTCCCTCTACTCTCCTTCACTCACTTAGCACTCAATCTCTGCTACAGTTTTAGTAACCCTGGGCACTAGACTAATTACTTTAGTAGCTGGGGACTAGCTCACTTTCTCATTTGGGTAAGTGCCAGGCCAATAATAATCTTGAGATTTTTAAGGATTTATTTTGAACTCTTTCAGACTTCACTGTAATTTATGAAGCACTAAAGGGACTACATCCATGCGAGTGACAGAAACTCCAGGCTGAAGCTGCTCAAGCAATCCTAACTCATTCTATGTATCAATAACTCCAGTACCTGGCACTCAGCAATTCTCAAAAATTGGAGAGAATAAACTGTGGATATATATTCTTAAAATTTAGCTCACTAGGACAAGAGAATCTGATGGCAGACTTGATGTTCTTTGGACTTTAATTTGTAAAGTGATTGAATATTTGGACTTAAATTTCTCTCCAGGAATTTGAAAATGGTAGGCAGTTTGTATTCAAACTTAGGGCATCTTTATGTTGACAGTCGATTAAGTATCCTAGCTTTTTCGGGTTGTTTGATCTCTACAACCTGTTATGCTGTCTTTTAGAAACATGACTATATATAATTTGAAATGGGGAATAGGAAATAGATTTTGAGCCTTGGCCACAGCATAGTCTTGGAGCTAATTTCATGGATGTACAGGTGTCATTAATCTCAGAGCTTGCGAGGGGGAAATCTACGCTGTCTATAGCGATCCCATGGTGACTTCCAAAGCAGCATTAGTTGGCACTGGGAGAAGGGCCAGGTTACTGATCTCTTTTCCTGAGGGCAACAGCCACACTGCAGGTAGGAAAACAAACAGCTAAGAGTGGTGGCCTAAAAAGGTGCTAATCAGATTTCCTGTGAAGGTGAACATAGTTGACTCAAAACCCAAATGCCACCCCTCTGGATCCAACACCATGTGCAGTGCTGCCAAATTCTTCCAGGATGGTCCCAGCCAGTGCTGAGCTTGGTGGGAGTAATGGTACAGGTCCATTCCTGCCTGATGTGGAACTTCGCTGGCAGGTGACTGGCTTGAGGACTTTCCGTCGGTCTTTTCAAAACTTTCTTAGGACTGCACCATGGTACCCAATCATTGTTCCTTCCTTTAGCCTTCCCCCTACTGCCTCCCACAGGTGCCAGACTTACATCCTGGTCTAAGGCTGTCCTTACTTACTCATGCTTCCTTCCTGTACCCTTCATAGGCATGTCCCCCAATAAAGCTCTTGCACATTTCACCTCATCTTGGTGTCAGCTTCTCAGAGGTCCTGAACTAACACACTAAAAAATCTTCGGGGGATAAAAGGATTTTTAAAATGCAAAGTTAAAATGAAATGCGTATGGGATCTCCTCGCCATTACCTTCTCCTTCTCCTCCAGCCCAAGTTCCTCTGGATACATTTTGCAAACCACTTCACAACATAGGAAGTATGGAGGAAAATGTGGTTTTACTGTGAGAAGAAAAATATAGGTGATTCTTTAGGAAATTCTGACGAGAGGAGATGAAGGCTGAATTGGATCCCAAGACAGGAGAAGGTATTAAAGGTGATAAATATAACACAGGAAAAGTCACACTTTAAGCTGAACAAAGAACTCTGGCTAAAGGATTTGAATCTCTTTTGGCTCCAAAGAAAGTTGCAGGTAAGGTTCTGAAGCAGGGAGTTTGTCATAGTTAAGAAAGGAAGCAATTAAAGTGAGAAAGTATCTCAGAAGCATTTTCCAGGTCAGTATGAATAGTAACAACATTCCAGAGATAGTGCTAACCAGACAGGGGGAGGGAGAGACTGGAGGCAAAATACAATGCTCCTGAGCCTGATTTAAGCAGCTAAAGCAAAGTCCAGGCCAGGGAAATGGACAGCGGCAAGATACCACGGAGAGGTTTGTTGCTCAGAAGACTGCTTGTATTTTTGAAGTACATTTTCAAAGGGTAAAAAGCAATTTGAACTTAGCACCCACCAGATGCAAAATGAATATATCAATATTTTAAAACAATATACAGCATGGAGAGCTAGTCACACTTTAAATAATTCATTCCCTGGTAATTAACCCAAGAATGATATGATAAAAGAGAAACTTTCCCAGTTTGTGTCAGATTATGTATGTTTAAAATTTAAAACTTTCATAAGGTACACAAGGGGGCCAAGGGGATCACAGATTCAGAGGCTATCCTGAAAAGTCAGAAGCAGTCTCCAGATTTTAATAGATTTCTGGAAAGATGTATCAAAAGATCAGCTTGACACGGACAGCTGGTCTTCCTTGAAAATTAAGTTTCTGTGTACAGCGTTCTTCGGGTATCCAATTTCTACTCTCACCTCTGCCTCCAAAAGCAGGTCTCACAGGACTCCACTGCAGCAAAGACCTGTCAAATCCCCCCGTTGCTTTTCATTGCTGAGTTCCTCCTGTAAGTTGTGTCATTCGTGTTACAATAACAAATTCACATCCAATTGATTTTTGAAGGAAGGAACTGCCTCCAAATTATTCGCTGATTTTCCTCAACATACAAACAAGCAGAAAGCGTAGGGGGAAAACACATTCGTGAATTGAGCTATTTGCTTTTTGTGTAGCTTCTGTCGTCAAAAACGTGGGGACATTCACTCCAGACTCTGCTGTTTTCACTTTCTAATATGAGGTCTCCACTCATCTCCATGCAAGTATTTCCCTTCCATTAATGTTAATGGAAGTCACTCTGGTGTATCAAGGGGAGAATAGATCCCTTTGTCTTTTTAATTAGTCCTATAAAAAATAAATGAATGCACTATGTGAGTTCTATCGAGAAATAAATTTTGGCCATCCACACTATGCTGCCTTTAAAAAAACATTTTTTTAAAAAAGAAGATAATATGTAGCTTCCTGGTTGGACACTAGCTAGGAACCAAACACATAAAAAAGTACATCAAGATTAAAGGGATAATAGGTAATTTTGTTCTTTAGGAAGATGATGTTACTAAGTGTGTCTGCAGAGCATGGGGCAGAATACAAAGCACAAGGCGCCTTTTAAGATGAAGCAATTGCAACCGCAATTTAATGGAGGACAAGAAAGCAATTAACAGTGTAAAGTCATTGATGCGAAGGATAGACCTCAGGATTAGAATCTTATTAAAACAAAGGCTGTACAACTTGATTATAATGAGCTAAGTTAAAAGATCTCCAAAACAATCTCAGCATGCAGATGTGAAAAAGAAAACATAATTTATACTATTATTACATTTTGGGCCCTATAAGGTGTTGGTAGCACTGAGATCTTTCACAGGTCAATCTCTAACAAACTGGACAGCTGCTGTTCGCAGGACTTAATTCTTCAGGACTGAACTGAGGGGATAGAGGGCATTTTCTCGCTATCATGATTATCTAGTCAAAAAATGATAGTTCAAAGCATGATGGTTTTTAGCACTGATGTTAGAAACTGTTCTAGAAAAGCAAAGCTTTTTTTTTTTCCCCCCCTCTCAGTTCTGTTCCTCTCTGGTGTTTTTATAATAACATCACTAAGACTGTCCTGCCGGTCAGTGTAAAGATAAGCTGTGGTTTGCAATGAACTAATCTGTAATCTTCTGACACTTTCCTTGCTGATTTAATGTTTTAAGATAAAAGCATACAAGGGATAGTGAGAAATGAGACAAAGGGCACCATATTAAATGAAAAAAAAAAAACAAAACAAAACAAACCACTGCCTAAAAACCTGCCATCAATTAACAGTTACCATTTTGATTTGTCAACATCTCCAAGATGGAATAAAAATCTGTCTTAAATAGGCCCTTAAGAACAAGTTAAATAATTTTTTTCACTCAAATATGTACTATCTTTTTAATCAAAATACACTTGAGTGAGGCTCATACTTTCCTTCAAGTTTTAAAGATGAATTTTATATTTTACAAACCATTTAATAAACTCCATATACATACTTTATCAATTGAGACATATTTGCTTCTATTTTTAATAGAACTGTTTCATGTGTCCATATGGGAGAAAAATGTGACCTAAAGAGATGACTTTTTCCATAAAATTTTTACATAGTAGGACCAAAATATAAATTCATTAACTCTTAAGAGAATGATGACATTAATATAGTTGTCAATCTATGCTCCTTCCAGCAGTGTAGGGGAGTCCATATCTGTGCCATTATTTCACACTGGCAAGGAAGTGGACTCTGCTACATCATTGTAAATCAGCTGGATGTAAAGTTGTAGCTATAATTTGCATTTCACTGATTACTAGTGAAATTGACTACTAGTCATATATTCACTGACTATTTATTTTGCTTCTTCTGTAAAATGACCCTTAAATCTTTTGCTATTTTTTCACTGTACTGCTAGTCTTTTTAATTGTTGATTATAGGTGCTCTTCATATATTTTGAATGATCATCCTTTGTTTAATATAGCTGAGGCAGTATAGTGTAATGTTGGAGTGATTAAAGTAACAGACTTTGAAGCCAGTCAGCCTGGGTTCCAATTCCAGCTCTGCTACTTCCTAACTATGTGGGCATGAGCAAGTTCCCTAACTTCTTTGTGCCTCAGTGCTATCTACAAAATGGGGATGACAATACTACTTGTCTCATGGGTTTGTTGTGAAATTAGCTGCATTAACATATGTAAAAGCTTAGTATAGCATCTGATACATAATAAGCACTCAAAAATAACTAAATATTATTATTTGCCTTTTGCAGGTTTTAAAAATATTATCTCCTGTTTTGTAGCTTATCTTCTAAACTTTTTAAATGAAATCTTTTGATGAACAGAAGTTCTCAACTTCAATGTAGTTGAATTAATTTTTTCATGGTTTGAGATTTATATTAAAGAAACCTTTCTCTTCCTTTAAAGTCATTAAGATCTTTTGTAGACTGTCTTCTAAATGTTTTATGATATTACCTTTCATATTAAAATTTTAAGCCAAGAGGCATTAATTTTTGAGTTATAATGGGAGGTATGGGCCCGATTTCTCTTTTTTGAAAAATATGGACAACCAATTTTCCAGCACAATTTATTGGAAACTGTTTCTTTCCAACTTGTCTACAATGCCCACTACATCATGAATCAAGTTTCTGGATATGTGTAGACTCTCCACTTTTTAAAATTGGTTCATATACTTGTATTATGCCAGTAGCACATTGCCTTATTAGTATAGCTTTACAATAATTCCTGAAATCCTGATAAGCAAATCTTTGCTCTTTGATCTTCATTTTCAGGAGTGCCTTGGCTAGTCTTGGCTCTATAATCAAGTTTTTATGAGATGAAGATATTTACTTTCTTGAGGGTGAAAAATTATTCTGGTGGAATCATTTTATGTTCTATATGGCTCTTGAGATCCTTTTAAGCATCGGTCATGTAGAAATATTAATTTCTTTTTACAAAGATGATTTGTTACAGGAAATCAAGAATACAGGAAACTGGAAAAACTAGAGTAAAATCTGTCCCAAGTCCAGTGTCTCAAGACAATCACTATTAACAATTTTGCATATCTAACAGGCTTTTCTTTAATACATCTAGCTCTATGGAGGTATATTAATATGCAACATTTTACTTTAAAAGTTTTATATAATGGCCCTGGCACAGTGGCTCACAGCTGTAATCCCAACACTTAGGGAGGCTGAGGTGAGCGGATCACCTGAGGTCGGGAGTTTGAGACCAGCCTGGTCAATGTGGAGAAACCCCGTCTCTACTAAAAATACAAAATTAGCCGGGCGTGGTGTCGCGTGCCTGTAATCCCAGCTTCTTGGTAGGCTGAGGCAGGAGAATTGCTTGAACCTGGGAGGTGGAGGTTGCGGTGAGCCGAGATCGCACTATTGCCTTCCAGTCTGGGCAATAAGAGTGAAACTCCGTCTCAATTAAAAAAAAAAAAAAGTTTCAAGTTATGTATTCTGTTTTGCTGCTTATTGTTTTCCTCCACTCAGCCATACAACGTAGAGATCTTTTCATGTCAGTGAAAATTGCCAAATTTTAAACAATTTTAAAAATTAGTCAGCTTTGCTACAATAACAAACCCAACAGTTTCAGTGACTTGTAACTACAAGTATTGATTTCTTGTTTACACAACATATCAGGGGTTGGTCATTCATTACGGTTCTGCTTCATGTGCTGTCTCATTCCAGGATTCAGGTGGTCCCTGTTTAGGACAGAGGCAGAATGTGGAACAGCAGAGTGGAGACCTGTTATAGCCTTAAGGTCTCCTAGACAAGGTGTGTGTCACCTCCACTCATATGTGTTTGGCCAAAAGGAAACACATGCTCTGCCCCACATTAACAGGCTGGGCCAGTGCAATGCCCATACAGCAGCACTACCAGACAGGGGTAGACACTCCTGTCTCGGAGATGGAGAAGCCCATGCGGGGGCAGCAGAACAGCCTGCCACAATGATGGCCTGGAAGTCTTTCACTGCAGAAATCACATGGTGCGAACTGGATTTTGAAAGCTAAATTTGGTATTTGATTAATTAATTTTAAAGTAAATTTGTCAATAGGAAACTAAGAAAAGGAAGTGAATAGACAATTCACATACATACATACATACCTATCAAAGAAAAAAAAGGGGGCCGGGCATAGTGGTTGATGCCTGTAATCCCAGCACTTTGGGAGGCCAAGGATGGTGTTGATCAAGACATCCTGGCCAACATGGTGAAACCCCATCTCTACCAAAAATACAAAAATTAGCTGGGCGTGGTGGTGTGTGCCTGTAGTCCCAGCTATTTGGGAGGCTGAGGCAGGAGAATCGCTTGAACCTGGGAGGCGGAGGTTGCAGTGAGCTGAGAGTACGCCGTTGCACTCTAGCCAGGTAACAGAGTGAGACTCCGTCTCACAAAAAAAACAAAAAAAAAAGTAACGACCTATTTGAGAATATATTTAATGTTGCTAATAATTTTAAAGAAATGCAAGTTATGACTAACATGAACAATCACTTATGATGTATTAGATAAACAAAGAAGAAACAAATTTATGATATCCAGAGTTGGCAAAAGTGTTGGTTATATATATGATCCACATTGTGTTTTCTTTTACATTTTAGTTTAAAAATTTGGGACTGCATCCTCAAATTTCGATTTTCACCTTCTCTTCCACAAAAATCTGGCAGCCTGGGCTCATCACTCCCTACCGGTGACAAATAGCTGGAGCAGAGAGTGCCTGTCCCTTTGTGAGGACACTCTCCCATTCTCTATGATCCCATCCCTCCCTATTGTCTTCCACCTGAACCATTCCTTCATTAAACTAGCTCCATGATCCCCAAGCATTTAAGCCTTGTATGTCTGCATAGATCAACTGTCTCTCCTTCCGATTCACATTTAAAATATTTCAATTTTCATTAGGATCAAAAAAGCTGAAATCAATACTCTTGAATATTTCTCCAAATATCTTTAATTCCTAAGAGGGGTTGCTAGATAAAGTACCTTCCAAATTTAGATTAAAAATTGCCCCACTGTCCCTGCAACAATGCATGAGCATGCCCGTTTTGTCAGACACTGCCAACATACGATATTATGCATTTGTTTCATCTTTAATGATAAATGATAATCCACTATAGTCATAACTTGCATTTCTTCAATTATTAGAAAGATTGAATATATTTTTATGTTCACATAGGCCATTCCTATTGCTTTCTTTGGGACATATGTATGTATGTATGCATGTATAACTGCCCATTCACTTCCTTTGCCTAGTTTCCTATTGGCACATTAAAAAAATTAGTTAATCAGGACTCTTTATGTCAGGGATACTGATTCTAAGTGATATAAATAGTGTGCTAGTTTGATTTAGTCTTTCACTGAGGTTTTGGTTATAGGATTTATGTGTCAGTGTTGCAGTCACCAGCGATTAGTCTTTTTCTTTGTGGGTCCTCCTTATTACGAGTTTCTAAAAACGTTTATTCATATTTCAATCTTATGTATTCATGTATGCCTTTTTATAGTACACTATTTTATCTATCTGGAACTTAAAAATTAATATAAAGACTAATGGTTGAATTCATATTTTTTGAACAGCTTCTAGCCAACTCTCCCCATACTATTATTGAAAAGTCATTCTTCCTCCATTTATTTTATATTCTTTATTATGGCACTAAATTACCACATATATTTGAGTCTATTTCTGTATTCTTTTTCTTTTTAACTAATTTGTGTAGTGAGGCCAAGGCCCATATTGTTTTAATCTCTATAGTTTTATGTTTTAATATCTGGGATAATTATTCATGCTCCATTAGACTTTTCATTATTATTTTTTCCAGACTTTTACCAGATATTTTTATACCTTTATTGTCTTGAATAAACTATATAACCATTTTTTCAAGGCATCGTTTTACTGCGCTATCTTTGTCAAGTTTTGCATTCTGTAATAAAAGTGTAACTATTTACACTTGCTTTGGAAAACACTGAGTTTTTTCTCTATGCTGTGAAACTGTTTAATTAGCACAGGAATTACTGATTTCTTTGACATATAAAAAAGTAATATCCTTAAATCATTTTGTGATTATTGGTCACTTTCAGCTTTCCAACTTGTGAATCATTACATACTTTATAATTTAATAGTACAGGCAGAACCATAATCAAAGAATACATATTAGGAAGACAGCACATTACTGAATCTTCATAGAACGGGCAATACAGTTTTACGGTTTTTTTTATAAAATCAATCTGCTGAACGTGTTAGAAGAATTTTACAAACATGGTTTGATGATGATGATGATGATAATAACAGCGACAACAATATAGAAAACGATAATGGGGCTCCTTGTACATATCCCCTTCTCTCCTTTTGTATTCCTTTTCTTGCCTTACGGCAACCTCATTCACCTGGTAGATCAAATTAGTAAACACAAAGCCATCCTTTCCACATTCATATATTTTCTTTCCCCTGTCTGCTACTATCTTGACTTCTCATTTGAACCACTTGGCAAATTCCTTGCATCTTTCTAGACCCAGTTCAAGCATCAGCTCCTCTGTGAAGGCCTCCCTGATTCCTCTTCTGTACATCACTCTTGGATACAATTAGGCGTTCCCTCTTTGATTAAGAGTTCTTACACTTTATTGTAATTACTTGTGTAAATGTCTGTCTTCACAGGACATTAGCATCTTTGAACACAGGGCCCACGTCTTACTCATTTTTACATCCCTGGAATTCAGCAATGTCCAGTATTCAGTGGATGTTTCATAACTGTTTGCTGAATGCACAAACAAGGTCTGTGATTTTCCTGAGTGGAGGGGGACAGTGACAGGTAGAAGATGTTTCACTGAGGGTTTGTCAGGTGAAAGAGTCATAGTCAAGAGCGAGTAGAAAGTGATTATAAATGTGCTGGAGCTTCCACAAAGCTGGAAATAATGCATTCACACTAGAACGGCAGGATGAGCACAGTCCGTGTGCAACACGCTGCTGTATGCCTAACCCTGTGGCAGCTGAGAAGGTACTGCTACTGCACCCGAGAATACTGAATGACAACAAATACCTCCAGGTTATTCAGCTGTATCCCCGGTGGACCAGTGCAGTGTTGTTCCTTCAACACACACGACCACCTTGGACTGTGTACCTCTTGTTTAATTGTAGATCATGCAAATATCTGATTATTGTGCTAGTTATGAAGGTAAAATATTGTTTTTATTTTATTTTTTTATTTTTAGAAATGGTCTTTGGAGGAACCAAGAGAACATTACCAATATAATGGCAACTTAAAATACGAAGCTTTTGATGAAATTGTTTTAATTACATAGCCCACTTCAGCATACTTCAGTCTTGATCATTATTCTGGATCTCATGCACACGGCAATTTGAGTTTTACTTAAGAAAACAAGTAAACTAGAATAACCACACACAGCTTGTGAGTGAAACCACAGTTACAACTGAGCGATTGAGAGCCATGTAATTGACCTAGAGGTATGGTAATTAACTACCAGGGGATAAACTAAAAGCTCATTTTGTAGACTCCAAGTGTTTCTACAGAGACCCCACATGTTATTTCAGTCTGCCGGAAGCAAAAGCCATTATGGTTGCCTTTGTACAAACAGAAGGAGGGATATATTTGTGTTGGATTTTTAAAGAACTGATATTGTCATTCTCTCCGTCCAGGAGTGTTATTATGGGTAGCATAACAGACACCCCGCGATTTTGCTGCTAACTTAAACAATTATGATAAAAATGTCTTTCATAAGAATATATTCTAGATCTTTACAAGAATGCAACAATGGTCAATATCTTGGCACCAATTTCAGAAACTAATGTTCCTTGGGATTTTTTGGTGCTTCCCAGCACATTTATGTTATAACTCCAGCAATTTTTTTCAAAGGTCTGGTAAATATTTTGTTATCTTAGAGAAAAAAAAATTCTCTTGGGTGCTACCTGCCTTACATACATTGCACCTGTATGTAGCCAATTTCAAAGCTCTTAGATTTCTGTAAAGGTGAGAGTAAAACATTGCTTACTGGATAAATTGTGGCAAGGCTAGCAAGTTCATGACCGATGCTCAGGAATTAGGGAAACGCAACACAAGAGCCGAAATTCTGCTGCAGTCATTAATTGCATGTCCTATAAAGAAAAGAAACTCAGCAATCATCTCAGTCCCATTCCTCCAATCACTTTGTGGACAGTGGACCTACAACAATGACCTCTGGTGCATCTTCGATCAAAGATTATGCTAATTAGCATCACCGATTCCATGTCGGTTATGTTCAAGACACCTGGCTTTATATGTGGTCCAGGAGTCAGCTCAGGGCTTCCTTGCCACCTGAAGTCTCGTTGAAATTTCCATCTATTCCCCTTGCCTCTTTCCTCATCCTGTAGAAGCACAAAGTCTTTCCAAAGACTTTTTTTTTTTGGTTCATTTTTGAATAACAAGTTGTGATGGTCTTTTGAATTTTGTCCTCCCTGAGAAACTTTCCTTTAACCTACTGACCCTGGCGTGAAACAAAAGTCCTTATTTGGCTCCCACTATATCCACACCAAACATTTGTGAGTTCAACAGAAATTATTGTTTGCGTGGGGGCCCTGTGGAAGTAGTCACGTTGCATGCCAGGCATCTGTCTCATTTGCTAGCCCTTCACTGCCCACTGCCACCTCTGCTGCCCAGCCGCAGGCTCCTGAATCATCGGGAGGAGTGGCTGGATCTCTGTTCTCTGAATCCAGGGGTATTCAGCTTTTCCCAGGCCTGCACCCAAAGTGCTTATGCTAACCCATCAACATGCTCAGTAGAATACAGTCTTCCAACAGAAGATAAGATATAAAGAAAAAGAACAAATTGTGCTATATCATCTACATTTAACTTTATTCACCCAAAATCTTTTGAGTCTTATATTATTTCAGTTTTATAGAAGGAGCAGCTAGATGCTCAAGGGTTAAATACATTACTAAAAGGCACACAGATTGCAAACCCAAAACCTTGCTCTTTCCTCTGCATCATACTCATTAAACACCTCTTGCTCTTTTAAAGTCTTTTTCTCTCATACATTATCTTTTAAAGTCCTTCTCAGCGATAGACTATCAACTTCTCCATAACTCCTTCCTCTCCACCTCACCTGGCTGCTGAATGACGCCACACAATCATGATCTTCATGTCCTGTCCCCATTTCCCTCCACCTCATGCCTAAAATCTTGAAATCCAGCCTTTGCCCTTATCTATACGATGAAACTTGAACCTGCACTGTCAGCAGTGGCTCCTGAGTTGCCAAGCCCATGGCCTCTTCACATTCTTTATTTTCCTCCTATTCTTGAGGCACTGGCACACAGTGGAGCATAATCTGTTTATGGAAATTCTCTCCTCCCTAGCTTTCCATGACATATATGTTTATAAAGAATTCAATAGCAGTTTTTAAAAGCAACTTGTCTTGAGTCTCTCTAAAGTATTAATATAATTTTAATAGAAACAACTTTTGAGCTAATATTTTATCAACTTATGGAACATTTAGTTAAATTAGTTCATTTAATACAGTACAAATATAATTAGAGTTACAATCACAAACACAGGGGCATAAGCAGGCTTGTGAAACAACTCGATCCCTTCTCTTTTCCCAGCTGCCTGAATTTTCTATATCTACAGTAAATATTCCCTGATCATGAATGATTTCAATCAGAATTCAAATCCATTATGTAGTATGCAGTGCTATGACTTAATAAGATGGGTGGCTTGAGGAAACTCAGGCCCTCTGTAATGTCTAATGCATGCAGTAGAGTTTAAATTATATGCTTGCTATGCCTGCTTTCAAAAAGTTCATAGTCTTACAAGATATGTATCATCAGCATGAAATATTGCTAGCCTAGAATCCACTATTCTTATTAGAAGGTAACAAAAAGTGGTGTATCATATAAAAGTTTTTAAGAGCAACTATATATATTAAAATTGCTGGTAGCTACACAGGACAGAAAGTATATTACTAGATGTATACATAACATGGGGAAACTGAAGATTGTTTTTATATTACACTTTTGGAAACTATAAATCCCCCCTTATTAGGTAAAGAGTGTCTTACACAAAAATTTACCATATTCCTTCTAAAGGAAATAGTAACTGTGTTTGCACTGTTTGGCAGGTCTCATAAACAAAAGCCATCAAATTTTGCTTTAATAACAGTCACCATTACAATGTCATGAAATTCCAGAAATATCTTTCTGAGGAGAGAAAAAAGCCTCAGATGCCTGATTTTAGAATAAACAGAGTAATATAACAACAACAACAAAAACCCAAAATATTTGAAAGGGTTTCAGCAGACTCAGTAGACTCTTCTCCATATTCACCTTAATATATGTCTTGACCACAGATATCATGAAGCTGGTTTTGCTTTTCTTACCCTGCATCTATCATTCAGGAAGTAAATGTGTGAGCATCTGTACTGCACCTTTGTAATGAATTGAGGAACTGAATTAACAATGTCCTATTTAAACTGCACAAAATTTAGAATATACAAGATTGTTTGATTAATGCAACAAAAAATCAGTCTTATTAAGCAAAGACAAACTTTTACTAGCTTACCTGACTGAGTTAAATCAACCTCAGCCAGATAATCTAACTGGTAAAACAAAAGAAAACTAAAGCTACCCTTTCTTGTGATATCTGAAGTTCCTGTCCATTTCGAAGATACAAATTCTCTGCCAAAAGGAACTAAGTGCTCTTCTAGTATTTGGAGAAGAGTCATTTTAAAACAGAAGACATTGAAAAATAAATGTATAATGACTAGATCCAGGGCAGAGGAGTAACTGACAGATGATTCACGATCATTCTACCTTGCAACTCAGTCATCTGCTCCAAACATGGCATTATATATGCACAATATAATTTGCTGTACTGTTCACATGAAATATTTGCTTGAAGATAATTAAGTATCCCCTTATTTATTTGCCAAACTCTGTATTTCCAAAGAGAAAGACAAGGCTAGTGAGCCTGGTTTTTCGATGTTCTGTTCTTAGATGAAGTTCACAGGCACAGGCAGTTTAGAGATAACAATTGGCCTCCCTTTTCCTTCCAGAACACTATCTTTTGCATTCTCTGCTTCCTGACCCCATGTTCTCCTCCTTTTATAAGTGTCCTCACTCTCGATTTTCTTCTGTGGTTGCCCAAGTTTTGAATATAAAGATAAATGCTATTTTACAGGTTACAAGCTTTCATTTACCACTAAAAGAATCTGTTTAAAATAAGATGAGCATACGATTTTTTTTTTAACCTGGGGAAGATAGAACATACTTTACAAAATAAAACGTCTGTTAATGCTGTAGGCAAGAGATGGCTACCCACCTGCCCACACACCTTGATTTGCACCCTCACAGCCAAACAAGAGTTTCTCGGGCATTTCATGAGTCCCCAGTCAGCCTCTGCAGTAAAAGATACCATCTGAGATAGACCAGGCTGACCGCCTCCAACTTGACAGCCGTAACTCTAATATCCAAACTGAATATTCTTCTCATCGGAAACCACCCTCAACACTAATTTGGCACAGAAGCAAACAGGCCATCGAGCAGACCTGTAAACTGAAGGTGTCAGACACTAAAAGGTACCATTAAGCTGATAAAATATTTCTGCATATGAGGAGGCATCATTTCGGGGCTATATTTCTTAGTACCTAAAGTTTATTGGCTCATTCTCCAAATCTGACAGTGTCCTTCATGAACTATCAAACATATCACAACACAAGCTATTAAAGGAAATAGAAAGTGTATGTTTCTCTAAATAATCTTTTCCCATTGCAGGTAAACTTAATGCACTTTGAAAAAAATATGTGAAATAACAAGCAGCAGCAGTTTTCAAAAGATGATCTGAAGAAAAAAATCGTATTTTATAGGGACTGTGAGTCACATAAAGGCCCTTTTATACAGCACCATTACTGCAAATTTTAACAAAGATTCGGTGAAAATAGGTGATGAATGAGAGTGGTAGAGAAAGATTCATACTACTAAGTGCTCAATCAAATGTCTTTGTGTTCAATAAATAGCTTTAAAGATTAACCATGTTAGAGCTGGTGAAAAATGGAATCCTTCAACTTCTCATTCTCTGCTTAATAGGTTCCACATTCTTAACATAACACAGACTGCCACTCGGTCCCCATGTGCTCTGATGGTCTACCACCCACAGTGAGCTGGATGCACAGACAATGATTTATAAGGCTTACGAGGGCTTCTTTGGTTTTCCTGTGATGAACACCTTCACGATTTAATGTTTGTACTGTACATAAAACTAAGCATAAAGCCAAAAGCTAGTCTTATTTGTGTAAACATATATGAGCATATATATCAACGGAAGAAATGACAAGGTACTTTGTGGCCGTTGTCTCATCTGGAAACCACCACTCCCTCAACGCACACACGACAGAAACATTATCCAAATTGCTCATCACCCTAGCTTTAGAATACGTAACTTAATTAAATACACATATATTCTCTGGAATTTGGCTACTGTCTTCGCAAAATTCTACAAGTGTTTCCTTAGAGTCTATTTCCAAGGCTAAGTCACAGGGATTATAATGGGTAGATTAATCACATTACTTACATGTGCTCATTCTTGGGGTTGATAAATACTCGGATGTTTAATAAACTTCATTGTGGTGTCGTGGTTAAGAACATAGGTTTTAGAGGCAGACAGAGTTCAAAGCACATTCTGAGGCAGAAAATTGTGAGTTCTGTGATAAGAACGCCTGTACTGCAGAATTGTTGAAAGAATTACTGTATAACAGTATATGTAAAACATCTTGCGCACTGTCCAGCACAAGGGCGTTATTCTGAAACTTTTCAATAATATCACATATAGGAAGCCACGCTATTACAACAAAAACTGACTTCGGGCTGTGCGTGGTGGCACATGCCTGTTATCCTATCTACTCGGGTGGCTGAGGGCATGAGAATTGCTTGAACCTAGGAGGCTGAGGTTGCAGTGAGCGCCACTGCACTCCAGCCTGGGTGACAGAGCAAGACTCTGTCTCAAAAACAAACAAAAACCCCAAAAAACTGACTTTGGGAGGTGGGGGTGGGGATGGGGTCTGCTGTTTATCAATTTAGTTAACACCGCCCAAAAGTGTGTCAGTAGCTGAAACAAACAGTAATGGACTAAGAGAGAGATGCTGTCTTCTTGCACTGCTCTGTATCTGCCTTTCTGCTTCTCTCTGCTTTTGTCTCCCCTCTTCTGAAATCCTGAGCCATTCATTGAATCAGCAATTTGTATTAACTGGCAAACATGGGAGAGGTTGAGTACTTCAGTGTTCTGAAAGTGACTCGGGCTTAGATCTTGTCCTCTGTCAAGAGTTTACATACAGCTTGGTAGAGATGACGAGTTTTCACTCATAGCTGGCTCTGTGCATCCTCCTGGGCATGTAGGAGACTACATTCCATGGCACCATTCATTTAGGAGGAGTCAGATTACTAGTTCCAGCCAATGAAATGTCAGCACAAGTGACATGCCATTTCTGTGCCCTGTCATTTAAGAGACTGTGAGTCCTCTCCATGCTTTGTGGCTGCCTTGTGAGCCACATGCGAGGAAAACGGCCTGATAAGATGAAGGGGGTCTAAGAGTGCTTCAGTTAGCCCATGTTGAACTGGGTGTGATTGAAATTCAACTTCTGTTTATCTTTTGTAGCAACTGATGGTTACTTACATTGATTGATACAGAGAGAGAAAAATGCATAGTAATTATTGTAGAAGGTAATAAGGACCTTATAAGAGGATTTGAAGAGGACTTCAGCCGGGAAGATCATATTGAGGAGTTGTTCCTTTAATTCAATCTTGAAAGACAGGTATTATTTACTTAAGTGACAACGGAGGAAAAGGGCATTCCATGTGGAAGAACCACTCATGAAGACAGCCAGAGCGGTAAGGACCTGTAAGACATCACCTGTCATCCTCTAGGCCCTGAAAAAAACAGATGTGGTCTCTGCCCTAATGGAGCTTGCACTCTCATGGGGTGCCAGATATTAATCAAAGACACCAAAAATGAATGCTGAGTTACAACAGTGATAAAAACACAGGGGAATAAGTGGTGTAATTTGAGATCACAGAACAAGAGGAATGAATCTAATTAGGGAGATCGGGAAGGTTTTCTGAGGAAGAAATGACTGAGCTACAATCTAAGGAACAATAGAAGTTCACTAGGTAAACTGAAAGGTGAGGAGAACACAAAGTGAGAGAGGACTGCTACCTTACAGAACTCGGCATGGGACAAGTCCAGAGAGCAAGTAGGACTCCATCTCGTGGGACCACCTTACAGATTTCTGTCTTTATCATGAGAGCAATGGAAGGTCCTTGGGATGTTTTAAGCAAGCTGGTGATAAGTTCCAATATGCCTACCCAAAAGATTACTGTTTTCCACAACTTATTGTGGAAAATAAACTAGAGGGGATAAGAATGGAAGCAGGGGGACCAGTTCAGAAGATACTGCAAAATATCCAGGTAATACACAAGAGTAGCTTAGACAAGGATGGTGGCAGTGGAGAGAAAGAGCAAAAAAATAGGAGGGATGTGAGAGATAGTGAACTTGGTGATAAATTAGATATGGGGGGTAAAGTAGAGGAAGGTTTCTGGTTTGCATGAGAGAGTGGATGGTGATGCCACTCACTGAGATGAGGAAAACTGGAAAAATAAATAGGTATGGTGGAAAAAAAAAAAAGAACTCTATGTTGAGCATCGTTATGGTCTGAATGTTTGTGCCCTTCCCCACCCCCTAAATTCATGTAGTGAAACCTAATCACCAATGTGATGGTATTAGGAGATGAGGCCTTTAGGAGATAATTAGGTCACAAGGGCAGAGCCCTCATGAATGGCCCTTATAAAAGAGACCCCAGAAAGCTGTCTTGCACCTTCTACTGTGTGTCGTTACAGTGAGACATCCGTCTAGGAAGAAGCTGCCCCTCACTAGACAGCAAATCTGCTGGTGCCTTGATCTTGCATTTCCTAACTCAGAACTGAGGGTAATAAATGTTTGTTGTTTATAAGCTACCCAGTTTATGATATTTTGTAATATTTTATAATAGCAGCTCCCAAAACTAAGACAAACATATTGTGTTTGGGGTACCTTCGAGATGGTCAAGAGGAAGTGTCAGAGAGACAGTCTACCTCCAGGTCTAGTTCTTAGAACAGTGCATCTCAAACTTGGATATGCAGTCTTATCACCTAGGGATCTTGTGAAAATGCAGATTCTGATTCAGTGGGTCTGGTGTGGGGTCCACGATGATGTATTTTTAACATGTTCACTAGTCAATGCCAATACATGATGCCTGCACATGGTTAGCACTCAATAAATATTTGGCAAACTAGAATGAATGTACTACTGCAGAAAGTATTACAAATGAAGGGTAAACTAAAGGGAAAAGTAACTTGAACAGTCTGTACTCAAATTTAACAGAAACATCAAAAGCCTTAGAATGTTTATAACATTTGACAATAATTTTATGTTTAAGAAATTTCCCTAAGGAAATAATTTATTCCAAGGATATGCATAATGATGTAGTTATGAGGACAGTGTAACCCAAATTGAGAAAATGTATGGATCTGTTTTAAAATGAAAACTTCTTACAGACCCTCATTTTTGACTTAAATTAATTTTACTGTTAACTAGATGTGTGAAAATATGAAATTACATAGTAGCTGTTTAGGATTATGGTTCTTATACAACTATACAACCCAAACAAACGTAAAACAAATCTACAAATTAAATACAACATTTACAAAACACATGACATTCAAAACAACAACATTAATTTAGGGTTACTAATGTTTTTGTTCTAATTTTTGTTCTTGCTTTTGAGGCAGAGTTTCGCTCTTGTTGCCCAGGCTGGAGTGCAACGGTGCAATCTTGACTGACTGCAACCTCCGCCTCATGGGTTCAAGCGATTCTCCTGCCTCAGCCTCCCGAGTAGCTGGGATTACAGGCATGTGCCACCACAGCCGGCTAATTTTGCATTTTTAGTAGAGATGGGGTTTCTCCATGTTAGTCTCGAAACTAATGACTTTTATGAGAGCCTTGATTGCTGTCTGCTGTGAATATGGTATCAATTTATTGGGTTTCTATTTTCTTTTTTAGTTTTGAGTTTTATGTATCTCTGCTACCTCCATGTGATGGCTCAGTCCTATCACTGCTTTTTGGTATTTGAGCTTCCATTCGTTCTGCATACTATGAGGTCATTTGGTTTCACTTGGTGGAACCAACTATATGATCATTTACTTATTAAGCAGACCTCTGTCCTTTCTCATCAGCTCACAACAATGAAAGCGACACACAGCATAGCATACTGTGAATACAGATGTGAACGCAGGCACTGACATTGTCACAAGGTAATAATTTAGAATGAATGAATATGTTTTCATGAAAACAACATTTAAAAATTCTTTTAGAGAACCCTCACATGGTGAATAGTAAAATAATAGCAATTAATGTTGAAAAACTAGCCTAAATGTCCATCAAAACTGGTTAAATAATTTAGGGACTATCAATATTACGGAATATAATGGAGTTGTGAGGAATATGATAAAAGACAATAATACTTCATTAGAATGTTCACAATACACCGCTTCTAAAAAGCAGGTTGCAAGAAGTATACATATATATGTATATACAGTGAGATTCATCTACAAGAGAGAATGAAAGCATATAGGGACAAAAGTTAACATTGATAAGGAATTACAAGTGATTTCTATTTTCTTCTGTGTGTTTTTCAATATTTTACAAACTTTCCATGATGAATATATATTAGCATTGTGATCAGATGAAACCATTGTTTTTTAAAAGAATTCTTGCACAAAGCATCTGACATAAAACTACTGGATTTCATAGCTTAGAGACAGGTCAGATTTAGTAAGACAGTGTCTAAGTACTTGTTATTTGATGCACGCCGAGAAAAATACCATGAGACTTGCTTGGTGCCGCTCATCCCTGGTGGTAAGATGAACCACAGTAGGCATCTTCCTGACAGAGTGGCAGGACTATCATCTTCCCACCTTCAAGGAGCTAACAGTATTATTATCAATTCTTGACATGCTATACAATCTCCCTGAGAACAATGGAATTTCAAATGAGACATGAGTCTTTGAATCTGTTTATTTATTTATTTTTGATAAGACACAAATTTTACATAAGTACTCTCTACTTATACAGTCACTGTTCATCATTTAATTACATAGCTAATGCCACGAATTACAATAGTGAGTGCACAAAGATGTAATTATGGGATAAGTACCTGGTAATTTCTATTCTCTAAAGTGAAGACTGAATGTTAATTAGCTTTAAGCATATTACAGTAGGTGCAATTACCAGGTAATCTTTGGGAATGTGTACTTTTTGGATCAGCATTTATTAAGGAAGTCCCATGCAGTTACCAAGGAATGCTACAAAAAGCTGCAGACCTTTGTGCATGGATAAAAAGAAAGTATAATTAGAGAAGTCAATTCCACTGTCACCTTATTGGTATTACTGTATTCCCATTGTTCCCTTGTAATTCTGTCCCTGTAAATGCTCAATTATTCACTATTCCCAGGTACCTGGGATATTTGGAAAACCTGTACATGTGATGCATATCTAAGTACGAAATGCCTGAAGAAGCCAAGTCCATCAAATAGAACCTCTCTTCCGCAGTTTTTTTGCATTTAAATATGAAATCATAATGAAGTGTCCAGGTGGCAGAATTTTTTGCTCCAGCAGCTGCAGTACCGACTCAGGAATTCGAAAGCAGAAGCCCAACAGATTAACGATTCCCCATAATATTATCTCTGTAACATGCAATTTGTTCTCAATGATAATTAGATATTTAGAGAGAGACATAATTAGGAAGAAGCAGCCTAATGCTTTTTGTTGTTGTTGTTGTTTGCTGAGAATCTCCTGACAGTCAGATGATCCACTATGGGAGCAATGTGATTCCGGTATTGGAATTTGCAGTAGCTGGCTATGTTGATATATGGCTTCAACATTCTGCATGGTGAAATAAAACCACCCTATATTCAAACCTTCCTCGAGTTAATTGGTGTGTCGTATCTCCCATCCTTGAAAATAGGCCAGGATTCTGCTTATAAGGGCTTCACAGCCATGGATTACCAAACGAAATATTGGGCCAGATATAAAGAGAAATGAGGTAAAATGTGATTTCAAATTCATTTTGGAATGCTGATGGCTAAAACAGCCATGTAAAGGTAAGGTCCAGATGGAAACTTGCTATTATGACAGCTTGTTCCCTTTTTCCTCAGCTCTAGCACTGTTGCCACAGAAGCCCATATTTAAATGCACGCCATTCCTTCCTGAAATTTTACTTACTGAATCAATCATTAAGTCCCTTCCTATGAGCAGAGTGGACACCAAGCTATTCAAAATATCCTTCTTCATATCCACTCCCAATGCCCCCACTGCAGGCTGAACGGACAGTTTGAAAAGGCTGCCTCTGCATCTGATGAATGTAGGCCATTTCTGAACTGCTCAGAGATTCTTACCCAGGCAGAAGGCCTTAGTCAGAACATTCACCTCCAAATCAGTCATTTCTACACCAAAGCTCTAGAAGATCCCCTCTGCTCTCTCCTCCTGAAATATAACTACTAAACTGACTCCTAGCACTATTAATTAGTTGTCCTTTTAAAAAACTTCATGTGAAACCATATAGTTCATAGTCTTTTGTGGCTGGGTTTTTTAGCTCAACCTTATGCACACAGGATCCATCGGCACTGCTGCATGTAGCAGTAGTTCATTCCATTACTATATACCATACCTGGGTATCAGTACACTACAGTTTATCTATCCATGTTGTTATTGATGGTTATTTGGATTGTTTCCAGTTTTCAGCTATAAAAATTATGCTGCCATGAACGTTCCTTTGGTACACATATCCACCCATTTCTGTGGGGTGTTTATCTAAAGATAGGATTGTCCTACTCACTCCCAACAGCTGTAGCTCATTCACTCATGTGCACAAGAGCTTTGTTTTCCTAATAGAAGAGTTTTATTAAGGACAGGTCTTAGATGGAGTGGGAAGGATAGTGGGGGAAGAAATAGAACCTATTCTCCATTGGAGTTTGCAGACTGGATGTGCAGGAGGGGTAAAGAGGTTCTTGCATGGCTGTTGTTCTTGGATGGGTGTAAAGAGAGTTGTCCAGGGTCCAGAAGGTGCACTCCTACCATCTGCACAAAGCCCTGCCCAGCGCTGATGCCTTAGAGAACAGGAGTTTGGGATTATCAAGAGGCTGCAGGCTTGGATAGCTACCGGCATCTGCTCCCCTGATAGACCATGGCAGTGGTGAGGCATCTGTAAAGGCTTTATGGGAAGAGAACATGGGCAAGGATAGCTAGAGCCAGAAAGTTCAAACAGCTGGAATTACATCGTAACTGGTTTATTCCTTCTAGAAATAACTAGTGGCCCACTGGGAGCAGGGAGCAAGCACTAAACGCTTGCTCTAAGGCAAGGCTGAAGTACCTGTAGACATCTGTCTATTTTACAAAACTAGTCACCATACAATGTGGCTAATGCCATTGCAGCAGAATGAGCAAAGACCTAAGAGCCCTGGGGGGAATAGATGCCATTCTACTCCTAATCCTGCTTCGCACTCTCCAACTCAGACTCCTTCTTTACCAAAACATTCTCCCTTTCTCTATAAAACCACAAAGGAGAGTTGTAACACTGCCTACAAGGAGTCTGGAAGGCTTCACAGACAAGATGACAATAATGTATGACCCTGGAGAGTGGAAAATTTCTCCAGGTGACAACAAATCTTACAGGCTGAAAACATAGCACATGTGCAGGAATGGAAGTACGAAAATACAGGGTACCTACAGGAAAGAACAACTAACTCAATGTGACTAGGAAGTGCAGTGTGGGTGTCAGAGCCTGGGATGGGGGCATCTTAAAGCCACTTATTTAGGCAGTTCGGTGAAAATCTTCCCAGCAGCCCTCAGTGGGGCAGACCTGACCACTGGCCTTACTCCCAAAGCCTGCCACACCCCTAACTAGTCTGGGCACCCTGCAGGCATTCTAATGCACATGCTTATTTGCTCAGCTCTCAGTGTTTATTCAAGGCCTTTTGTGGCTCAGCTTTCCCACTCACAAATCTCTTCCCCAGAGACAACAACTGTTTTTGAATGCTGAGTGTCAATCATGCAACATCTTCCCGTTACCATTTATGCCCAGGGCCCGGATGTGTTGGTCTCAGTCTGATGGTGTTGGAGATGGGGCATGAGTGTTAGGAACCAAGGCTGGGGAAATAAGTAAGGGCTGCATATGACAGGCCGGGAAGGGTGAATTTTACCTGTCAGAAATGGCTAGTCCTCAAAGATCTGCAGGTGACAGAAGAGGTGGTATGCATTTAAGGGAGCCACCTCCAGCACCAGTGTGGAAGATAGGCTGGTGGACGGGAAGTGCGAGGTTGGCAAAGCCATTTAATGGTGGGTCCTGGAGCAGATTGATGAGCACAGTGTGATGCAGCGCAGGTGAGCCTGGAATTTAGAAGCAGACAGACCTGGGTAGGCAGCACTTACTAACTTGGGGCCATGATACTTAAACTCTCCCAGCCTCGCTTTCCATGTTTATGAAATGAACACAACGGATGAGGAAGATAGCCTATAATGAGTAAAAGAGACCTAAAGTACCTGGCATATGGCAGGGCTCTGTCAATGTTACTTCTCTTGGTTTTTGAACTACAGAAATAGTCTTTGAGAAATCAGAGGGGGGATCAACACTAGTATTTAACTGAATGTAAATGTTGAGGGAGGAGTCAAAGAGGACTTCAATATTTTGGTTAGGTAAGCCAGAGAGAGTATAGGAAATAAAGCTTTGTGGCTGAAAGCTATTGAGCTACAGAGTTGATGTGTTGGAGCACCCCTTCATCACCATCCGGCAGAAACAGAAGCAATCCACAGGGGCACAGCAAACTGCAAATGGCTGTGCGAGTTCCTCACTGCACAAGACTCCCGGCTGAGGGCTGGGTGCCGGCTGCAATGCAGATTCCACTCTGTGCCAAGCCATAAACTCTGGAGCAGGACAGCATTTGCTCAAAGGCAACGAAAGCTAGTGGCGGCCCTGGAACTATGGTACTCCCATGTATCGCTGGGTACGCAGCCTAGCCTCAGTGGAAGTACCCAGAGATAGGCTCATGTTAGCTAGGCAATGCCCTGAGCACAAAACAGAGAAAGCCCTTCATAGCGAGAGCCTGAAGTCCCAGAAAAGACAGGCCACGCATTGAGGGCACATGCCCCAGTACAGCTCCACAAAAATACAGTACGTAGCACCTGCCTCTATGAGTCATTTTCACCCTGGGGGGATTAGGACATTCAGAGACTCATAGAATGTTAAAGTGGGAAGGGGCATTGCACCTCTATTCAAAGCTTGTTCTTTTTGGTTTCTCAAGGGGAAAACAACTCTTATGATTCCCTGCTTCTCCTCTTTCTTTTCTAAAGCAGTCCTTTCAAACCTCATTGATTACCATACATTGCAGCAAGGTAAATACTTAAGAGCATAAAGGGTTTAACTACTTTTACATGCACAAAAGACTCAGGATGAAAAACCCAATACTGATTAGGTAAATGCCAGGGGCACAATTGGCCTAGATGTTCTACAGCATCCATCAAATTCTTCCAGGCTCTTCCAGTTCCACAGTACCAGTCCTTTTCTTTCTTTCTTTTTTTAAATTGCTTTTGTTTTTGAGATGGAGTCTCACTCAGTCACCCAGGCTGGAGTGCAGTGGTGAGATCTCGGCTCACTGCAACCTCTGCCCCCCAGGTTCAAGCGATTCTCCTCAGCCTCCCAAGTAGCTGGGATTACAGGTGCCCGTCACCATGCCTGGCTATATTTTTTTAATTTTTATTAGTAGAGACTGGGTTTCACCATGTTGGCCAGGCTGGTCTCGAACTTCTGACCTCAGGTGATCCACCCACCTTGGCCTCCCAAAGTGTTAGGATTACAGGCGTGAACCACCGCGCCTGGCCCCTTTCTATTTATCACAGATCTTCTCTAGCCAAAGCCTGAGATTCCTTCACTTTTCTCCATAGTTCACCCTCTCCCATGGCCAGGCTCAGGTTGACCCCAGTGTCTCAGATCTCTGGGTCCTTGTAAAAGCAGGCTTTTCAGTTAGAGCTACAGAGTGCTTCTGCTTCTCCTTGGCTGACAGCCAGTGCCAGTTGAGGTGAAGCACTCTACTGAAAGGCTCCAGCAGGATGACTTTATCCTGGGAAATAACTTCGGTTCCTAGTCCAGCATATAAGCTGCTTCCTCCTGTCTGAAGTTGTTTTTGCCTTGTTTCCAGGTGCTTTTGGCATCATCTCTGCTGTGTTGGCTTCTACCATCTGGTGACTTTTGATTTCTAGCTTCTGAAACATTTCCTGGCTCCTGAGCTCAGCTTTTACTACTCCACCCTGACCCCAGGCTTCTGCATACTGTTCTTTCAACTTGTTCCCATCCATCACCCACAGCCTCTCCGAGGCTCCCCTGATTTCCTGATGCCCGCGAATGACCGCAGCCTCTGCTGCTGGTTGAAAATGCTTTCCTTGCAGCCACTCGAACCACAGTTGGACCAGAATCTCTAGTATTCCCTTCAAAAAAACTCACAGTGATTATCATTGTATCCACCATCTATTGCTAAAAGGGGATTTAATGTGGCTAAGTGACTACTATTGTTTTTATTTTCTGTTTATTCATCACAGTCAGGATCTTCCCCAGTTCAGCTTCCATTCAGCCCTCTATTCCTTTCAAAATTCTCGGTTCCCTTTCTCACAACTCCCTTTACCCCATTATACAGATTCACTGAGTCTACACCCACCTTTTGGTTTATAAAGAAATCTTCCCTCTATCTGCATGTAGGGCTCTCCTATGGCTGCATAGTCCCAGGCTTTGAGCATTGACTTGACAGCTGAACTGTCTGGGTTGAAGTCCTCACTCTGTCATTTGTTAGCCATGTCATCTTGGCCAAGGCACTTTACTTTGGTTTCCGGAATCTATAAAATTTATTTTTCTTTCTTTTTTTTTTTCTTTTGAGATAGAGTGTTGCACATCACTCAGGCTGGAGTGCAGTGGCATGATCATGGCTCAGTGCAACGTGGAGCTCCTGGGTTTGAGCAGTTCTCTAACTTCAGCCTCCTGAATAGCTGGGACTACAGGCATGCATCACCATGCCGAGCTACTTTTTTTAAATGTAATTTTTAGTAGAAACAGGATCTTGCTATGTTGCACAGACTGAAATTTCAGTAAGTATGTTTATCCCATGGGGCTGCTGTAATATTTAGATGAGTGTGTGAATGCATATACATAAACCTTTTTAACACTACCTGGCATAGAATATGCAACACATATGTGATGCCATTATAATTTTTCTCTTCCTTATACTATTTTTATGCCTATACATTTTCATCTTTTCTGGTTCCCACCACTGGAATCTCTCAATTCTCCAATCAAACAATCAATATTTAAGGGGTCAGGAGGTAAATTTTTCTACATGTACAGACCATGTTGCTGCTGAGCGAAGGAGCTATTTGTGTGCCTCATTTATACACAGTATCAGGGGCACTAGTATTACATGGTATTAACGGTATTAACAAAACACATGCATTATGCAGCAGAGTCTTGAAACTGTAAGGCTCCAATACAACGTCAAGCAGGACTTTCTTGCTCTAATTATAAATGAAGCAGATCCCCAGGTCCCTGTTTTGCACAGAGGAAATGCAAAAGGAAACTGCTTGTAGAAACAACAACAACAACAACAACAACAAAAAACAAACAAACAGAGAAAATACACTCGTACCCTGGATTAATCTACCCAGACTAGAGATGCACTGATATGTCTAATTATCTGACACTCTGCAAGTCCAGAACCCTTCACGAGGTCCAAAGTCCTTGGCTGATGTGTGTGTGTGTAGACAGGTAAGCATATTGAGGCTTCTTGTCCACATCTATTTATTTCTTATGGTTTCTTACAATCTATTTATTTCCTGGGAGACGAGTCTTCCTACTGGCATTCTCTCTGGCCTAAGCCATGCAATAAGTAAATTATGTCTTTCATTGTAATGAGCAAATTGTGTGGCTTTAGGTTGGTTGGAACGAAGGCTTTTTCTTGCATGTGTGTGGCCAGTATGGCAAGGCTGGCCAGTAAGATCTGAAACAGATTTAGTCTAAATGAAATAGATTCAGCAAAGATTCTTCCATTTTTCTGCACATCAGAATCATATGTAAAGCAATCTTCACACTAGATCTGCAGAGCCCTACAGAGGAGCGCTAAGAGCGCAGCGGGGAGAAGGGGAGTGGCAGGTCTCCTAGCCCTGGGCCACTTCTACCAGAGCTGTTCCCCTCTGACCTGGGAGTCGTCCTAAGAGGGGAGGATACTGCAGACAGAATACTGAGACACTATTTGGTTCCTGTCTGAGTCCCACACAAGACTCTAAGTGTCCATTTAGTGCTGGGCCGTTTTAGTGCCTAGCACAGTGCTTAGGAATTTTCTTGGACTTAGTTAAAATGTTTGAGTAAATGAATAAAATATATGTGAAATCTACCTATCAAGAAAAAAATATTGCCAAGTCCCTAAAGAGATTAAACGAACATAGGATTTATATAGTTATGTGGTTGGCTGAACTATTTAAAGTTAATTGTAAAATTCGCTTACTGTTTGTATTTACTAGGATTTAAATATTGCCAAACAATGCTTTTGTTCCCAAAATCCAAATAAAATAATCTCATCCAGGTGTTATTGCAAGAGAAATATTTAAACATCAGTGTACTTTACCCATTTATTGTCACTAACCTATTTCTGATCTACCTGTTTACACAAATAAGTAAAGCCTTTATGTAGGTAAATGTAGGGACCCTCTGGAGTGGGCTTTCCCAAACTTCCATATTCTGGAGAAGTGCAAGGAGAGGTTTTAGTAACTCCCATAGATGTACTTGATTTGAGCAAACCTGTAGCTTCCCACTGTGATGACCAGAACAGTATCCCAGGGCTTGATCAGATTCAGGGAGGTCTAAGGCTATATGGGTAGCTTTGTTTCTAGCCATGTGTATAGGCTATAGATATTTTTTTTGCAGGCTACATACGAAAGAGAAGTGATATCTCTTTTCACATTAATAGCAAATAAAATGACTGCCTTTCTACCTAAAGTGAAGTACAATGCAAGTAGCATCCTAGCTTCAATCAGATAAATGCCTTCTTCCCAATTTTGTTCTCGTGCTTCTAAGAAAGCCGGAAAAGTATTCTATGGTAATAGCAGCTCACAGCAGAGTCTATTACAATATACCAGTTACTCATTTTAGTTTACAATTGCTTATAAAGCACAAAAGTTCTATGGTTTTTGGCTTGGATCCATAAGGCAGAAAATTTACTGTACTATGCTTCTAATTGTCTGCTATTCCTTTTAAAGGGAAAACCATTCTAGATAAATTGTTTGGCTGAAATGCTAGAAATGTTTTAAACAGAAAAAATGTTTCCTTTCCTGGAACTGTCAGAACATTTCTCTGATTAAAACATGGAAGATTTATAGTTAAGAGAATATTCAGAGAACAAAAGGTTGCAATTCAGTTTACTAAACTTAAAAACACCAATTACTAAAAAATGCTTTAAAATTATTTTTTAATGTACACGATCTTAGCAATTAATTAACTATGCTTATCACTGTCAAATCTCTATAATTATACAGTAATCATTCATTCATCAAATCTTAATTGAGCACACACTGAATTCTATGTCTATTTACATACGAATCCCTTAACCCTTTCCCAATCTGGAGACTTCACTTCAGAGCACCTCAAAGATATGAAACACAATTACAAACCAGGGAATAGGTGGAAAAGACTCAGATAAGCATCTGAGCAGCAAAGAAAATGCCTGTTATAAAGTTTCTACGTTTTACTAGGTATGTGGGTATCTTCATGTTGTTAGGTCTCCTAGCCCTGGGCCACTTCTACCAGAGCTGCTCCCCTCTGATCTGGGAGTCGTCCTAAGAGGGGAGGATACTGCAGAGAGATGCAAAGATCCAAATAAATATGAATTAAATAGAATAACAAAAGGATTAGTGACATGTGAAGGAAGAGCATATATTGTCTGTCAGGTACTGAATTAAGTATATTATAGACATTATCTCATTTTGAGCCTTTCACAATCCCCAAGAGATAAGTAGTATTAGTCCCATTGTACAGATTGAAAAATTAAAGCTAAGAAAGGGTAAGTGTCTTTCCAGGATAAAACACCCAAGAAGGGGTCCACATTCATCTAACTGCAAATCCAATGTTGTGATGTTCTGACCATTAAATATGCTGCCTTTTTCATTTAGTGTGTGTCTGTAGGTTCTGAGCTGGGTAATCTGAGGACAATTTGTAATTACATCCATTCCAAGTTCCAGTTTCACCTTGTTCCAAAGCTTAAGCCAAACACTCACTTCCTACTCCAAGATTCCCAGTATTTGATCTACTTTGCCTTTCAATGTACCTGACACTGAACCTTTTAGTCTTTGCCTGGCTAATTCCCAGTCATCCTTCAAAGTTTCTGCTAGAATATTATTTACTCAGGAACACCATCTTTGACTGTGAAATCTAAGTGGGGAACCCTTGTTATACCCCCATGCCACTCTATATTTCCCTTTACTGCAATGGTCACAATTTGTAACTAAGTATGTATTTGTATAATTATTTGTTTGATGACTATCTCCCATACCAGAATATAAGCTCCATAAGGGCTGGGAACATACTTGTTATGCTCTTTGCTCAGCCAATACCTAGTAAGTGCTCAATACATACAAGTAAAACCAATGACCTGTGCAAAGCTTTCAGCACGGAAGCAGGTACTCAATGTACATAAGTAATATTATTTCTTTAATGAATGGACTACTTAGATCCTTGAATCTGTATCCTCATTTCATGTTCCATTTTGTCTCAGAGACTGATGTCTTAGTTGGGGGAATTTCTTTTGGAAGTCCCCCTCCTGTTCTTAGAAAAAGTGCCCCTGAATTTGTTTCTCCATTTGTCCGTCAGGATAACTTAACCACAAAATGGTATCTGATCTGGCCAGTCCCTCTGGACTGCCTCCCCAAACTGGCCAATGACAGCAAGCTTCAATTGTCTAAATATTTTATTTATTTAGATTACCTAATTGTAATGATGCCAGATAAATGTGGCCTTGCCTACTAACATATTTAGGGTAAATCCAACAGCCTGCCAACTGAATTCAACCAGAAAAGAGCTCTCAAATCAACTTACATTAAAAACTTTGCTATTAACATAAAAATCTCTCTAATGAGTTCACTGGTGGAGATGTAGAATGCTGAGATGCGCAAAAGAATAAATGATTTATTAGTCAATTTAATTCAATTTGTCACGAAGTCCTATCAATTTCCACTTTGCAATAACTTTTGAATTCATCAGAGCCTCTCCTTTTCTGCTGCAATCTAGACCCTCACCTGCCTGGATTACTGTAATTTTTCCTAGCTAATCTTTAGTTTCTGATCCCACTCTTCTACAGCTGAGTTTGCATACTCCAGAAAAGTAAATTTTCTTAAAACTGTGCATTTTAAGCTTGGGTCCCTGCTCAAAAATCCAAAATGGTTTCCCAATTCCCACCAGATCAAATTCAAGCTCATCTTGGAAGTAAAGGCCTTCCTAGCATCTTCAATCTTTCTCAGCAACCTCCTACTTCCAAAGAGCTCTGATTTCTGAGTCTTCTTTGCTCATATGACTCTCCAATTAGATTGTCATTGTCCCTCTAAGCTGCCTGTCCAGGTTTCCATCACGTGAAAATCTCAGGTTCTGCTGACTCCATTTAACTTTTAGTAAGTGTTCTTTCTCTCTCACCTACATTTTTATCTTTTGTAGAAATGGAAGATACCCATATTATCTGTTATCTGCCTGAAGAGATTGTAGTTTCCTTCAGAGAAGTGATTATCTAAATGTTCTTTTGTATTCCTACGGTTTGTATATAATTAACATTAATTTCTTTCTCTGATAGTGCCTAGTACTTGAGAAACAAACTCAAGAAACACCTGTAAAGAAAAACAACATTTTATAAATTCTCAAGTTGTTATTGGATGGCAACCTAAGACAAGGCAGGGACCTGATTACCAGTAGGTGATGCTATCTCCTTCAATTAGTATTGCTCAGTGTGAGAATGGAAACTGCAATGGAGAGGCAGGGCGATCAGGGAGGTCAGCTTCAAGCTGAAAGGACTCAGCCCAGTGAGCTCAAGACTCCTCCAGCTATGGACGCTGCTTTCTAAGAAAGCCACAGAGCAAAGCCCAGTTGTGGCAGAAGACATCACTGACTGCCAGAAAAGGCAACAGATCTTCTCCAGCAGGCTGTCAGAAGGGCATCAACCATGACTTTCCCCAAGTTAACAAGCAAGAAGAGCTGTGGAGGAGATAGGAAGATGGAAACAGTGAAAGAGGGGAGAGTGGTGGTGCCATTTCTGGGTACCAATTTTGATCCTCTCAGACCTTCTGTCTCGAGTAATTCCTAGTACATCCAGAACCTTATCATTAGTCATTCCAGCAGTTAGTTGCATCTGGATCAACACCTTTAACTGATCGATGCAATTACTGAAAGCCTTCTTCGAGAATTCTCAGTATCATTTCTCCTACCTGAACACTAAAATTAATGAAGTCATTCAATAAAATATTAGAGAAGAGTCCATAGGTATTGTCTCAGTCTCACTGGTCTTTGAATACATGACTGAAAAGTGGTCAATATATTTCCCTCTGCCGTTTTGACTGAAAATCCAAATGCTAATCTAAATAGACAATCAATACAGTAAACCACAGACCAAAGCTTTGGAGAAATGAGGTATCTTCTCCTTCTGGTCCAAAGGGACCTCACTCCTCCCTTTCTGAAACCAGAAATCACCTTAAAGAAAGGGTTAGATAAACTATATACCTATATGTTAAAAGGTTAAAAGCTTAAGACAAATAAATAAATTATTAATCATAGAATTTCAGCAAGTTAGAGCAAGTATTTTGGGGTTGACTAGGGTGGTAAAGATCAAAAGGCACAACTTTTAAAATCATACAGTATATAGCTTCTCACTCTGAACAAGAGGTTGAGTATTTTTCAATCCTAGTAAAATTTACTTTTGGATGAATTTAGTAGGTTGTGAGAGTACTCCCAGGAGACACTTCCCCGCAATGTTTGCTACTTTAGGGTCTAGGTCCTGGTTCCTTGTCATCCTTGCCTTGGCAATATTTTTCTTTCATTGTGGCATCACCAGTGACACAAAAACAGCATCTTTGCTGACAGTACAGGTAGAAGTTATATGAAGGTCACAGGAAGCAAACAGGTAGACAGACAAATGAATATCTTTCTGAAACCGGCCATATCTGGCATGTAGATCTTAATTGATTATGCTTAGCTACCGCGTGGCTATGGTCTCCCATTTCAGGGTACTTAAAAATACTATGAGGAAAACAAAGAAAGGAAACTGTGAAATATGATCGGAAAGATCTTCTTAAATGCTCAATAAATAGTGTGTACAGCTAGAATTTCACAAGGAGCAGCTATGCTGTAATTCTTGAAGATTCCCAGAAAACCTGGGTTTCCCAGAATTCTGGCCTGATTTACATAAACAAATCAAGGAAATGTTTTCCTGATGGGTTCTTCATTATTTCTCTGACAAATGCTAGAAAAATTGGCAAACTGAAGCATCTGCCTGATTTACAGTTGCTCTTTCTCTGGGGCTCCTGCAGTCAGGATATAACAGTATCTCCCGGAAACTGCAAATATTCACGTTATTTCAATTAGTTTTCTCCACACAGTCCACTGCTTCTTCAGCCAGCTCAGAAAACATGACTTTTAGCCTTGCTTAAGCTGCTTGACTTGTGAGATAAGCACTGGACTTCTACCTAGTCATTCCCTAGCAAGATTGGATCCTTTGTGTCTTATCAGTTTACCTGCTGGTATTTATTTAACACCGTTTGTGATGAGCTCTCACTTTTTTTGTCCGTTTGAATTTTGACTTGATATTAATTTATCTTTATCTTCTGATTAACACAATTCTACCTTTGTGACCTAGAGTCAAATTTTTCTTTGAATAGGCTAATCTAAGCACAAACGTTGAAATTGGACAGTACCCACTTTTGAATAAGACTTTTAAGCTGACATAGTCCCTATTAGGCTTTTGAACTTTTAACAACAGAAAGCACTGACATCTTTCTGTCAACATTTTCCTGAACCACAAATTGTGCATACATTAGAAATTCTCTAGAAATGACATAGAAGGGCTAGGAAGCAAATGTATTCTTGTAGTGCAGGTCTGCAAGTCCGGGTAATTTCAGAATATACCACATAAGCTGAAAAGATGGCAGATGCAAGAATTGGATTTAACCATAGATGATAACCCAATTTTCTTCATAGCACTGTAACTCAATAAGTCTTTAATGGCTTCTTAGATAAACAGATGGATGTCATCAAAAGGCACAGGATGATAAATCTGATTGGTGTCTGAATAATTTGCACTGCTTCATCCCCAAAACAAGTAGCAAGAGAAAAATGGGAGAACACACACTTAAGCCGCAGCATGGGAGTTTAAATTATTTGATTAGAAACAGTTGTATTTTCCCAATGGCATAATATTGAAAACAACCAGAATGGCAAAGTCCAGGAAGTGTAATCTATCTTTTTAATTAGGGTTCTTCTTTTGAAGATTTATATTGTTTAGTTTAGCTGTGTTTATTCTTATTTAGTTGACTCAGTTTATTTTCATACAAATTTTCAAATATTCAATTAAGCCCTTTGCAAAACTATTACTTTCAATTATCCATGATAGCCCAGAGTTTATAGACCCTCATGTCCATGGTCCAATTTCTGCTGGTCAAGCAGTTCCTGCTTCTTTGAGTAGTTCCTTTCCTTGGATGCTTTTCATTTAGCTTATTTATTTATCTGGATCATTCAGTGGAATTAGATTTCAGATGGTTCATTGTCAAAAGTCATATATATATATAATCTGAACAGGCCTTTTTAGGACTGGTACTGTCAAATTCTAGACGCACTCTGAGAGCCTCAACCTATCAGTGAGATTTATCCAGATGAATCCAAGAGAAAGGCTATGGCCCCCAGAAAAAAGTTCTAAAAGGAAATATGCCTTTTGTTGTCATTGTCATTGTTACATCTGGGTTGTAAGATTATGGGAAAAATGCCTTAGTGTAAAGGCATTTTACTTTCAGATGGGTGGTAATGCTAATGGTCCTTGGCCCCAGTATAAGACACTGCTTTCAAATATGTCTGAGAGATTCAAAAGTTTACTAACTACAGTCATCATAAAAAAAAAAAAAACTTTTAAAGGACAGAACTGAAATATAATTGAGATCCTAGTTGAAGAAAAGCATTCCTTTTATTCCCAAAGCTCAAGCAATAGCTTTAAAATATTTGTATTATCCAATGTTAGTTTCTCTGCTGAAGTTAATTCTTAGCAACTTGAAATAATAATAGTAGGAAATTTGTATATAGCATTTACTATGGGCCTGATATTGTTCCTAGAACTTTGTATGTTTTAACTCACTTATTCTTCATGACAACTACAAAGAAAAGAACTATTATTATCTTCAATTTATGGATGAGAAAACTAAGGCACAGATAGATTAAGTAACCTGCCTAAGATCACACAGCTACTAAATTGTAGAGCTAGGAATTAAATCTCAGACAGCTTGGCTCCAGAGTCTATGCTCTTAGCCATTTTAATGTTTTCCTGCTTTTCATAAAAGCTTGATTGATGTATAAAAATATCCATGATATTATCAGAAATAATGTCAAGATGGATTGGTTAGGTCACACTGAATATGAGGATAATAATCTCTGCTTTGGAATCTGGTTACTTAGTCATGCAGGCTGGGGAGTTCAGGGGTTAGTCCTTCAGGAACAGCTGGGTCCCAGATAAGCAGTGCTTACCTCAAATGCTCTTAGGATGCAGGTTATGCATCAAATAATGAACTGCATATTCCAAAAGCACTGGCTATATATTGGTACCGTTTGCTACCTGGTCCTTCATATGCAAAAGGATGGCCTTGTCTTAATTTCAGATGATTTCTGCTAGACTCTTCCTTTATTAGGCCTCTGCCAGCCTTCTGGTTTGCCAAAGGCAGCAGCCAATAGCTAGTCAATTGTGATCAACCCCTTGATTTGGAAAATCTGACTGCCTTTCTATGTCCCACTGCCATTTTCTTTAGAGAGAGAGTATGGCCAATTACCACAATTTACTATAGTGGTTTTTGTGACATTCAAAATACTTCAGTTGGCTGAAAACACTTGGTAAAATTTTCCTGAAAAGCAATTTAGCAATATGTTATTGATAAACCTAATATGGTTCATACATACTAGCTTCCGAACAAGTATGTATCCCAAGGAAATAATCAGAGATGTGGACAAAAGTTTTACCCAGAAATCTTTTTCACAGTGTTATTTATAACACCAAAAAAAAAAAAAAAAAAAAAAAAAAAGTCTGGGAACAACATAAATAGCCAAGAAGAGGAGAATAATTAAGAAGTTTATGATACATCCATAAAATGCAATATGCAGTCATTAAAATTATGTTTCTGAAGAATTTTTAATGACATGGAGAAATACTCATTTTATAACATTCAGCAAAAATGCAGAATACAGAACTTCATTAAAAAATGATGCCACTTATGTAAAAAGAAATCCAAAAATGTCTAAAGTCCTGAATAAAATATGTGTTTTATTGGTTATCTCAGGGTTGTAAGATTTTTGTTTCTGTTTTCTAAATTTTAAACAATGAAAACATTAATTTTATAATCAGAAAATCAATCTATAAAACATAAATAGCCATGAGCTATGGGGGAGACTAGCAGACGTTTGTGTGTGGCGGTGGGAGATGAGTGGAAGTGAACAGTAGAAGAGAAATGGGTCCTCCTTTCCCACAAGGAATATCCCAACTCCCCTGGCCCCTCTTCCACCTCCACCATCCATAGGACCTGTGCATGCAGGCATGCACTCACAGGCACACACACACAGACAAACATCTGACTGCCCAAGAAGCCTGGCTCTTTCCCACTCATGTTCGGGATTCCTGGCTACTACAGATGAGAAGAGAGTCAAAGCCTCCCATTGTATATTTTTATGCAAATTGCTCTGGCTAATAATGCTCCCACTATGAGGTCTTAAATTATTTGGCTAAAAGTAGACTGGACAGCTCTTTTAATACCCCTTTGCAGAGTTTGTAATGCCTTATAGGTTGTGACACACGTGTGTCCTGGTAGCTTTAGGATAATTCCAAAAATAAAACCCACCAATTAAAAGAATAAAGACTTGCCACCAAATATATTCAAAAGAATATACTGTGGACTTTGAAAACAATTTAAAAGGAGTCAAAACGTCTTTTTTTTTTTTTTTGAGACGGAGTCTTGCTCTGTGCCCCAGGCTGGAGTGCAGTGGCGCAATCTCGGCTCACTGCAAGCTCCCTCCCCCCGGGTTCACGCCATTCTCCTGCCTCAGCCTCCCGAGTAGCTGGGACTACAGGCGCCTGCCACCTCGCCCGTCTAATTTTCTTGTATTTTTAGTAGAGACGGGGTTTCACCGTGTTAGCCAGGATGGTCTCGATCTCCTGGCCTCGTGATCCGCCCGCCTCGGCCTCCCAAAGTGCTAGGATTACAGGCTTGAGCCACCGTGTCCGGCCCAAAACGTCTTTTGCGCACACACATCAGTATTATATGAAACCAGTTGACGCTGGCCTGGGAGTTAGGAGACCTGAGGTCTCATGCTGGTTCTCCTAATAATCATCTGTATAACCCTGGGCCAACTGCATGCCTTCCTTAGGGCTTCTGTATCTGTATGTGTAAAATGAGAGGGGGAGAGTATGCATTCATTCATTCATTCATTCAGTGAAGCATTGAGGGTAGGTGATATCAGGTGTGTGCTGGACATAGAGAATACTGTGATAAAGAAAGAAAGATGGCCCTCATTTCCATGGTGCTCTTAGTTTAGTTAAGGAGGCAGATGATAACTCTTAGTGAAATGAGTGGGCTGGAGAAAATGAGAGTGCACCCAATTGTCCCTATTAAGAGACATGGAGGTCATGGGTAACCTCATTGGTGAGAGTTTTAATAGAGAAGTGAGTGCTGAAGTCAGATTACAATGGGCTAGGGAATAAATGAAGACGGCAATAATAGATGCTAATGTAAGAAATTTTGGAAGAAGATGAAAGAGAAGGCACAGGAGCTAAAATAAGTTGTAAGTCCCAGAGTCTTCTCTGTACCTAAAATACTAAGGTGCATATCACTCGAATATGTACATTTAAACTTCCAAGGTAACAGTCTTGAACAGGGCAGCAACCAATTCAATGTATAAGCTCTATGTTTATATAAAAGTCACATGATGGTCTGGGCACGGTGGCTCAAGCCTGTAATCCCAGCACTTTGGGAGGCTGAGGAGGGTGGATAGCTTGAGAGGGTGGATAACATGACGAAACCCCATCACTACTAAAATACAAAAAAAATATATATATATAATATAATAAAAATAAATAAATAAATAGCTGGGAGTGGCGGCACGTCTGTGATCCCAGCTACTTGAAAGGCTGAGGCAGGAAAATCACTTGAACCGGGAGGTGGAGGTTGCAGTGAGTCAAGATCGTGCCATTGCACTCCAGCCTGGGTGACAGAGTGAGACTTTGTCTCAAAAAATTAAAAAAAGAAATTCACACGGTGGTCACATTCCAAATACTAAAAGGAAATTAAGATGTGGAATTATTACTGTGAGAAACTGTGTATTCTCAGTCTGTAGCTATGTTAAAAAATACAAGATGGAAGTGGCGCAAGACAGCGGGCTGAACAAGATGAACTCTAGTTGTCTGATCCTGTTATGCTAATGACACTGAACTTGGAAGAGAGGAAAGAGGACCCCTTCAGTGAGAGGAAAAAGCATCCGAGGAACCCTAAGCAGCCTGCCAGGCTGCTGCTTCCAGTAACGAGACTTTGACCTTGGCTTGTACCATTTTTTTCTACTGAAGATGGTATAAGTAAACGGAAACTTCCACTTATTATATGACATAGAAAAGACATTAATGCTTAAGCAGTTAGTTGCTTGGTATTCCTAGATGTGTTATCAAGATGACATTAAAGCCCACAGTGACAGCATGGAATTCTATTGCTCTAAAAAAAGAAATGCAAAAATTGAATTTAATTGTATAAAACAGTTAATATTTTCAATTAAAAGTTCTAGGTAATTCTTACATTACCAGTTTAACATTAATACTTTCTTAAAGGACAAATATGGTTTTATTTTTTAAAGAAAAAATATGTTTCTTTACTCTATGAAAAATAAGAATTTCAGAAAGGCAGTTACATTCATCTCTACTGATCGGAATTCAGATTTATTATGGTAAAGGTTTGAATTTATTTTCTCATTAGCATTTTATCAATTGGACCAATTAGTCTGAGCAAGACTGAAATTCCCAGGATTTCCTAAAACTGACATCTGTTCCCTTCTTAAGCTGCTGGTGACACACATGATGCAAATTTACCAATTACGAGACTCAGAGGCGGATGCGCATCAGCAGCAGTGAAGCCTTGGGTTTGAATCTGAAGTGCTCTGGGACAAAAGATAAAATCATGTTTGATCTTTGAATTACTCTTTAAAATCCCTGGTAGCTTTTCTTTTTGCTACGTAAAAAAAAAAAAAAAAAAAAAACCCATAAAACAGCAGATTAAATGTAAGCTTAACATATGTCATGTTGGTGCCATTTTTCCTTCTTAGTTTTCTATGCTGTATTTAATGCTTTCCTGTCAGGAAACACTAGAGTACTGTACAAGGATTAAAGGCATAAACTGTAGAGTAGACACAGAAACTAGGTTCATATCTTGGTCCTGTCAGTTATGAGCTCTCTAACTACTGGTAGGTTTTTGACCTTTGATTTTGCTAATTTGTAAAATACACACAGCAGTATACAGAGTTACTCCAAGATTAAATGAGAAAACATAAGAATATACGTATGATAGTGACTGACAACAGTAAATACCTGATAAATGGTGGTTTTTGTTTGTTTTCATTTTGGTGTGTGTGTATCTTTTGGACAGTTTCATAGACTACTTGAATATATTTTCTAAGTTCAGAAAAAGTCATAATAGGAGTGACATTTGCATTAGGAGCCCCTCTCCTTATAATTGTTCAGAACACCATGTTCATGTCAACATAATTTATGAATGTTTTAATAGGAAAGAGCTTCTTACTCTAATATTATAGTCTTGAGATGCTTAATTATCCAAAACATTTAGAAAATTTTAACAAAAATATGGTAGCACATTATAAGCACAGTGTAATTTAGTAAATATATATCATCTTGTTTTATAATTTTATTAACTTTGCTCCAAATGTTGCATTAGGAGTTCTACACTTTTTGATTTATCTATAAAATATGGTTTTAAAATGGTAGGCAGAATTAGAGAAAAAAATCCACAAACTATTTAAAAGTCAATACTTTAAAAATAAGGCAATTCTCATAAACAAAATAAAGATGAACATTTTGTTCAACAATCCAGGAAAAGAAAAAGAATCAAGGGAAGATTCCAGAGGACAGCACAGAAGCGTCCATAAGATTTGCCCATTTTCAGCGGCTAATATGTGAGTGAGTAGCCTAGCAGACGAAGCCTCATATACTTCAGTATGGAAACTCAGCATACGGCATCACACAGACCTGGCTCTAAAATCAGGACTGCAACCCGCTTGCTCTAAAATCTTAAAATAAAAAATGTGGGGCAAGTAAAGAAACCTTTCTGTAACCTAATTTCTTTACCTGTAAGATAGGGGTATTTTTCTATAATGGGAACATGGCTATACTACGTTATGTTTAAGAGTACAGTGAGACTACTTAATAAATAGAGATACACATACATATATAAAAATCGTAGGTTAAGTAAGCTTTTGAGGCTGGCCCAGGAACCATACAATGAAATAAATATGATTTCTATGAAAAAATAGAGCCTGTAAACTATAGATTGAACTTTGGAATATGACCAACTTATAAAAGAGTCCTGACAAAATACTTCTATTAACTTTTTACTTTGAGATAAATTTAGACATACAGGAACACTGCAAATGAGTACAGAGACCTCATTTGCTCTTCATTCAGCTTCCCCAAACAAAAACATTTTACATAACCAGAGTACAATGATCAAAATCAGAAAATCAACATTGATATACTATTATTGAATAATCAACAAACCCTATTTGAATTTTACCAGTTTTCTCAGTTATGTCTCATTTTTGGTCCAGGATTTAATTCAGGATTTCATTGCATGTACATGTTATTAGACTCTAATGTGCTATTTCCTCAGTCTTTCTTTGTCTTTTATGACCTTGGCACTTTTGAAGAGTTTTGGTGGTTTTGTTTTGTAAACTGTCCCTCAATTTGGATTCATCTGGTCTTTTCTTATGATTACATTAGTGTTACACATTTAACAAGAATACCACAGAAGTGATATTTTACTTTTCTCCATGCAATATGTCAGGGGGCATATGATTTCTCTATGTTTTATTACTAGTTATATTGACCTTGATCACTTGGATAAGTTGTGTCTGCTGGGGTTATTACAAATTTACTGCTTTCCCCTTTGTAATCAATAAATGTCTTGTGGGAAGATACTCTGACTATACAAATGTGTTGTTTTACAACATATTTTGCCCTATTAACTTTAGATTTCATCAGTGGTTCTTGCCTTTAACAATTACTACTGTGGTATTTGTCTAATGGCGATTTTTCTATTTCCCTTACTTCCACATCCATTAATTAGAATTCTACTATAAGAAAGTACTGCTCTCTTCTCTCCCACTTCTTTTTTTTTTTTTTTTTTTTTTCCTGCCTCACTCTGTTACCAAGGCTCTGAGGCTGGAGTGCAGTGGTGCAGTCTCAGCTTACTGCAGCCTCAATCTCTTGGGATCAACTGATCCTCCCACCTCAGCCTCCTGAATAGCTGGAACTATAGGCACACACCACCATGGCTGGCTAATTTTTGTATTTTTTGTAGAGACAGGTTTTTATCATACTGACCAGGCTGGTCTCGAACTATCTATTCTTATCTATTCAATCTTTCAGTGTGGACTCATGGATCTTACATTTATTGAGTACTAATCCAATACTATACTTATTTATTTTGTTCGAGTTGTTCCAACTTTGGCCATTAGCTGCTCCTTCAGGTTGGCTCCTAAGTCCTTTTAACATGTCTTTATAATTTTTTGAGTACTTATTTTCTGGAACCATTAGATATTCCAAGCTTATCTTGTGTTGGCCCTTCTTAGCCCTGGAATCGACCATATACTGAAAAATCCTGGTTCATTTTATTGGAGAATGGTGTTATGAAACCAAGAGATAAGTGCTAAGTACATTTATTGCAACTGAGATATCATTGCTTCTAGGACCTCTCAGCAGGCAGCATTAAGAAACATACAATTGTATACCAACACATATGCATACATCTGTATTTCGGTGTGCATCCACCTATATGTGAATAAACTCATGCTGATCCCTCTAATTCCAACCCAATGCCTCAGAGTTCATTCTAGTCTTCTCACTTTCCTCATATGTATCATTTTTCTCTGACAGTGAGAAAACTAGCTCTCATCATCCAGAAAATATTTATTTTGTTCAATCCTAGCATGGACATTAAATAGTGTCAGAATTGCTGGTCCATGCTCCTGTTTGTAGAAGCAAATATACAACTATAGTACATTCATATATATATTTTTGGTTGCCTTTAGTGTTATAGTATATAGTCAAAATAATCATTTTCTAAAGATACTTAGGTTGCTCTTTTCTTCTCTATACCCCCAGCATAGTTATTTATTCATTTGAATCCATTTAGGTTCATTTTTTACAGTTTGTATTTAATTTGGGTTCTCCCACATCCTAACTGATTGGGTAGGTGAAAGGTCAGGTTTTTTAAAGGGTCAGAGTTATATACAAAGGTGTACTCAAAGAAGGGTCCCTCCAACTCCTCCTTTCATGGCTCCATTTTTATACCCCATCTCGCTTTATTTCCTGTAGGTAACCAGTCTTGTTGGTTTCCAACTTATCTTTCTATACATCTTTTGCAAAATGAGTAGACATTTGTAGATTTCCCTATAGTCCCTATTTCTTACATTAAGGACAGACACTCTAGATATCTGTATGCACTTTACTTTTCTCACTTAATACATTTTGGAAATAATTTCATATGAGTGTCTCAAGGTCTTCCTCATTCTTTCATACAGATACAGTGTATTTCATTTATGCATGCACCAACTTCATTTTACTGCTTCTCTATGTATGGTCATTCAGGTTATTTCCAACATTTTGTGATTACAAAAAAGTACTAAAATAAATAACTTATGCATATGTAGTTTCATATTGTTGGAGATGTATTTTAGGGTAAATTCCTAGAAGTGGGACTGCTGGGTCAAAAGAGTACAAGTGAGGCTGTGTTAGGTTTTGTCAAATTCCTCTCCAGCAGGGTTGCTGTACCAGTTTGCATTCTTGAAAGCACTAGGTTGCCACACTTTTTAAATTTCACCAACATAATGGGTAAGAAATAATCTTTCAGTAGTGTTTTAATTTGCATTTCTGAGAAATACTTTTAACGCAGATGAAAAAAGCTGGTTGAGGGAAAGTTCAAATGGACAGGCAAGAGCAGCACAAAGAGTTAAAATGGAACTTAGGAGTGTTCTAACAAGACTATAAGTCACCTAAGAAGCCGAGCAAAACACGACGATTCTGAAGCATCAGGGAAGGTGAAAAGCAATAATGAGAGAACTGAAGTGATCCACTGGAAACATAAAGGGAAATTGAATATAACCTGTAATGCAGTAGGCAATAGGTTTAAAAATTTGGCTTGTTTTTATATGTAACAGAAAATACTAATAACAAATAATGCTTAAAAGAGACTTTCAAAGTGCTTGAAAATTTTCAGTCTTAAAGAACAACTGTGATCTAAAAATCCACAACAAAGGATACAGGAGCCAGATAGCCTAGCAAGAATCAGCAGAAACTATAAATGGATGATCCAACCAGCAGAAGCACAGTCTGGTGACTCATACCTAGGCCATCAAGAAAAGTGGTAGGAGCTCTGATCCTGCTTAAAGCACTGATAATAAATAATCTATGAAACATTATTTTTTTTCTTTTCTAATTTTTGTATAGATGGGTGTCTCACTATGTTGCCTGGGTTTGTTTCAAACTCCTGGCCTCAAGCCATCCTCATATCTTGGCCTCCCAAAGCACTGGGATTACAGGTGTGAGCTACTGCGCCTGGCCTCATTTTTGAGAAAAGGAAAAAGAATGGTGTTAAAAATGATCAAACAATGATCTTATGAACGACCAGAGTATCAAAGTGGTATTTTTATATCTGGAAAAAAATAACAAAAGACTGAAAGAAATTTGTTAAACATAGAAAAAATCATGTATTGCAAAATGACTACTAAGACTTGAGACAAATAGGTCACAAGGATGGGGCTGAGACAACAGGCCTAGTTAGTAGTAAGGAACTGATTTAACCTCAACAAAGTTTTCATTTCTATTTCATAAACCAAATTTCAGGCCAGAGATTAGGGTGGTTTATCATTTTTAAAACCTGAGAAGCATCTGTAATTAATTTATAGCAAGGTACATGACAAAGGGCAGTAGAAAGTGTGAATTTACAGCTAGCTTAAGAGTTGGACTCTGGAAAGGTAGCACCAATATGCACAGGTGAGTAAGAGAAGTGGAGGAAATAATTAAGCAAATATACTGGCCTTTTGCTATGTTGTAGGCACCATTTAGCCCCTACAGATATAATATGGGAAACATCCCTGCCCTTAGCTCACCTGGGTGGGATGGAGACAGTGTAAGAAAAATTTTATAGCAGTAAATGAAAAAAAAAAACAAAGCAGAGGACTGAGGATGGGTAGACATAGGGACAAGTTTCATGAAGAGGTGACCTTTTAATTCAAAATACTCTTGGTGCAAAAGGGGAGGTGTGTATATTGGAGAGGGGCTGATGGGTAGGACAATCTAGGCAGAGGCAATGGTACCTGCAAAGGGACAGAGGTATGGTGCATTCATAACAAATGGCATTTTAAAAGTCCCTTTGGAATCCAGCACTGTGAGGCATCAAACATCTCCCTAAAATTATCATATTTTCAGAAAATATCAAATGGGTCACAGGGCACTAGAAAGGCATTTAAAAGGACAGGATTAAGCTTCAAATATGACCTTGAAACATAAGAGAAACTAACAAACTAACTGCTCCCTTTTTTGTGCAAGAAAAACTGTGGGCATAGATACACAATGCAGAATGGCATAAAAGGTCAGGCAGGGACAAAGGAGTCCTACCGAACTGCAAGTGGGGAAGCGGCCAACAGGTCAGGGCAGCTGGTTGAAAAGAGAGGTTAGGCACTGAGAAACAAACAAGGAGAGGAAAGCCCAAGAGGGCTCTTGGATTGGCTCTTCCATACAGTAGATGGTGGACTCCGAGGATATCTTTGGAGATTTTTTCCGATAAGCCCCAGTTTCCTCATCTGTCAAACAAATGGACAGAGTCCCTTTGTACTTCATGTCTCTTGAATCGATAATATTTGGGAAGGTTGAAGAGCATTCTGAGAGTCACCAGATGACTCAAGCTAGAAGCCAGGCTCTTTAAAGGCCCAGATGGAAGGACTGGGAGTGCTGTATTGAACCTGAACTGAAGGCTGGGTGGTGATTTCAAAACTGCCTTCTACCACATGATGGATTATTATAGGAAGTATAATTAGCTGTTCTCTATTTCTAGAGAGATGAGAACAAGAAGAAAGAGAACAAAAGAAAATGGAATAAAATTGCAGTGAAGACTGTTAAATAACAGAATGAATTAGTCCCGGAAGTCATCAGCATGACTTCTGGGAATGTCTTTAGAAACAGTCTGTCTGTCCAAGATGATTCTGGACAGGGTCGCCAGCTGTGACTGCACACAGTTGGAGGAGCCGTATGTCATTTCAGTGCCCTTCCTAGCTCTGTGTTTCTGCAGTTGTATAATATTATGCATAAATAGAGTAATACCAAATTACCCCATTTATACATTTTATGTATCTATTAATATGGACAACAGCTTCCTTTCCATTTTACCAGTAAAGTTTTGAATACAAATGTAACTCAGCCTCTCTCCATTACAGCTCTTCCTTCAGAGTTAATTGCCTCGCAGAACACTTAAGGAGTCATTTTTCATTGTGATGGTGAGCAAAGGGAAGGCAGATGGCACAGTCATGTTATTGATTTGATGATCCTTGCCTGGCTTGTTGAATAAATGGAACTGAATGTATGGTCACTGCATCCAGACTTTTAGGGGCTTCAAGGCTCAATTCAAATTATATCAGACAGCAGGTTTAGAGAACAAGAATCCATTTATTCCCTCAAGGCTTCTAAATGATGATCCCAGGGACCATGTAGGATTCCTCAAACCACCTCCCTGAAGTCCTGTGGACCAGCTTCAGTCCCAGCTCCTAAGGAAGAAGATGAGCTCTCTCAGGTTTACTCCAGTGCTTTTACCTGCATGAAAGCTTTGGATATGCCACCCATCAGGGAGAGAAGCCTGCTCAACTTGCATGGGCTATGCTCACTTGCAAATTATAAAGTGGATAAAAGGAGATAAATTACTCTCTTTTCAGAGGGCCATTAACTTTTTCCCTATAAGCTCTTAGAGAAAGATCACTGTGGCCTTAAGGAGTTAATATAATTGTAATCAACATTTACCTTTTATAGAATTACATTTCTACTGCTGGCGCTTGCTCCTCCACCAGGACTTTCATTAAGAGTAAGGGGACATCCACACTCAAAAATGCCTTTGGTAGATACTACGACGCCATTAAATAGCCTATGGCAGGACCCGAGATTAAACCAGCTATCAGTATAACATGAAGTTTTGATCAAAATTTGACCACACTTTTGGATTTGCTGAGGGACCACTGGCCCTATGAGGTGACCCCCAGAAAAATGTTTCTGTGACTAGAAGGAATTTGCAGGGCCACTTACCCACTCTTAACCTTTTACATATTTTCTCAAGTCACTGAATTTTCCTTTTTGGATCTAAGGAGTTCCCCTCTGTCTGCCTTTTGAGGGCTCTGGGTGGCAGAATTGTGCAGTACTGCCTGCTGGTGAATTATATTATTTTCTTTTTCTGGTTAGGTTTGTACAACATGTTACAATAAATATGAAGGAGGGGTAATATGAGCAGGGACTAGAACCAAGGTCTCTGGATCTCTCGCTCCCTGCTTGAGAGATCCAGATACCTTGGTTCTAGTCATTCTGAGACTCAGAACCCATCCATTCTTTTTAACTACAGAAGGAGGCTGCTATGGCCTGAGTGTTTGTGCCCCACCTCCTACCAAATTCATACATTGAAGCACTAATCCCTGATATAATGGTATTTGGAGGTGGGGGTCTTTGGGGAGGACTAATTAGGTTTAGATCAGGTCAAAAGGGTGGAGCTTCATGATGAGATTAGTGCCCTTATAAGAAGAAATTAGAGTCCTTTCTCTTCGCTATGTGAGGATATAGCTAGAAGGTGGTCATCTGCAAACCAGGAAAAGGGCCCTTACCAGACACCAAATTGGCCAGGCATCTTGGTTTTGGACTTTCCAGCCTCCAGAACTGTGGGAAATAAATGTTTGTTGTTTAAGTCACCTAGACTCTAATATTTTATTAGCGTCTATAAGCAGCCTGATGTAATGAAGGCAGCAACCTTCATTTAAATTCTCCCAAACCTATGTAAAGCAGGACTATTTAATTCATAACCAATTAAAAGTAATTTTTTTTTTACTAATTGGCAGTTTTATATAAACCAAGGTGTTAGCTATCACAAGAAATAATGGAGGAACTCACAAACTTATCCTTAACATTTATATTATTTTATTTTAAGTTCTGGGGTACATGTTGCAGATGTGCATGTTTGTTACATAGGTAAATGTGTGCCATGGTGGTTTGCTGAACCTATCAACCCATTACCTAGGTTTTAAGCCCAGCATGAATTAGCTATTTTTCCTAATGCTCTTCCCCTTCCTTTCCCTCCCCCAACAGGCCCCAGTATAAGTTGTTCTCCTCACTGTTTCCATATGTTCTCATTGTTCAGCTCTCAGTTATAAGTAAGAACATGCAGTAATTGGTTTTCTGTTCCTGTGTTAGTTTGCTGAGGATAATGGCTTCCAGTTTCATCCACATCCCTGAAAAGGACATAATCTCATTCCTTTTTATGGCTATATAGTACTCCATGGTGTATATGTACCACATTTTCTTTATCTAGTCTATCATTGATGGGCATTTGGGTTGATTCCATGTCTTTGCTATTATGAACAGTGCTGCAATGAACATATGCATGCATGTATCTTTATAACATAATGATATATATTTCTTGGGAAAAACACTCAGTAATGGGATTGCTGGGTTAAATGGTATTTCCAGTTCTAAATCTCTGAGGAATTGCCATGCTGTCTTTCACAATGGTTGACCTTTAACATTTTATTCATACCCACAACATTCTTGTTGTGTTGTTTTGTTGCTTCAAAGGCAGCTTGGTTATTGCAACACATTTTGATTTTCCTCTTTGGCTTTGTAAGTTGTCTTGATGAGTTTTAATTTTTTCCTATTTTTCTCTTTGACCACATTAATTATTTACCAGTCAATTCCAGCAATACCAGAAAGAGGTGGCAGGTGGGAAAGAAGAAAAAAGAAAAGAAAAATGTGTTGGTCATGTTTCAGTGCTGGCGGTCTCATTTTTCATTTCCATGAATTCTGATTTTTCATGTGAGTTTGTTTCTAATTGCTCAGCCTTGAAAGTATTCTTGAGTTAACTTTTAAGACTGACTTATTTCTGCAGCATGTTTAATTAGCCATGTTCGTTATTCTTTTTTTTTGAGACAGGAGTCTTGCTCTGTCGCCCAGGCTGGAGTGCAGTGGCGTGATCTCGGCTCACTGCAAGCTCCACCTTCTGGGTTCAGGTCATTCTCCTGCCTCAGCCTCCCAAGCAGCTGGGACTACAGGTACCAGGCACCATGCCCGGCTAGTGTTTTGTATTTTTAGTAGAGACAGGGTTTCACTGTATTAGCCAGGATGTTCTAGATCTTCCTGACCTTGTGATTGGCTGCCATGGCCTCCCAAAGTGCTGGGATTATAGGTGGGAGCCGCTGCGCCGGGCCCATGTTCACTATTCTTTAAGCTTCTCATCCTTATTTTCCTCTTTGTTTCCTTTACATATTAATCAATTTCTCACAATTAAAAGTGACAGAAAGATAAATTTAAAAGTCTGAAATGGGAGGACCATGAGCATGTCATTTTAGAGTGACAGTGGTGAGTAAAAGAAAACCCTTGTGCTATCCTCAAAACACAAACAGCTAATGGTCTTTCTTATAGCTAAGAAATGAAAAAGCAAAACAAAAACAAAAACATCTATAAAAAGCACTGTGATGTAAAAGTTTTCTGGTTTTAAATTCTTGCTCCATAATTCTTTACTATGTGGATATAAGCAAGTTACTTAATATCCACAAGTTCATTTTTCTCATATGTGAAAGAAAAGTGGTAACACAGTTGATCTTTGAACAAGATGTTCAGGTTAAAGTCCCTGTATAACTTTCACTCCCTGAACACTTAACTACTAATAGCCTACTGTTGACCAGAAGCCTTATGAATAATATAAACAGTTGATTAACACACATTTTGTATGTTGTATATGTTATATATTGTATTACTATAATAAAGTAAACTAGAAAAAGGAAAATGTTATTAAGAAAATCATAAAGAAGAGAAAATATACTTACTATTCATTACGTGGAAATAGGTCGTTATAAAGATTTTTATCCTAATTGTTTTCATTTTTAGTAAGTGGAGGAGGAGGAAAAGGAGAGGCTGGTCTTGGTGTTTCAGGGTGGCAGAGACAGAAGAAAATCTGCATATGAATGAGCCCACACAGTTCAAACTCATGTTGTTCAAGGGTCAACTGTACATACCTCATAGCAAGGACCCCCAACCCCAGGCTGCATGCCAGTACCAGTCTGTAGCCTATTGAGAACCGGGCCTCACAGCAGGAGGTGAGCCATGGGTGGGCGTGAGTGAGCATCACAGCCTGCGCTCCACCTCCTGTTGGATCAGCAGAGGCATTAGATTCTCATAGGAACACGAACCCTATTGTGAGCTGCACATGTGAGGGATCTAGGTTGCAAACTCCTTATGAGAATGTAACTAATGCCTGATGACCTGAAGTGGAACAGTTTAATCCCAAAACCATCACCCCTGCCGCTGATCCCCAGGTCTGTGGGAAAATTGTCTTCCATGAAACCCGTCCCTGGTGCCAAAAGGTTGGGGTCTACTGCCCTGTAGGGTTATAGTAACTCAAAGAACACTATGGTGCAAAGAATAGATTCACAACAAACAGTATTTATGGCTTTTTTGTTTTTATGTTTCGTTTTGTTTTATTTTTTGGGACGGAGTTTTGCTCTTGTTGCCCAGGCTGCAGTGCAATGGCACAATCTTGGCTCACCACAACCTCTGCCTCCTGGGTTCAAGTGTTTCTCCTGCCTCAGCCTCCCCAGTAGCTGGGATTACAGGCATGTGCCACCACGCCTGGCTAATTTTTGTATTTTTAGTAGAGATGGCCAGGCTAGTCCTGAACTCCTGACCTCAGGTGATCCACCCGCCTTGGCCTCCCAAAGTGCTGGGATTACAGGCGTGAGCTACCACGCCCGGTCTTCCAACCAGTATGTTTTAATGACACCACCAACAATTGATGCTTTTTAATTGCCAGTTATCTTTTGTGAGGTTATCTGTCCTGAGTATAACTAATATGTGGACATTTCCATAAAATTCAAAGTAATTTATTTTTCTGGTCATAAAGGGTAGAACTGAGTTGGGCTCTTTCAAACTTAAATAAAATAGTTAAAAAAATTACTATCCAAGGAATAAATCAGTATTCAAATCATGAAAACAGAAGATCTCTATGATTGGTTTCAGACATGCTACATTGGAAATATAAATTGCTTTATTGTTTTGTGTCATCTTTCCCTAATATTCTCATGTTCATTGAACCTTAAATCTAAACAAGTTAGTTTTCATAGATGTATTCCATTGAAAGTACAGTTTGGGGCTTGATTTCTATCCCTGAGATATGTAGCTTGATCCATCTTACATGAAATATAAAAACACAAAATCCAGTCTATAGGGGTTATGGGCTTGAAGCAAAATTTTACGTTGTAAAGTAGACATTTGTGGAGTATACATCTTTTGCATATCTTTTATGGTGAAGAGTCTCCAAAATTGTAAGATAATTTTATTCATCAATTAAATACTTATCAAGCAACTATTAAGTACCAGAAACTTGTTAGCAGCTAGGGATTCAAAGATAAAATAAGATACAGCCACTGCCTTCAGAGAGCTTACTACTGGGGAATAATGAAAAGAACACAGCAAGTTTGATATATGTTAGAAGGTGCAGATATATGTTAGAAGGCATGGGATTTCAAGACAATGAGGTCACATTTGTACGGAGGGGACTGAAAAGGTCTCACGGAAGAGGAAATACCATTTGAACCAGGCTTTGAAAACAAGCAGCTAACAGAGAGGATTTCAGGTACAAGAAACAACAGTATGGCAGACCACACCTGCACTCAGAGAATCATAAGAAAAATATGTATGGAATGATAGGCCCAGCAGCCATCACAAAGATATTTATCTAGTCATTTTTCTCATGTTGTAGATGAAGAAACTGAAGGCCTGAGAGTTTAAAATAATTGTCCAAGGACCCCCATGTAGCCAGTGGTGCTGCGCAGGTAGGCTTAGGACTCTGAGGTGCTAAACCCGGACGGGAAGTTGAGGAGAGGTCAGAGAGGACCCTTCATGCCAGAGTAAACGTCTGGACCTATTTCAACAGGTAATGAAAAGTCTGCAAAAGTATGAGGAAGTGATATGATTAGGGCTGTGCTTTCCTTTGGGAGCAACCCAGGTGAGAAGCAACCACTCCCAGAACAAAGGATGGAGGGAATAAGAATGGAAAAAATAAGATGTCTTCCCTGTCTGCTCCAGGGAGAAAATCTATGGAGCTTCATGATTACTGAGATGTAAAAGGGCAGAAAGAGAGAGAAGACAGGCTAATTTGAAGGTTTCAAACTTGAGCCACTCCGAAACAGACTTTACAAAAACAGGCAAGTCAGGGGAGAAGAGCTGGTCCAGGGAATGGTGGGAGGTGATAGAGGAAAGGGGGAAGGAAGGCTGACTTTTTATCTGAACGGGAGGAAATCCAGGTTGAGATGCCGGTGCTCAGCATGTGAGAGGTGTTGGCTAAAGACCCACAGGATTGGCAGTTAGCTGCAGAGAAGTTTTCCCTAAGTGAGTGGAAAGGGTAAAAGAAGCTGGCTAAGGATCAGACCTGGGGGAAAGCCTGTATGCAAGGGGCAGATGAAGTTGAGGATGCACAGAAAGGAGGTGCTCTACAGCCATTGCCGCTAAGTGAATTCTAAGTGGGTACCTGTGATGGGTCAAGGCACAAAACAACAGAGGAAGGGAAAGTTTCCAGAACGTGGGGAGGTGAAGTGGGGAATAATCGACAGTCAAACACTACAGAGATGTTACAATTGAGGAAAGGGCATTTTAATGACTATGTTTATCACTCGATTACTGCTGTGGACAAATATTAAACTTAGCAATTGTACATCTGTTTTATTTCACCTCTCTGTTCTTTGTTCATAGCACTTTAACACAACTTGTAAGTATGAATTGATTTGCATGCGTTGATTTGCATGAATGTTTGTCTCTGCATAGGCTGTAACCTCTATGAGGGCAGGAACTCTGTTTGGTTCACTATAGTAGATCCAGTGCTGCCATATAATAGATACATTTACATGTTTCTTGAATGAGTAAGAGTAGCAAGGGAGGATTCACAATAACTCTATTTTGGAAACAAGGGAAAATTATTTCCTTCTGTTGATTTTAAGGTCCTTTAATATCAGATATTTTTTGACACAGAGTCATATTTATTAACAAGAATCTCAGATATTTGTTCTTATCTCTGTTGTTTCCTGGGCTATCTGCCTAATTTTCTAGTTTATTTTACCATGAATGCCACTTTTTCTTTCTTCTTTGTGAAGACACATACACTGGCTATAAACAATATTTGTATTTGAGGTTAAAGGGCAACTAACATGCCAGATTTTTATAATGAAGTTTTGATGTAATTCAGTAGTTCTATTTCTTATTCTAGCCACCTCTAACAAAGAAAGTGCTAAGATTATATCAACAGATGTATTTCTACAAGTGTGAAGATACGGTCGCAGAATTATAAAAGAAAAACAAAGTCTGAAGGGATAGAAATTTCAGAGGCTGCTAGAAACTGGAAATTTGCTTTAAAAAACTGTCTTCAGAGGAGAAAGTACTACACTGTGAGCCAGCAGACCTGGACTCCATTTCCCATCCATCTCTGAGATTACGGGAAATGTACCTCTCACGGGTAGTGTTAGCTTCGTTTTACTCACTTCGAAAATGGGGGCACTCTAAACCACCTACCTCTTTCAAACATGCTAAGAAGATTTCATTAACACAATTTTAAGATTTTTTTAAATTTAAGGAGCAATGCTAACTATTTTTAGTCACTAATAATCAATACATATGAAAATAAAGTTTCCCAATGGCTCTGAGCAGCTGAAAAGATAAAGTACCACTCAGATGCGAGTTATTTGCTCTCCCCACCCCAAACTGGCATGACTTAGCATAATTTGCAGTATTAAACCGTGCAATGGGGTTAGAGTGAAACGCATCCTAGGAATCTAATCCAACCCCATCATTTTTTGCATGGGAAAACAGAAGACCCAGAGACTAAAAGACTTGCCCATGGTCCCACTGCTAGTTAGTGACAGAGCTACGTCTAGATCTTAGGGCTTGTGGCTCCAAGTCCAGAGCTCAGATGTACGAGTTTAATTTCTTTTCCTGTGAGTTCATGGGCTTCTTCCTATTACATATGCTGAGTCATAGTTTCATTAGTAGATGCACCATGGCATGCAGAGATTTGCATTTTACCAAATTTCTGAAGTCACCGGCAAAGATAAAATTGTCCTTACTACCATAAGCCCACTGCTTAGCAGAGACCCTCTAGGGCCTTCCTCCTTGACTTTGGGTTTAAAGGTTTTTTAGGAATAAGGGCTATGCTCCATTATCTTTATCCACAGGAGCACAGTGATGACGGAGAGTCACACAGGCTGAGGAGCCAATGTCCCTGGGTTTGAATTCTGGCTCACTCACTCACTAGCTGTATTTACCCTGGGGAAGTCATTTAATCTCTCTAGAGTTTTGGTTTTCTAAATAGTAAAAGTGGGATAATCATCTCCACAGAATCATTAAGAGGGTTACACCAATGAATATATAAAGCACTTAATATAATGTCTGGTTCTCTTTCCCTTTCCTCTTTTCATGAAATTAAACCAAAGTTCTCTTATTGTTATCATTATAAACAAGAAAGACATCCATGACACTGTGGGAAAACGATTATTTTAAACATTATGTAATATGTCTAGATTATTCAAAATAATCTAATCATCCTGCCCAAACTTCTAAGGCTAATGTAGAAAACTTAAAAATTTCAAAACCTTAGACTTTCTAGTAGTATTCTTTTGGTAATGGTATAGTCAATCATCTATGAGGCAGGATCATGGCAAAATTCTACTTCCAGTTGTAGCACATAGCTTCTTTTCAGCAGTGGAGATTTGGGCCATTGGGATTTTTGATCCAGTGAGAAAAGTTAATCTGCTTCTCATTAGGAAGAATCCATAAACTATGAAATCCATAATCTTCCATCACAAAGTGACAGCAATCATTATCATTTTCAATTTATGCTTCTGAAGAGCTCTATTTACTCTGTCCACATTTCATCTTAATGTGCCTCTAAAACGCTCGGGGACCATGCTGTCCGGGGTGACTGGAGACATGCTTGGTTGTTTAGTGTCATGCAGGAGAGTTACTTAATGTGTCCTGTTTTCATGGAGATGTCAATCTTTCAACCACTTTGAGATCAGAAGACAAAGTGGCTGCACAGTGAACATAGGCATAAACAACAGCATAAATCCCACCTTAACCAAAGAGTCTGGCATGGCTGCTCACAGAAAATACAGAAATGAAGCAGCAGGTTTACTGGGCGCGGGAGCAGGAAACCTAATTAGTCCAGCTCTAGGAATGCCAAAAAGCCTACTTAATATCTTTTGCCTTACTATTCTAAGCCCCCTAAAGGGAGAATTTCTCCCAAGCACCTAAATTTATTGTATTAAAAAGAGATTAGTGCATGGGTAATCTAAGGGATGAGTCGGCACAGTTTTTCTTTTGACCTCTGGTTAAGACAAGAGCCATAAAGAAGGGAGTTCACACATTTCAGAAAGAAACTAAAATGGCCACGTCTAAGTATTACTTGCCACATATTGCTGAAGCAATTGCTGGTGGAAAGAAAATCAAATCCAAAGATAATGCTATTTTTTAAATTAAAAAAAAAATCACTAGCTGCTCCTGAAAAGAGATGGCCAAAGTAGTTCCTGTGCATTTCTGTCACTCATTTTCAGGGTTGAAATCCACTGTATGAGAGAAATCCACCATGCTCATAGGATGCTTTTGCCTTTGCCGATCCTCAGGCTCAACCTCCTTAAATGCTCTTATTCATGCCAACGGAGAGTACACATGACACTGACATTTAGTAAGTTATATTTCAAACAAAGAGTCTGATAAAAAAATTTAGTAAGCTACATTTCAAACAAGGAGCCTGATAAAAAAAATTTGAGATTATGCAAAGTACTACAAGAAGACTTTTAATCTATAAGAAGACTCTTAATGAATGCTAATTTAATAACTGAACAGAAACACTAACATTTGGAGAAATAAATAGCTCAACAGCCAAGAGAAGACCCCTGGCACCCTGTCCTTCACACAGTGGGGGTGGGGTCAGGAGCCTGCCAATGAAGCTCCGCCTCTACCTCCTCCTCAACTCCCCCAACCTGTCACCCTGTACAAATAGTGGAGGAGGTTCAAGAGAACACAGGGCTTCTAGGAGAGGAATCTGGGAAAGGGTAAATTAATTTGAACCCAGTTGCTCATTTTACTGAAATTAACTGAAGCTCATAGAGTCAAGTGGTTGCTAAAGGTCACATTTCCAGCCTACTATCATTGTCATCATCATCACCAAAATAACTTATGAACTGATTTCTATGTGTAGGGCACTGGGATGAGCACAGGCATATATAAGGACTTTCTGTAAAGATATAGAATAAACTAAACTTCAACAATGAGATAACCAGTGTCAGCATTTGGTTCCCAAGAGCCAATATGGTTCCCAAATAATCATTGGAATATATTTCCTCTCAAATGTGTTAAGTTTTAATTGGCTGTGTATACACTAAATATTTGGATGAGGAGTGAAAAAAATAGTCATTTAGTTCATAGATCGGTGTCAGTATTTTTCTTGTTCAGGGAAAACCTAGATGATGATATTGGAAAAAATTTTCTCTACAGATATTGCCTTTTTTCTTGCAGTGAAGTCAAGATATTTTATTTTATTGTTTCCCAACATTTTATTATTAAATATTTAAACATGTATCAAAGTTAAAAGGATTTTATAATGAATACCAGTATTCCTAGCACCTAGATCCTACCATTAACATTTTACTTTACTTGCTTTATGACATATCAGTCCATCTACCCATCTTACCCATCTTCCAAATTGATGGAGATAACAGATAATGCTGCAATTTAAAGAGTAGAACCACTGTCTTATTTCTGTAAGAGCTTGAAAAATCTACTAGATTGTTTTTAGAAAACAAAGAACAAGCTTATCCTGAATTATGTACACAGATACTCATCATAGTTTAATCCTCAGGCTCTGTAAAAAGTATGGTAAGCTATTTCAATCTTTTGTCTAGCTCTATCAACCCTGTAGACATTTTCAGTATTCATCCAAATGCTTGCTTTTGTAAAGACATGGGCTGTTTATTATAGACAGGCTCTCTGCTCCAGATCATCAGGAAAAATTACCTGGAATGCTAGCAGTAAGTAATTTTTATTCTTTTGCTCTACACTCTAGTATCCCCTCTCCCAATTATTCCTTGAGTGCAGATATACAGTGCTTTCTACATCTCACTCCCCTCTTATAACACCTATCTCACAGCCCTGTCATGAGGATCACATGTGAAAAATAGAAGAACATTTTAGAAAGAGTAAAGTACTATGCATATCTAAGATAACATTACCCTTAGTAATCATAATCCAGTTGTTAGAAAACACAGCTGAGGTAATGGTTCACACTGCTACTTGTCTCTTTCATATAAGTCAAAAAGGACTTCAAAGGTTAAAGGGACAGAGAATTGGCAGTTGCCTTCAGTCTGCCCATCTCGTGAAGGATCGAGAAAAACCTTGATGTATATCACACAGACTTGTTTTCATTAGTGAAGTGTTTGTTTTGGAAATCATCCCAGTTTTAAAACAATACTTCCATTAGCTGTGCAAGTACCTATAATTATCCATCTTATCTGACCAGTGCCAAACTATTTTACTTATTGCATCCCATTTACCTCAGAGGTGCTGAAAGGAAAAGAACAAGACATTCATTCAATGTATGAAAAGGTGCAGAAAATGTTTATTTCTTTGAATAAACATCCATAAGTGAACTTTGGATAGAAATTCCTGCAATAAGATATCATCAGGTACCATGAATGATGAATCTGAAGGTGTTGGAAACTCTTTGCTCCCATATATGGGAAAAATTCTGTTACATGAATACCTAACGTTTACAAGGCATAAAGTAGTACATTTTCCATTTTTTGTGTCTGGTTGGACACAAGTCAAGAAAGTGAGGAACAAATTCAAAGCCAAGTAGGGAAGTAAGAAAAGATAAAATAAGCAAGGAGGCCAGTTCATCATCAGTTACTGTTATTGAGAACTTGCCAGATTGCTGGCATTTTATTTTATGCTTAAGGGGAATTGAAGATAAAAACAGATTTGAAATCACCCTTGCCCTCAAAAAGCATTCATTCCAGAGTGGTTGGAGAGAGAAAATAATCAGGAGACAGAAAAATTCAAAATTATAAAGATGGAATAGTCTATGCAAAAAGAGAGAAATAAGTGTGGTCTGCAATTTAAGTATGATTTATATTCCACATTGAGCATGCTTAGAATGTGGACAACACCACCACAATGAGCAGACGTCTAAGAGGACAGGTATAATTATCTTCAACTCAAAAACATGCTTTTCCTACAGGAAAAGGCTCAGAACAAAGGCTGGCTGTGCCCACCTAAGACAGAGGGTTCCCCTGGCCCATGAACTCCAGTTGGTGCTGAAAGCAAGGGCATATCTTAAACCTACTGAGATGATTGCATGAAGCTGTCATCCTCTGATGCCACTCAACATTCCAAACATACATGTTCCCTAGTTTGGTTCCATATTCACAAAGCAAATTTCTAATCATATTTATAATTTGGTTTCCAACATGCCACACATACCGGAAGAAAGGAAGCTGGCTGGAAGGGTCTAGAACACGGTGGCCCTGCTAATGAGATTTCTCATTGTAATACCAGCAATTAATGCAGGTGTATGTGTGAACATTCATACATGTGTGTATTATACAGAAATACACACATATTCAACATGTGTTTTTCAGAGAAACACTAGGAAATCTCCATTTATAACAATGCAGCTATCTAGATAGTTGGGTAAAAGTTTGTATTCTCATAAAATTTTACCATGCTCTAAATTAGAACCTTGTAAAGATCCTTACTGTGCTATTTAGTGGCATTGTTTATCTCTTCTGTTCAGTCTACAAGTTCTGCTTAACTGCTGAAGGCTCCTCATTTATCATACCTGACTGCCCAGGGGGAGGGGCACCTGATGATCCTCGTGGTAGACAAAGAAACACAGTCAGAACAGCAGCTCTGTTCCCAGCACAAGGTTCAATGGCGATTGGCTTGGGTGCCCCCTGAAAAAGAAAACCCACTTTAAGTTTGCACAATTGACATAGCATTGCTATTTTAATTTTCATCTTATCTATCCTTTAGGTAGCTGTGCTGTACATTCCTACTTGTTCAGGACACACCATGTGTTATTTTAACACTAGCTCCTTGCACACTATAGATGTGCACTTGGCCTACATTTGAATAAATCAACAAATTTCACTATATTTGATGAGCAGCTTGTGAGCCACAAAGTTATGCAACTTTTGTTCCTTTTTCCCAATTTTTCCCTCTCACCAATGATGTACAACACAGTGTAGTTTATCCAATTAAGTGATCACAATTCAAAATATTCTGTTGGCTTATCTTAATTTTCTTATTTTTACTGTCTACAGAGTGTACAACATGATGTTTTGATATATGTATACATAGTGAAATTATTACTACAGTCAATCCAAGTAACATATTCATCACCTGATACAGTTACCTATTTTTTGGTGGGAAGAGCACCTAAAATACACTCTCTTAGCAAATTTTCAGTATACAATACAACAGTATTAACTATAGTCCTCCTGCTTACATTAGACTTATTAATCCCACATAAGTGCAAGTTTGTACCCTTTGACCTACATCTCCTCATATCCTCCCCCTCCCTGTCCCTGGTGACTATTGTTCTATTCTCTGTTTCTATGTCTTTGACTTTTTTTAAGAATCCACATGTAAAAGTGAGATCAGGCTGGCATATCTTTAATACTGTTTTACTGAAATACCTACTTACTAATCACCCACCAATGCACTTGTATAAATAACTTTAGAAATAACATAGAGTAAATATATAATAATAATAATAATAGCAATAGCTAGTATTTTATTAAGTTGTTACTATGGATTAGGTGTTCAAAGTGCATTACATATATTGACTTATTTAAACTCACAACAACTCTGTAACATGAGAACACTGAAGCAAGAGGTTAAAAAAGCTTGCTAGGACTTGTATAGCTAGGAAGAAGTAGTTGGGTTAGCATTTAAGCTCAGGCAGGCTGCCTCCTGAGTTCACATTCTTAATCACACAATGCATGCTTATGACATGTGTGCATATGCAAACATGCACCTCCACACAAGTATACATAAACGTATGCACAAGTACACACATGTGTATATAAATCCACATATGAAATTTGGAATGAAACACAATGTGATCTTTGGAATAGTGAGGCTATCAATTTAGCCTAGGAATGTTAGTTTTGGCCATTATTTAAAGAGCTGTAGAAGAGACATGGTTGATCTATCAAAGCAACATTTCTGAGTAAAGGCAAAATTAAATGGAAGAATAAGTACCACGGCTTTAATTATTAGAACAAATGATTTGTTCAGGTTTTTTTCATTGATGATATTTAAACTTTTCAGAAGAAATACAGACATATGCAGTCATTCACCTAGAATATTCTAGAATACTGCCGTTTCTAGAAGTTTAATGAGGCATTAAAGATAAAATATGTCTGCTTTCATGTAAAACTTAGACTGAAATTTCTGGTGACAACGGTTTTATGTGGTTATAAAGGATTTCTCCTTTATAGCAACATAAATCTCATGTTTTAAAATTATCCTCATATAGATAACATTTTGGGAGTATTCAATATAAAGGTGAAAGTGGACATGGTGGTGGAAGTAAAGGGCATAAAAATGTTCCAAGAAAATGCTGTAAGCCATGTTGCAATACTTGTATCAAGTTACATGATCTATGGTTTTACACTTTAAAGCTTACATTTAATTTAACAGACTTATTTTTGAAAATGTTAAGTCAAAATTAGCATAAGTACATAGATATTCTTCAATGATGTAAATATTTAGAGAATAGGTTTGTCATATTCCAAGGCTAAAAGAAAAATACTATGAAATGTTTCAAATCATATTTACAGGCTACTAAAAGTTATTTTAATTTAATAAAGGCAAACAATATATAAAGGTCAATTGATTAAAATATACTAACAGAACATAAAATAAACTCAGGGTTTAAATGAGAGTGATATATTGGAAAAACCATACCTAAGAAACAATCAATCATTTCTACCAACGGGCAAGCTTTTCTTTGTTTTTCTTTTTAAACTCTCAACATATTAACTGATACTCTTCAGCATACCCAAAGGCATGTTAAAAAAAAAAAACTTGACTGCAAAAATTAGAACAGTAGAATTATATATTTATATAAAAAAGTTGAGAAACAGTGGGTCTTGCTTTAGGAGACTGAGCAAAACAACAAATGGTTCAGTAGTACATCACTTTGATCTTTCTGCCAGGCTATCTTTCTGCCGCTTTTAACACAAGCAGAAAACATTTTAAAACATCAACTACTGGTGTTTAAACATCAACAGCATCAATGGAGAAAAAAATTAATAAAAAATAAGTCATCTTCAGGTGGAATATGGCCTAATTAACACTTTAAACTTCAGAGACTTAGCAACAAATAAGGACAGTGTAGTAGAATATCTCAAAAGTGGAAAGGAAATTATGCCTGCATAAAAGCTACTTCTACAAAATCTTCCTTTAAAAAATTACTCTCATTCTTAGTTCTACTGCTATTGTAAAGAAAACATTCAGAAATTTCTGTATATTGATAAACTATATAAAAGGAGATTATACTTCTATTTAAAAAAATCAAATTGACTTACAACTTGGTCTATTTTTAGGTAAAAGAATTTTAATAAAAGGATATTAACAAAAATATGAATTATTCATCCTTTAAAAAATATTAGTTACTAGCTCAGCTCTTTGATAACTTCTGGAAGAAATTCACATAATTTAAAAATTATTTCCAGAGAGTGTGTGGCAAATATCACTTTCAATACAGAATTTTATATACAAAAAAACCAAACAAATCACTTTATAGCACTTGAATTTTACAACAGAAAATAGCAAAACCCCACGAATGATAATGTTTCTGATACCCTGAGGTTTGTCAGTTGTTTCGTGATAACTACATAACCATGAATCAAAATCATTTCACAATGACATAACATGTTCACTGAGCTGTGCAATTTATCATGTACTTTCCATTGCTGCCTTTCAAAGAGATAAAGCCTGGGTTTGTTTGCCCACAGCACTCAGCAACTGTGATTTACTTCGAGGCATTTTCATATTTGTTGTACTGCAAGAAGTTGGTATTAGGGTCTACCAGAAAACATCACTGACAGTTATGTAATTAGCAGTCCTTGTGTATTAAGCCCACAGCACTTTTAAAAAGGCTTGTTTTGTTCACTGTAGTGTTTTTAAAGCTATTGTACTCTTATTTTCAAGTTGCTGTTTTAGGGGCAAAAATTCTATATTAAATGCTTTCCATTTTTCAGCTCTTAAAAACAGAAAAAAAAATTACCAGAGAAGCTTCTAGAATCATGGAGATTTTCAAGATTATAGTTCTTAAAACTCATAATAATTTGTTCTGAAAATGAAGCCTTCATTTGCGCTCAGGATCAATCCTAGGAAACTGCTGCTACGTGAATCACTGCACGTTTGGAAAACATCAATGGGTAAAGCTGGTTACTTGTTTCTTCTTCCACTGGCCCTCTCCAATGGTGAGTGAGGGATTCACTTCTGTAAATCACACTGAGACCCATCACTAGAAACTGTATTCCAGCAGCTGAGGGCTTAACAGAATTATCTGATGTCCTTGGACCAGTCATTATAATTTAAGTGGGGTTTAGTAGAACATTCAAGGACTCAAGATTAAAAAGATGTCACATCCTTTCTCAAAAATGTTTTCAGTAGTTCCAAAGTAGAACTTGTAAACTAACTCACTTCAAGGCACAGGTAGGTAACAGAGTAATAATAGTTAACATTTATTAAGCACTTACTATATGCCTGGTATCAATACCTACCCAATGAGGCATTGACTATTTCCATTTTACAGATGATGAAACTGAAGGTCTAAGAGTTCAAGTGACATAAATAAAGTTGTAGACCTAATAGGTGGTATAACCAGGATTTGGACCAATGCAGTCTATCTTCTGAGCTTGTATGCTTAACTTTATGCTATATTACCTGTAATAGGTAGGAAGACTGACTTATCCTCTAGAGTAAGACAATAAAACGTAGTGGGTACTAACTAGAAAGTATAACTTTTTAAAAGACATTAACTCTTAAAATGTGTGCTGACCAACAGAACATGTCTGTGGGTCAAAAGAGGCTTGAGTCCAAAATGACATTCCCTACATACTCATCTAATCACATCCTTTATTCTGCACAAGCTCTATGTTTTAGTCAAATTAAGTGCTATTAGTAACTGTTCAACTGTTCCCAGGATTTTCAGAGTCATCTGTGCCTTCTTCACTCTTAGTCTTCCTACTGTCTAAGGCATCTTTCCCACAGGTCTCCAATGTTCCTGATCTTATGCATCCCTCAAAGCCAACTCGTGTCACTTCATCTATAAAGCCTTCTCTGATCTGAGATATTTAGTTTCTCCCTCTTTAGTTCTTTAACTTTACTTTTTGTGGCCCTCTTTATTTTCTACTTTGAATAACAGCTGGGTAAATGTCTATTTCCCATTGCATCAAGCTCCTTGAGAACAGGTCTTGTTCCTTATTCATCCCTATATCCCCTGTGCTCACTTCCTCTCTTTGAAATGTCCAAGCATGGTGCTTGTGCTGCCTTTTTGGGACCTATGTCTACCAATGTTTTATTGTACTTATTGATATACATGTTGTATAGCCCTGCTTCTGCAAGGCATATATTATGTTAGATTTTTGTTTGTCTTACCTATAGCATCTACTAGAGTGCATTGCACATGGTAAGTGAAAGACTCAATGAATGAGTAAATCAAGTTGTCACAGAGGTCACATGGTGAAATAAGCGATAAGGCATGACCAAGTTTCTCTCCAAATTTGGATATTAAAGGGATAATAAAACACTAAAAATAATAATATGTAACATTTACTGAGTGCTTACTAGATGCCTAGTGCTATGCTAAGCTTTTTACATGCATTATTGTATGTAATCTAAATAGCAACCCTATTAGCAGGATACTGTTATTTTCCATTTCCTACAGATGAAGTAATTGAAATTCAGAGAGGTCAGATGGTATTCTCAGGGTAAGACAGTTAGTGAGGGGCAGATCCAGGATTGAAACTCTGATTCTACAATCTAGGCTTTCAGCCACTGTACAATATTACTAAAAAATATAGCTTAAGAAGCTAAGGAGTCTCTCATTCTCTCGGCCTGACTATTAATAGTAAAAATCAATTTAGAATACCAGTTATAACAATTATATGCAGATACTCACCCCATTTCTGACTAGTGATCAGAACATATGAGTCCTCAGACCAGCTCTCCCACTATCTAGCTGTGTGATCCTGGGCTTGTTACTAAGTCAGTTTGCCCAGTTGGAAAACTAAGTCAGTTTTCCCCAACAGGTAGGTTGGATGATTTTTAAGGTCCCTTTCCTCTTTAACATTCTGTGACTATGGTTTATGGACAACCTCCAGAATCTGTGACATACCAATATCTAACAGTTTGTGTAAGTGTGGTGAAATTTAAAATTTCCAATCCTTAGTATTTTTTTCTTCCTGCTCAGTTACTTTAAATGGCACATCTAATTTTTAAAGAACAGTTTTATACCATATGATGAATACATCACATAAGACTAAATGGCCACCATCGCATGCCAAAAAAGCAATTAGAAAATTGAATCAAGGAATTAAGGATTAATGTGGGTATGTTATACCTGTCAGCAGTAATAAGTATTTTGACACGAACAGAATAAATTCTGACAATATGCACAAATACTAATCTGATAGATGAGTGAAATATTAAAAATGCAAACAACTACACATTAATCACTCTAACATTTCCCTACTAAAATACTTTTAATGCTATTCTTATCAGAATTCATCTATAAATAAAAATGAGTCTTTTTCAACAGCTTGCATGACTTGGTATTTGCGGTTTAATGAGTGTTTATATTGATACGAAATTTAGTTTTTAGTCACATAAGTAAAACCGAATGAATTTACTGAGTATTGTATTAAGTGAGCCTGATGGCTTTTGGCTCGCAGCTAATCAAGCGTGCTGATTCCATAGGATCAGCAAATACTAAGATTCCAGATTTCAAAAACAGATTCTCTGATTCTATTGTTTAGGCTTGGGGAAAAAAATGAAAGCAAAAATCACATTCTTTCCTTATTTACTTTTTGTTTTGCATAAAATGATGAAGGAGAAAAACACATTAGCTGGGTTTACTCAGTAGGAAGGAGAAAAATTCATATTAATAAAAGAAATTAAGCCGATGGACACTCTCAAAAACAGGGTTAAATTGCATTAGAAGCCAATTCAAAGAGAATAAAGTATTACATGTGGGAATAGGTAAAGGAATAAAACATAATCTTCACGGAATCAGGATGCTGCACTTGAGGTTCTGAAGGTATTCCAACCATAAACTTCATTTTCATATCCTACTAAATATCTCTCCTTGCTAAAATGCCTCCACGTTCAATCTGTGTTCAAAATTTCTAACTAAACACATGCATGCACACAAACACAGACACTCATATATACCCATATTTAAGGATTATCTTTATAGTATACTATCTAGATAAACTGAGTTTTGTAGTTCTTTTAATTGTGTGGCACTGACTTTGGGAATAAAATGGTTGGATTGTGACAGCTTCAGTTTTATCACCTATTTTTCCCTAGGTGTCTAGGTACCAGAAAGTAAAATGAGACAACACTACCTCTTCTTGAGCTATTATACAATCATGCTTTGCCCTGAGTTGGTTAATAATATGAATGTTAATAGGAGGTGACTTTGAATAGATTATCCTTAAAAGTTGATTCCTGTTAGCATTTTTCAAAACTTTAAAATAGATTTTCTATTAAATCATTATCTTAATTAGATTTGTAACAACCTGTACTTTTCTCCACAACTCAGTGCAAAAAGCAACCTAACCACTATACTTTACGTATGAATTTCAAAATTGAGAACATCCTTTCTGGCCTTGAAAAGTACTGTTAAGTGTGAGAGACAACTCTGTCTGCCAAATCAGTCACTTCTCATCTTGCTCATGCCCAGACTTAGGCTTTTTTTCAGGCCCCTCCATTCACATAGACTTCTTGCCAACATCTACCATTCCTGCCATATTGGCTTAAACCTCTCTACCTGCAAGAAGCTATGCCAGGTCATGCTAGGCCACTCCAGGACCTCTTTGCTCTAGTCTCTCTCAATACCTCCGAGTAAATAACTTTCCCTTTCTAACCATTGAGAAGAAGTGCAACGTGGTGGTTATGAGAACAACCTTTAGCACCCAACTTCCTGGGTTCAAGGCCATGCTCTCATCCAAGCATGAGTTTGGTCAAAGCACTTAACCTTCCTGTGCCTCAAGTTCTTCATCTGTAAAATAGAGCTAAAAATACCTTACTCATATTGTTATCATAATGATTAAAGGAGTAATATATATATACATGAAGTATAGCACACAGTAAGTACTAAGTCAGTGATTATTATTACACCATTCTGTCCAGTTTTCACTTTGCTTTAGAGTTGTTCTTTGTTCCGTATGAAGAATATGCTCAACTCAAAAGATAGATATCTGAGGACACAGACCATATTTTTTAAAGTCTCTGTTAATGGCTTGATATGAATTAACTAAGAAATTCAGCCTTGAGGAGAGATTTTTCATTGATGGTTTTCAGGGTAGGAAAAATCTAATCCCAATGCCAAACTTCCCACACTTCCACATCAACACTGCCCCTGAATGCCTGCCTGTTCTTCCCATTTTTGTTCCCTGCTTTTATCAAGGAATCTGACCTGACTGCAAGCATTATATGTTGCAGAGAATAGACTTTCCCTGGCACCTAAGACTGAGGCATTTAAGAAATATTTTATGAATAAATGGATATTTGTTTTCCCTTTTCCAAATTGTGCACAAGGTAACTCTCAAAGATATAAACAAAATCTCAATCTAGAATAGATAGATGTAAACCAGCAGGAAAGTTAGAAAAATCAAGATCTTGGTATTATTTCCCAGGCTAGTCCATTCTAACACACATTATGCCATTCATTAATGTCAAATGCCACCATAAGAATACAGCTGATAGATACATTCTTTTTAAAATGTAAATGTGCTCATTACTGGTGGTCAAGTGCTACATAGGCACAGTACCCACTCTGGTGAAGCATCATTTCAAGCTAAATGCAAGTCTGACTAATTTAGAGCCAAATGCACTGGAAGAGTTATGCACAGAGTCCTGGGGGTAGTAGCGGAGGGAGGCAGGCAGGAGAGGGTATGTGAAGTTCTGGAGGACTTTACCTTGCAGAAGATGACTAGGAGTTCACCAGGAGAATGATGAAGGAGGATTTCTGGCAGAAGTAAAGGCATGCACACAGAGGTGCAAAGACATATGGGTTGTATTGGAAACTGATAGAAGTTCATTGGGGAGGTTAAGTGTTAGGAAATATTCTGTAAAGAGGGATGAGAAGAGGCAATAGAGGAAGACTGAGGCCCTTCAAAATATCCAGGTCTCCCGTTAGCCCTTCTCATCCTTCCTGACCATGGCTGGAATTCTCACTACCTGCTTAAAATGTGCTGAGATGCTCAGATAGAACCTGACGTGTGCAGCACACAGTGGGTCATGGGCAGCCTTCATCAAGACGTGGTGTGCATCATCCCTCATGAACACGAGCAAACCTCTCCCTATTAGGAACTTGCGGTGTCCCTTTATTAAACTATTAGTCAAATCTGTTATACTGAGGGAACATTAAATTAAAACATTTATTCCTGAAACTTCAATCATAAAAGTAAATCAAGAAGCACTGTGAAAACTAACTGTCAGCAGAAAGAATAAAAGTGCAGATTTGGCAATATTCTTAATGAAGAATCAGATGTTCATAGATTCACATAATAAATGACTTTCTACTGTAATTATCATACCAGTCGCAACCTATTATAAGTACAAAAGCATGGACGAAACTTTGAATGAAAGAGTTTAATATGACTTGGTACAAAAGTATGTGTGTAATTACCTGGATTTCTCAGAGAATAAGTCATTCTGGATTGCAGAGTTTTCCCAGAAAGCTGAACATTAACTCTACAAGAGCTAAAGCTTTGCCGTTTTAGGGTGTTAAAAAAAAACTGCAAAGTTGCTTGAAATAAATATCATTTTCTCTGCTTCTCAACAAGTCTGTAATATATTAAACATAATTTAATATTGTCTTGATGTTCCATGATCAACATTGTGAACATCAGTTTTCACAGAATGCTAAAGACACATAGAGTTGCAAATGTGTGAATGAATAAGTATGTTACAGCTATAGCCCTAGGGGTTTCTTTTCCCTCCTCTTCCCCAGTCCCAGAAACCACCAATGCCAGCTTGCTTGTTACGTATTTGTTTCTTTACATAAATGCAACCTAAAACTTATGCAGCTGCCAGTGGATAAAGTGACTGCTTTTCTGTAAACCCCATCAGTGATACAAATACTGAAATGACCTTCTCAAGAGGTTGTCTTATTTTCCACAATATCTTCTTCCCTGTTGCTGTCAGTGTGCTGTGACCTGTCAGTAACATTCAAAGTACTGCCTAATTTCTACATTACCAATCCCATGTACCACAGACATCCTCTTGACAGTCTGTAACCATCCTCCTATGTCCCTTGAAGTTCGTAGACAGAGTAGCCTTTGCAATTTCAAGAATTTTGACAATAGAGTTTGGAAATAATCTTACTACAAAGTCTAGAAATACTTCAGCAGACCCAAATGACTTTACTTGACATGAAGTGGGTGGGGGTTCAAATATTATGGGATTTTGAATAAATTACTGAACTTTTCTGTGCCACAGCTTTTCTATATAGAAAATAGAGATTATAACGCCAATCTTGCAAGTTTACATTGAGGATTATAAAGAATAATATAAGATTAAGGCACTTAGTATAGAGCCTGGCAAAAAGTAGTTGTTTAAATACAATTTTATATTAGGTCAAATCACTTGCAAATGCAATTTTTAAAAGTCAAAACCAATTGAATATCAGCAATTTTATATGGATCAATGTTAATAGTTCCCTTTCCTTTCCTCCCACTTTGCTTTGGTGATTGATGGCAGGTAAATAAAGGAGGCTTACACATCAAGATCTTTTCTTATCTTTCTCTCCTGGGTGATGTCATTCTCTCAGGATTGGTCTGAAAGTATGGCTCCAGTATTCTAGTGTCTGGTCTAGAACTGAGTTCCAAGTTCAAACATTAGTCTATTGTGGAGAAGATGATATTTGATCAATGCTAGTGTTAGAAAGCTCAGAGGCCAAAGCCATTAAAAAGGACATATTCTACGCAAACCTTTCTGCTCACACGGCAAATAGAAGAATATTTTATGGATGGATAGGCATAGAAACGCCTCCTAAGGGTGTTCTGGTGTACCTGTGTGTGGCTTGGGAAGCCTCTTTGCTCAATGGCTGTCTCCTCATTATTTCCTAAATTTAAATACCCCTAATTTTATAATCAAGTCAGGTCAGAGGGAAAAATGAGAGAAAGGATGGTAGTAGACAGAGGATGCTTTTTGCAGGTTTCTGGGGTCTTCCTGCAGGGATCAAAGTCATTTCTAGGTTCTCTGAAACTCACAAGATAGGACTTGCTACCCTTGCGTATGACCTGAGATATGTAGAGTCCCTGTGTGGCCAAACTAAATACACTTGTGTGGCATTCCTTTAGGTCTTTTCCTCAAATTATCTAATATGTGATTGTGTGAACTCAACTACCACATGAGAGGTTGCTTTAGAAAATGAAGTATATGAGAGTGAATAAAATATCTCTTCAAATCTGTCTTTTCCCCAAAACTCCTTTTTCAGTATGACTAAAAATTAATGGTCAGAGTCTGTGTAATGATCCTTTCCCTGGTTTTACTTATGCTGCTTTACCAACTCCCTGTTGGTCCTACTAATTATCTCATTGATTAAGCCTTCAAGGAGCCTTCTGTCATTGGGTGGCGCCCACTGCACACATCTGGCTCACTGTATTTTCTTTTAAAAGGACAACAGTTAATTAAAAGAGCCACAGCACAAATGCAGGTATCAACTGGGAAGCAGATCTTGGTTGTTTCCTCAGTTGTTCTCTGCAGAGGGTCTGAATGTTCATCCAGAACCTCAGAATGTGAGCTCTTGTGGAAATAGGTCCTTTGCCAATGTAATTAGTTAAGATTAGGTGAGAGGTCGTACTCCATTAGGGTGGGCCTGGCCTACTTTTGATACACGGAGATGCCACACGGGAGAGTCACTGAAGAGTTCACCATATGAAGACAGAGGCAGACACTGCCGTGATGCACCTACAAGCCAAGGAGCACCAAGGTTTGCAGGCAATGCCAGAAGCGAGGGGACGGGCACAGAAAAACACTCTCCTTTAGGGTCTCAGAGGAATCAACTCTGCCGACACCTTCATTCCAGACTTCTGGCCCCCAGACTGTTTTTTTAAGCCACCAATTTTGTGGTCATTTAGCCCTCAGGAGCTAATACAGTCCCCCTAGTCACAAACCAACCTTTAACAGAATGGCCAAGGAGTATTGATTGCTTGCCATCTTTTTCTTTTGTTTTGGAAACCATCATAAGTATAATACGGTAACTTACCAGTCTCAACACCTCAGAATATTTCCCCTATTTGGGGGCGATTCAAGCCACTTTCACTTCAGAAGTTAGCTACATATCACATAGCATGGCAAATGCAGCTCACACAAAGGTCAATGGGGAAATTCACTTAGTTATGGGAATTTTGTGATCATTGTATGATTGATGATGTTCCTAAAACGGAAAATGGTGGGAATTGCTCCTTAGAACGCAAATGTAGTATATGCTGTATGTTGAATTCCCCAGGAAACAGATTCTGAGATTCTGAGACATGTGTGCAGGAGGTTCATTGGTAAGTAGCCACAGGAACAACATCGGTGTGGGGTGACAGAGCAGAGCGTGGCAGAGGGTGAAGTTCACCTGTGGTGCGGCAGCCTCTGCCCGAGTGGGTGGTCCTTTAGAGTTGTATCACATTGAGACAAGAGGCTAAGCCTTTGAACCTATCCATGGATGGAGGCTGTCCTTGGGGGGCGGGGAATGACCATTGTGAGAGGCAGCTTCTGTCAGCAACGGGTGATTCCTGGAGAAGGACCGGGCTCAGAGCTGGGAAAATGAGAGGCTCAGTCTCGAAGTGGGAATGCAGGCAGCACATCTCAGTCGTACTATAATATTCACAGTTCTGAAGAGAAATTTCCTTACTAGCTAAGAGTGACTGGGCCAAGGCCAGATTTAATATGTTATGGTCTAGGTAAGGTTATTGGTCATTTATACTTTTGTTCCTCACCAAGCTTCTGAGGCCCCTCTATATTGCCCTTCCTAATTCTCCCATATGAGTGCTTGCTCTTCAGGACTGTAACCTTCCTCTTCAATTTTCCTACCTTGGCTGGCAACTCTGATGGTGATTTTTATCTTCAAGAAAGGGCAGAAAGTATGATCCGGTGCTAACTCCAGGGCTAGGTCAATAGTCTAAAGAACTGAGTAAGCATTACTCAATATTTTATTCTTCACAGTTGGTATTCAAATGATTCAATGTATCTTACTTTTTGTTAAGTCATGAAGCTTTCAGAGGAAGAGGTCACCTTTCCTCTGATATAAGGTCACCCTTATTTTGCATTCAGGGACGGTGGAAGATGAGTAATTAATCTCACCAAGGTTCTGTAAGATGTCAAAAGGGATGGCAGAGAAGACGCCAATATCCTCTGTTTGCCTGTGAAGTCATATTCTGTCTTGGAAAACTGCAAGTTTATATGTCTTCTCTCTAATAATAATAATAATAATAATAATGTCATCTATTATTAATTGAGCATGTATTATTTACTGAACACTCCCTTGAGAAGTGGAAGGTGAACTAAAAGCAGTTGCAGGACACTGTACTAATTACTAATACATGTTCCAAGTATTAGCAACATTACAAGGTTTTTGAACCCAGAACATGAATATGTCATATTAGTTGTAAAAACTGCTGCAACAAAGCAAACTAAACCCTTTGGATGGAACATTTACATCAATACTTTGAAGATCAATATTGGTCCTTATCACACTAAGGCAAGAAAATACACAGCAGAGGAGAATTCATTATCTTGAAGATTAACACATGGTGGAAGGTACTAGGGGAAGGTGTGAGGTGACAACACTGCAGTTCTACATGTAGACATCTCATTGGAGTACAAACCAGGAAGATGCTTTGCTAATACAGATTCCAAATCCATCAACAGCTGCCTGTTTGTTGGCAATCTCATTCTATTCAAAACAAGTAGAAACTGATCATGTTACCTAACCAGGGCAAAATGGTAAAGGGAACATTCTAATTCATTGAAGAGACCAAAATACAGGGGTTTGTCTAGAGACAGGCAAACAAACTTTGAAAACGAAGTGGAAGAGTTTGAGGGGCAAAGGAGAAGTAGGCAATTGGGTCAGAAGAGAAGAGTTGTGGAGCCTTACGGATTCAGACATATATACTAAACTTCGGAAAGTGGGTTTCAAAAATTTCAGAAAAAAAATACAGGTATAATCCCACCACTAGAGAATCTAAAATAATATGGCACAAAGGACAGGAAGCTTTAAAATATCTTGTTGAAATCCAAAGTGACAAAATAAAAAAAGGAATATTGGAGCCACAGAAAGTAGTTTCTAATGGATGCCAGTAGAATAAGAGTATACAGGCCGGACATGGTGGCTCACGCCTGTAATCCCAACACTTTGGGAGGCCGAGGTGGGCGGATCACAAGGTCAGGAGATGGAGACCACAGCGAAACCCTGTCTCTACTAAAAATACAAAATATTAGCCAGGCATGGTGGCGGGTACCTGTAGTCCCAGCTACTCAGGAGGCTGAGGCAGGAGAATGGCGTAAACCTGGGAGGCGGAGCTTGCAGTGAGCCAAGGTAGCGACACTGCACTCCAGCCTGGGTGACAGAGCGAGACTCCGTCTCCTAAAAAAAAAGAGTATACAACCTCAAACTCACAGGCCTACTGTGGGGAGCAAGTTCTTAGAGTGGACTAAAGGTGTGGGGAATGCAGGGATATGATAGACAGCTGGCTCCTGAGAGCATAGCAGTATCCACCAAATTAACTGTAGATAGAAAGACAGTCAGTCGTCGGCATCCCATTGAGGTAGAGCAGTGAAGTGCTCCAGCGGCTGCGCATAGCACAGTCATGGAAAACATTCCATAAGAAATGTTTGCTCCAAAGGATCCCCATCAGGGAATTATCCAGACTATGAACACATATGGTGAAGAGCAGGCCCTGTTGCTTATGAGGTAGACCTTTAAACTAAAACTTTACAAGATAATGTACTTTATATTAGAATTCAAAAGAATTACAACACAGGATTAAATTAGGCAGTTTGTATTGGATAGAGGGTAAACATGTGGGCTCTGGTACAATACCACCTAGAATTAATTCTTAACTGCCACTTACTTGAGCATGTTTCTTAACTCTCTGTGCTCAATTTCCTCATCTGTAAAATAGCAATAATTATAATATGTACTTCACTGGATTGTTGTAAGGATAAACTAAATTGATACTTACAAAGCATTTAGAATACTGCCTGGCATAGGGCAAGTGTTCAATAAATGTCAGCGATTATCATTTAATTTTATCATTTTTAATGGTCTGTTTAACTTAGCATACATTTTTACTATAATAATAACTTATTCTTATAACTTAGCCTATATCTTCTGATTCATGTTAGAATAGCCCAGGAGCTTATATGTGGCCCTGGTGTGACACAGACTTTGAGGAAACTCTTGCAGGCAGGTTCTACATTCAGTACATTATGCCATGAAAAGTAAAATCAAGTTTGAATCTTGGCTCTACCACATACAGATCATGTGACTTTAGGTAACTAGACTGATCTTTCTAGGCCCAGGTTTCTTCACCTGTAAAAGAGAATAATAATAGTGCTAATCACTCATAAGGTTTTTGCAACGAGTAAACTCAATAACTTATTTAAAGCACCTGGTATATTGCATTGCATAGAGTAGGCATTCAATAAATGGCAGCTATATTATGATTTAGCTCCTTTATCGCCTTAAAAATATATTTAACTTTCCTGCTTATTACAAATGAACACCATACATTCTTAGTTTGCTATTTCAATTTCTTTTTTTCTCCTCTTATATGTCCTGAAGGAATTTTTTAAAGTATCACTAAAAAGAAATACTGAGACATAAAAATACTTGTGATGGTCATTTTCCATTTAGAAAGGAATTACCTTGATACTTCACTGCATCTCTTCACCATAGATCTTTCTACAATGAAACTCTAATTCACGATCTTGTCAGAGCTGGGGCAGGGGATTCAGGGGTGAGTATCAGATAAAAGATTCAGACAGAGATGCAGGATCAAGAAGGGGTGGCTTTGAAGAAAGCAAGCAAGCAAGCAAGGACGGCAAAAGTAAAGAGTTAGAGAGTGGATAAATCAGTTGTGGGTTTAGAAGTGACATACATAATAATAATGGCCATTTTTGAATACCTAATGTTTCCTTTACCTGTGCAAGGAAAGTGGAAGAGTTGAGACTTGGACTCAGACTTATAATTCTGATGCCTAATTCTTCCCCACTTTCCATACTAGCATCTAGCAGCAATGAGATGCCACGGGAGACAGACAGACACGTGTATCGTAGTTCAAGGTCTGAGACTCAGAATCCAGAGAGTCTATGAGATTTGAAGGAATGAAGTGAGAGCAAACACAATATCAAATGATGAGCAAGTATAGAAGAAATACAACAGAAACGGTTTTCTATCCTTCCCTTAGCATTCTGCTCTGCTTCTTGGTAACAGAAGTCAATCTTCCTACATAGGTTGGTGGAGGCTCTGCAGGTGAGAAAAGGTGAGTGGCAGCTCCTGACCAAGATGAGGCCCACAAGGCAGGAGTCAACAGCACGAGTGAATGGTGGGAAAATCCTGGATTCCTCCCTATTTTACCTTGGCTATTTGATAGCTTTCTGACCGAGACCACAGTTTTAATTTGAAAAGTTCCCCTTTCCACAGAAACTAAACAGTTTTCAAAGCAGAAATATAAATTAATTTTGCCAATCCTGGCAACCACTAACCCTCAAATTTTCTATGACCTTAGCTTTTTCCCCCTTTATTTACCTCATAAAAGGGAAGTTAGGACGTATTAATCTCTGTAAATAGCTCCATATTTTCTGAGATCACCTCAGAAGAAGACTATTTGAGTAAGATGAAATTACTATTTGTCAGGGAATTTAATCATACTCTTTTTCTTGGTGTTGGTTTTCAAGTTTCCTAATGCCTTTAGTTAATAGCAGGTAGCTATAGCAATTTTAAAGTATCTCTTTCAGTTATAACACTCTCTGTTGACTTTTTTAAAGCACCTAACAATTGACAATACTCTTTAAAAATCTCACTTGGAAAAAAAAAAGGTCTCACTTGGAAAAAAAAAAAGGTCTTACTTGACTGTTGCAGCTACTATGTGAGGTAGTGAGAGCAGCCTTTACTACCCAAACTTTACAAATGATAAAACTAAGGTTTTGAGAGTTAAGAGACTCGCTTGAGGACACAAAGTAGCTATGTCATGTTAGCTGGTGCAAGAAGTGAACATCTAAACACTGACTCCTGGGCTCTTCGTAATACAGGGAACACCTTTCCAATTGGTTTGCTTTCCATGCTCCACTCCACCCTCACTCCAGTGTGCTTTTCACTGGGGGGATTTGCTCATGAGCTCAGGTGGGCTCTGGGTTGTAGCGTGCTCATCCATATGCACTCATCTATGAGATGCTCATTCCTCTTTATTAAGGAACTATGACAAATATAATCTGTTGAAAAAAGTTCTAGATCTCCAGTTCTCTCTCCTCATATTTGAGAGTTCTGTACACTCTTGCAAATACGAAAGATGTCAGACTGAGAGATTAAAGGGAAACACATACAAGGAAGGAGGCCAGGAGGTGCTAGGAGGGGAGAGGGGTGTGAACAGGCCTCCTCTGGCTTTCACATGCTCATTCTCTCCTGGGAGCAAAGAGTCAGCGATGCACTTAGGGACAAGGGAAGCAAACTGGCCAATACCAACAAACCAACCAGGCCATCTGTGTTTCTGGAAGAACAAGGGCAGGTGGGAGTATTTATCTCAGGAAATTGCTTTTCTTGATTTTTTTTTTTTTTCCAGAAAACATGGAAAAATCTATGAAGAACGTGCGACAGGGAAGGGAGCAGAACACAAGAGAATGTATGTGGCTAAGGACTGGTGCCCACAGCCGGGGGATAAAAAGGCAAGGCCTGCGCTGTGCTGTAAAGCTGTAAAACTTTCCTTCTGCTTATTTTCATATGAATTGGAGAAAAGTCACTCAGGCACTGAGGACTGATGCACAGAAATTAGCTGACATCAGAGAGGCCAAGAAGTTATCTTTGCACAACTGGCCAAAGGCACATAGTTTTCCATGGGAAATGACCATGGAGCTTTGGTCGAAGTTCCCCAAGAGGCAAAGCTCAATTGTGACAGCTTCTTCAATATGCCGCCAAGTGCTTGTGGTTCCATCAGAAACCAACAGTGCAAAAACAGTCACACCTCTGCACCTTTTATTTGAAAAGCAATACATTTTCAGATAATGCTATTTTTTCTAACAGAGGGTCTACATCTGAACACACTTGAATTTTAGGAATTGGTGAACACAAGTTCAATGTGAACTATCATCACGACTCACCCCAGCCAAACAGATGGTCCGACTAAAACCCCTAAAGCTTATTGCTACAAAGTCTTGGTAACAAGACAGTCATTCAGTAAATGTTTATTGAGCATGGCCTATGTGCAAGATACTGTAGCCATGCCAGATTTCTTATTACTCAGTGTGCTGCTCCATATAATGAGAAGGTTGATCTTGCTGAATTTCTAATGAAGAAATACATCAAATCTTACCTCAAACGTTGCCAATGATCCATTTATAAAGAGCAAACAAGAATTTATCCTGGTTGTAACTTTTCTCCTACATATTCTTAGGTTATTTAGCCAGATGAATTAGTTTCTGCTTAAACAAAAACAAAAACAAAAACAAAAAAACAAAACCAAAGCCCTTTGTTCATTTGTATATCCACAAACAAAGTAATATTGAGATCCGCCAATACACCAGGAACTGCATATATGCAGCTAGGACTGCAGACTTTAGGCAGTATTAGGGCAGGAGAATTTTGTAGTAACAAAGGACTCTCTTGTTGCAGGTCTGCTGATTAAGTAATAGTAGCTAACACCTACTGCACTTACTGTAGAATAGAGTCAGCCCCTACAGTAAGTGTTTTGCACTGCATAGACCAAGATAAAGGTGAGTTCCTATTATGTAATTACAATTATGAGACATTAGTCACGTAAAATCCTGAAAAAGTGGGGCTAAAAGGTGGCATTGCTGTGTTTGTAAATGCCTGAGGAACTCTCTCAGGGCAGTCAGACGAGAGATAAAACCATTAAGAGTACATCTTCTGGGGCCATCTAGTGTTGATTTTTTTCTGGTTTAGCTCTTGGGGAGTCTCCAAAACCAAAACGAAAAGAAAATCCCTTGATGCTGCAACTACTGAAGTGGAATTCCTTGGTGGCATAAGACAGAGAAGGTCTTGGAAAAGGGTATAGCTTTTTTTTGGCTTAAAAGGATATGCTAGCTCAGGAAGGGAAATGAGTTATAAATACCAAGGAGCGCTGTGCTGCTCAGCTTGCATGGCAGATAAGGAACACTTTACTTTCTATTTTTTTTTTTTGAAAAAGAAAATTTAAAAAGAAAGCCTACTGAAATTTCCTGAAGAGACTGCAAAGTGGAAATCGACATAAGCTTGATCATGTAATACAGAATTAATCTTCCTAAAAAGTTGTTTTTATCTACCTATGTGTCTTACCTGCTTAAAATCTCTTTGCTCTCTTCTCTACATAAACTCCAACCCAGTCATGGCTGGTCTGCTCTACTGGTCTTCCTCCTGACACCTCTGATGCTCTCAACTCCTATCTGCCATGCATTTCCCTTTTCTTTTCCTAAAGTAGAAATACTCTGTAGAGGTAAAGGATTATCTTCCTGTAGGTCTGGTCATTCAGTGCATTTTTTTTCCTTCAAATGCTATGTGGCATATCACTCTTATGATCAAAATATTTTATAAATCATCACTTATGGCTTTGGGTCTTCATGTGATATTTATGGAGGGAAATTCTACAGATAGGAAAACTGAAGAAAAGGATGATTATAAAATATTGCCCATCTGCAGAAGTTAGGACTCTTCATCTTGAATCCAAGGCCCTTTCCCCTAAAAATGCTATCAGCATGTAGAAACCTTGAGGTTTCTAATGACATTGGGAATTTGGAGAGGGCTAATAATGGGACATTACATTTTTTAAAGAGGAATTTAGTAATGCTCTTTTAAATTTATTTTACATTTATTTATATTTTAAATTTATTTATAATGCTCTTTTAAATTTATTAGGAGACTCTTAGATTTGTCCTGCACAGGCTGAGAAATGCATACTTATTTCACTACTTGCACAGACTAGATCAAGGTGAAACTTGGCAGCCATTTAATAGACTATTAAGAAGGTTAGATTTGCAAACAACTCCCCCTAGTCCACTGAAATAGTAATAAAATTTAGGGAGGTAAGTATAATGATTATAATTTGAGCTTGTCTAAATAATACTGAATATAAAACATTAATTAAATCCTGAGGAATTAGAAAACAACAACAACAAAAACAGGTAGACAACTGCCACCATGCTGTGTACCAGAGTGAGAAGCAAACATCATACTGTAGCTACCTGTCTATTTAAACCTTTCATTGCAATTGAAATATCCTTTAGAGTACAATAACTGACAAGCCATGAAGAATCTCTGCTTTATTTCCTTGATTTCCATTTTCCACAGTGCCTTTCCACACAGCTTTAATAGCTGCAGGCAGTCTGTTCTTCCAAGCCTTGCACCAGGCTTGGCGTTTCTTTTCTTTTCTTTTTTTCTTTCTTTTTTTTTTTCTTTTTTGAGACAGAGTTTCGCTCTTGTTGCCCAGGCTAGAGTGCAGTGGCGTGATCTCGGCTTACCGCAACCTCTGCCTCCTGGGTTCAAGCGATTCTCCTGCCTCAGCCTCCCGAGTAGCTGGGATTACAGGCATGTGCCACCACGCCCAGCTAATTTTGTATTTTTAGTAGAGACAGGGTTTCTCCATGTTGGTCAGGTTGGTATTGAACTCCCAACCTCAGGTGATCCGCCCACCTTGGTCTCCCAAAGTGCTGGGATTACAGGTGTGAGTCACTGCACCTAGCCTCAGGCTTGATGTTTCTTGAAGCATTCATTCCATTCCATGTGAGTTGGGGCCTTTGTTAATGGATCTGCCCTCGGCTCCATTTGGGCTGCTGCAGTTCTCTGTAGTCCACTTGTCTCGGGTGCTGAGCAAGAAAGAGCTCTGGGGTACTTCCTTCAGAGACAGCCCCATGGAAACATTCTTTAGCCATGATTTCATTGTGATCACTGCTTAAGGCTAGTCTATTTCATGCTCACTGAGTCCAGGAAAGCTCCCTTGGGTCAGTATTCAACAACTGCCTTTGTTCTTATGTCATCTCTTACCTATGCCAACATGTGGCACGTGGAGCCAATCTGTTGACAAGGCAGCTCTCATCTCTTCTCTAAATTTCATATCTATCGCAGGCAGAAGTTTGGTACAGTCGTTAGGATGTTATTAGAATTCTTTTGTCCATATGAAGAGTGAAACCCCCACCACACTGTGTAATATGTTCATGATGTGGTCATTCTTCTGGATAATCATCAACATTAAAATCGACCAATATCCTGCCTGTGACCTCAAAGGGATTTAGACTGATGCAACACAACATGGGAAATTGTCTGAGACACCTTATGTCCTGCCAGCATTATCTGCTCAACTGGTATAGGCTTCCTTAGATAACACATTAATCATAGGCACTAATCATGCATATTTTAAACTGTGAAATCTCAGCACACAAGCCAATGTTATGACTATTTTATCCAGAAACAGTTTGCAGGGGGTGTGGCCTGACTGACCTGTAATACTTTGGCTCTTGCCTCATGGGCTTAGTTGTTTATAGTTTTTATAAAGCAATGAGTTAGAGTCAATGCTGTCGGACTTTCAGACGTTGGAGGCTCCCTCTATGGCAAGGACACTGTCGTCGAGAGCTCTGTCTTTGGGCATGTTAATGGTCTGTCACACAGCACAAGAGGGCCAGTCATGATGTTCACTCCCATCCAGTTTTGCAAAGGAATCTGTCTGTGGGGAAACACACTTTGATAATATGTAGCTTTTTGATGTATGGGAGGTGATAGAGACAGGAGACAGATTTCTAGGCAGACAGGGATGGGTCCCTGGTGAAACTTGACCTATAAGCCAAGGATCCTCTGAAGTCTGAAAACCAAACCACCAATTCTGGATAGAGTCCATGGACTAGAGTGAGAACTTCTATTCCTGTTACCCACTCTTTCCCAATTGGTTCTTTCTGAATAATGCTTTTTAATCAATCGAATGTTGCCTTTTCCAAGATTACCTACAGCCTGCACTTCCTCATTCCAAATGCATATAAAACCCCGGACTCAGCTTCACAGATGGCTACCCATTTTCAGGTGCCCACTCACTGTCGAGAGCTTTTCTTTTGCTCAATAAAATTCTATTCTGCCTTACTCACTCTCTGGCGTCCATGACCTCATTCCTCTTAGTCATGGGACAAGAACCCAGAACTTGCTGAACCGTGGGAGCAAAAAGAGCTGTAACACCCCTGCTCACCAAGCTGCAGGAGGTGAGAGTAAAAGGGTTGTAACATTGTTTCCCATACGCCAAACCATGGGAGTTAAAAAGCTGCTGGGTGCCACTCCCTCCAGGTCACCGAGCTGTAGGCAGCGGGAGTAAAAAAGCTGTAACCCTCCCTCTTGCTTGCTGAACAATGGAAGAGAAGATGCCACTGGGTGCCACTCCCTTCTGCTGAGCTATGGGAGTGAAGAAGGGAAGCCACTCCTTCCTGCTTGCCAAACTGTGGGAGCAAGAAAGCTGCGACAGAGGGTGCCAGTGTCCAGCAACCCAAGAGAAATTCAGAGGGAAATAGATTTGAAAAAAAATGGCATAGTATATTGTTTAATCCATTTCCAAAAATATACTGGAGAACAGTCATAGCTAGCATGACCATCTATAGATTCCCCAGGAAACAGCTCTCCAAGGAGGTAGTTTTTATCATATGTGTATATTTCATGTGAGTTCACCCTTGCAAAAACTTCAAGATGTATAACACTAAATGACCAAAAGCTTAATTAATAAAAGCTAAAATCCCATGTCTACATATATAATACCAATTTCTGTTTATAGCACTCATTCATTCAGCAGTGCACCATTGTGCTAGGCACTGAGCTTAACAGCTGGAATAGTTCACGTGGGAAAGACACTAAGGAAAAAAAAAGGTCACAATGCAATGATACATAGGCTATACAAGCTTGCACAGCTTGATTAAGTATACGAAGTTGACTAACTGCTAGAGCTAGGAATCTTCCAGGAGAAGACAGCATTTGGCCAGAAAGCTGGGTCACAAAGGATTAGCATTTATTATTGTTTGGGAAGTCCAGAGAGAGTCTGTCATGCAGCTTGACATGGTTAAAACACACTGACAATTAACAGGAAAAAGTTGAGAGATACAGACAGAGAGGCACAGTGTGGACAGATCTCAAAGGGCCTGTGTGCTATTTGTCGGTAAAGGATTTGTAACTTTAAGCATATTGTAGGTAGTGAGATGCCATGTTGGGGGTGGGGGTGGCAGACTAGGGCAACTTCAAGCACGGGTGTACCAAGTTAATAATGTCTAAATACATAGAAAGTCTACTATATGCTAGGTCCTTTATTATTATTATATGTTAAGTTCTGGGATGCAAGTGCAGAACGTGCAGGTTTGTTACATAGGTATATACGTGTCATGCGGTTTGCTGTACCCATCAACCCGTCATCAACCCGTCATCTACATTAGGTATTTCTCCTAATGCTATCCCTCCCATAGTCCGCCACCCATCAACAGGCCCTGGTGTGAGATGTTCCCCTCTCTATATCCATGTGTTCTCATTGTTCAACCCCCACTCATGAATGAGAACATGCAGTGTTTGGTTTTCTGTTCCTGTGTTAGTTTGTTGAGAATGATGGTTTCCAGCTTCATCCATGTCCCTGAAAAGGACAAGAACTCACCCTTTTTTGTGGCTGCATAGTATTCCATGGTGTACATGTGCCACATTTTTTTATACAGTTTATCATTGATGGACATTTGTGTCGGTTCCAAGTCTTTGCTATTGTGAATAGTGCTGCAATAAACATGCATGTGCATGTGTCTTTATAGCAGAATGATTTAAACTCCTTTGGGAATATACCCAGTAATGAGATTGCTGGCTCTAGATCCTTGAGGAATCACCACACTGTCTTCCACAATGGTTGAACTAATTTACACACCCACCAACAGTGTAAAAGTGTTCCTATTTCTCCACATCTTCTCCAGCATCTGTTGTTTCCTGACTTTTTAATGATTGCCATTCTAACTGGCGTGAGATGGTATCTCATGGTGGTTTCGATTTGCATTTCTCTAATCACCATTGATGATGAGCTTTTTTTCATATGTTTGTTGGCAGCATAAATGTCTTCTTTTGAGAAGTCTGTTCATATCCTTCGCCCACTTTTTGATGGGGTTGTTTTCTTCTTGTAAATTTCTTTAAGGTCCTTGTAGATTTTGGATATTAGCCCTTTGTCAGATGGATAGGGTGCAAAAATTTTCTCCCATTTTGTAGGTTGTCTATTCACTCTGATGATGGTTTCTTTTGCTGTGCAGAAACTCTTTAGTTTAATTAGATCCCATTTTTCAATTTTGGCTTTTGTTGCCATTGCTTTTGGTGTTTTAGTCATGAAGTCTTTGCCCATGCCTATGTCCTAAATGGTATCCCCTACGTTTTCTTCTAGGGTTTCTATGGGTTTAGGTCTTATGTTTAAGTCTTTAATCCATCTTGAGTTAATTTCTGTATAAGGTGTAAGGAAGGGGTCCAGTTTCAGTTTTCTGCATATGACTAGCCAGTTTTCCCAACAACATTTATTAAATAGGGAATACTTTCCCCATTGCTTGTTTTTGTCCGGTTTGTCAAACATCAGATGGTTGTAGAGGTGTGGCGTTATTTCTGAGGCCTCTGTTCTGTTCCATTGGTCTATATATTGGTTTTGGTACCAGTATCATGCTGTTTGGTTACTGTAGCCTTGTAGTATAGTTTAAAGTCAGGTAGCGTGATGCCTCCAGCTTTGTTCTTTTTGACTAGGATTGTCTTGGCCATACGGGCTCTTTTTTCATTCCATATGAGATTTAAAGTAGTTTTTTCTAATTAAGTGAAGAAAGTCAATGGTAACTTGATGTGGATGGCATTGAATCTATAAATTACTTTGGGCAGTATGACCATATTCACAATATTGATTCTTCCTATCCATGAGCATGGAATGTTTTTCCATTCATTTGTGTCCTCTCTTATTTCCTTGAGCAGTGGTTTGTCATTCTCCTTGAAGAGGTCCTTCACATCCTTTGTAAGTTGTATGCCTAGGTATTTCATTCTCTTTGTAGCAATTGTGAATGGGAATTCACTCATGATTTGGCCCTCTGTTTGTCTGTTATTGGTGTATGGAATGCTTGTGAGGTTGGCACATTGATTTTGTATCCTGAGACTTTGCTGAAGTTGCTTATCAGCTTAAAGTGATTTGGGGCTGAGACTGGGGTTTTCTAAATATACAATCATGTCATCTGCAAACACAGAAAATATCACTTCCTCTCTTCTGAAATGAATACCCTTTCTTTCTTTCTCTTGCCTGATTGCCCTGGCCAGAACTTCCAATACTGTGTTGAAGAGGAGTGGTACGAGAAGACATCCTTGTCTTGTACCAGTTTTCAATGGGAATGCTTCCAGCTTTTGCCCATTTCAGTATGATACAGGCAGTGGGTCTGTCATAAATAGCTCTTATTATTTTGAGATACGTTCTATCAATACCTACTTTATTGAGAGTTTTCAGCATAGAGGGATGTTAAATTTTGTCAAAGGCCTTTTCTGCATCTATTGAGATAAAGATAATCATGTTGTTTTTGTCATTTGTTCTGTTTATGTGATGGATTACATTTATTGATTAGCGTATGTAGAACCAGTCTTGCATCCCAGGTATGAAGCTGACTTGATCGTGGTGAATAAGCTTTCTGATGTGCTGCTGGGTTCGGTTTGCCAGTATTTTATTGAGGATTTTCGCATTGATATTCATCAGGGATATTAGCCTGAAATTTTCTTTTCTTGTTGTGTCTCTGCTAGGTTTTGGCATCAGGATGATGCTGACCTCAAAAAATGAATTAGGGAGGAGTCCCCTTTTTCTGTTGTTTGAAATAGTTTCAGAAGGAATGGTACCAGATCCTTTTTGTACCTCTGGTAGAATTCGGCTGTGAATCCATCTGTTCCGGGGTTTTATTTTTGGTTGGTAGGCTATTAGTTACTGCCTCAATTTCAGAACTTGTTATTGGTCTATTCAGGGATTCGACTTCTTCCTGGTTTAGTCTTGGAAGGGTGTATGTGTCCAGGAATTTATCCATTTCTTCTAGATTTTCTAGTTTATTTGCATAGAGGTGTTTATAGTATTCTCTGTTGGTAGTTTGTATTTTTGTGCAATCAGTGGTGATATTCCCTTTATCATTTTTTATTGTGTCTATTTGATTCTTCTTTCCTTTCTTCTTTATTAGTCTGGCTAGTGGTCTATCTATTTTGTTAATCTTTTCAAAAAACAAGCTCCTGGATTCATTGATTTTTTGAAGGGTTTTTCTTGTCTCTATCTCCTTCAGTTCTGCTCTGATCTTAGTTATTTCTTATCTTTTCCTAGCTTTTGAATTTGTTTGCTCTTGCTTCTCTAGTTCTTTTACTTGTGATGTTAGTGTGTTGATTTTAGATCTTTCCTGCTTTCTCTTGTGGGCATTTAGTGTTATAAATTTCCCTCTAAACACTGCTTTAGCTGTGTTCCAGAGATTCTGGTATGCTGTGTCTTTGTTCTCATTGGTTTCAAAGAACTTATTTATTTCTGCCTTCATTTTGTTATTTACCCAGTAGTCACTCAAGAGCAGGTTGCTCAGTTTCTATGTAGTTGTGTGGTTTTGAGTGAGTTCCTTAATACTGAGTTCTTATTTGATTGCACTGTGGTCTGAGACACTGTTTGTTATGATTTCCATTCTTTTGCATTTGCTGAGGAGTGTTTTACTTCCAATTATGCTGTCAAACTTTAGAATAAATATGATGTAGTGCTGAGTAGAATGTATATTCTGTTGATTTGGGGTGGGGAGTTCTGTAGATTTCTATTATCTCCACTTGGTCCAGAGCTGAGTTCAAGTCCTGAATAACCTTATTAATTTTCTGTCTTGTTAATCTGTCTAGTATTGGCAGTGGGGTGTTAAAGTGTCCCACTATTATTGTGTGAGAGTCTAAGTCTCTTTATAGGTCTCTAAGAACTTGCTTTATGTATCTGGGCACTCCTGTATTGGGTGCATATTTATTTAGGATAGTTACCTCTTCTTGTTGCATCAATCCCTTTACCATTATGTAATGCCCTTCTTTGTCTTTTTTGATCTTTGTTGGTTTAAAGTCTGTTTTATCAGAGGCTAGGATTGCAACCCCTGCTTTTTTTTTTTTTGGCTTTCCAGCTTGATAAATCTTCCTCCATCCCTTTATTTTGAGCCTATGTGTGTCTTTGCACGTGAGATGGGTCTCCTAAATATAGCACACCAATGGGTCTTGAGTCTTCATCCAACTTGCCAGTCTGTATCTTTGAATTGGGAGCATTTAGCCCATTTACATTTAAGGTTAATATGGTTATGTGGAAGCACTAAAAATGGAAAGCAAAAACTGGTACCAACCACTGCAAAAACATACAAATTGTAAAGACCATTGATACTATGGAGAAACTGCATCGACTAACAGGCAAAATGACCAGGTAGCATCATAATGACAGGATCAAATTCATACTAGGTACTTTTCTAAGAAAGATTGAATAACACATATTTAATCTTTGCAAATATTTATGAGGTAGGTGCTTTTATCTCCTGTATTAGTCTGTTCACACACTGCTATAAAGATATACCTGAGACTGGATAATTTATAAAGGAAAGAGGTTTACCTGACTCACAGTTCTACATGGCTAGGGAGGCCTCAGGAAATTTATAACCATTCTGGAAGGTGAGAGAGAGGCAAAGCCATGTATTACATGGCAGCAGGCTTGGGAAAGTGACTGAGCAAAGGGGAAAGAGCCCCTTATAAAACCATGGGATCTTATGAGGACTCACCCATTATCATCAGAACGGCATGGGCAAACCACCCCCACGATCCCGTCACCTCCCACCAGGTCCTGCCCTAGACACTGGGGATTATGGGGATTACAATTCAAGATGAGATTTGGGTGGGGACACAGAGCCAAACCATATCATCTCCCCATTATAAAATGAGGAAATGGAGGCACAGAGGGGTGAGACAGAAGTGACAAAGTTAGTCTACGATAGAGCCAAGTCAGTGCGACTTCAGAGTACGCACTCTTTACCACGACTTTGTACTGCCTCTCAGATGAGGATCTGAACGAGCGCTCTAGAGACTGTGAGAAATGGACTGAATAGAAAAAACACTGGAACCAGAGCCCCTTGTCTGACAGGCTGTAGTCACTGGATGTGATATAGTGCAGGCCGACCTGTCTTCCTTAGGAAAAAACAAACTGTCAGAGATCAGTTTTTAAATCATGAATATCCAAAGCCTTGAGATATGTTGTAAAAACGCGCTTAGTAATTTCCCCCAAAGATGGTTCCATCTCCTTTCTGTATCCTGATGGAGGACTTACTTGAAGCATTACAGTTCTGGACCACACAGGTAATGGGGTTCCCTGCCATAAACACCGTGTAAAGCTGGAGATATGCACAACTAGGGAAGACAACCAATATACTCTATTGTAACAGAAACTTATTAATCAGTAGTAGAGGAAACTTGATGGGCATGAAGATGACATTTACTTATGTGTGACAGGATGAAATGATGAAGGGGAAAATGAATATCATGTTCCAATAAATTATGAAATTTCTGGCAATGTCAAAACTTCAGTGATTTTCAGAGTAAGGCTCAGAGAAAAAGCTGTGTCCTACTCATTCTTTGAAAGAGGATGTACATAAATGATAAAAAGAGAGCAACCTAATATTGAGCTGTATTTTGAGGCCATTTTCACAGGTGGATTTGGGGCTGTAGTAACATAACAGTGTTAGAGCATTTCCTGGTTTCATCTCCAAGGAAACACCCTCACTGCCACCTCTCCCACCTAGTCCTATTCTTCCACTTTAGCCAGGTGTTAGGATTTTTTTTGACTTATTTCTTGGAAATAGAATTCTAGTTTATAAATGAATGAAGGGGGTGAGGAGAAAAAGACCTGCTTTGAGATAAGGCGATGTTTCAGGTTTAGTTTAGTGTTTAGTGGCAAGGGCAAGTGACTTGGAGTGGAAGAACATGAAAAACTCTGCCTATTTTATGAAGTAAAACTTAATTTTCATATAAAGTATGGGGTGCTACTGAGAGAGAGAGAGATAGAAACAGTGATAGAGAGGCAGAAATAGTATGTCAAAAGTATGAAAGGGCTTGAATTAGGCAGAATGATAATAAAAAAGGGATGGATTTGGTGAGAGAATTTGGTGGTATAATTTGCAGGACTAGGGGATCACTTGAATAAATCATACTAGTGGTGAGGAAGTCAGAAGAGTCAAGAAAACCTCTTAATTTACTTAACAGACATTTTGAATTCCTAAATTTCTTAAAACCTAGAGATATAGGCCTGATCAGAAAAGTTCTCTATCCTCACAGAACTTGGTAGTGAAAATATTCTAGGTAGATAGTAACGCAATTAACCAAGATATCAAGTATTACTGTAGGGGGAAAACAGTATAAAGAGTACACATATTAAAGTTAATGAGTTCAATTTTGAACATGCTTCATTTAAGATGCCAAAGGGACACTGAATGGGAGATGTCTAGTGAGCTGGTGGCTGCTGGGCTTGTAGATTCAGAGAACCGGCATCACAGGCATACGGAGTGTGGCTGAAATCTGAAGAGGAGCTGAAATTATCTGTAGAGAACAGGTGGGGTGAAAAGAGAGCCTAGGAGGGATGCAACAGTCATCCTTAACACAAGGGACAAGCAGCCAGCAAATGATACTGTGATAGAGAAGTCTGATAAGGTAGATAAAATCTGGATTGAATATAATCATGACATGAAAGGGAAGAGAGTTTTGGGGGTGTAATTGCCTGTTTTCTTTGAATCTGTCACTGGACAATAGACTCTGTGTGGGCGATGACCATGGCTCTCTTGCTCACCTTGTCTTCCCAGTGACTAGCATGGCATCTGGTACAAGGGTAGGACTCAATATATATTTTTGAATGACTTACTGAAGGAGGAACTGGCAGTACAAAATGCTACAGTCAGTCAAGTCAGATAAGGACTGGAAAGCCTCTTCCGGATTTGCCAATTAGGAGATTCCTGGTAGTGCGAGGAAAGTGGAATTTAAGTGATTAGAGGGAAAATAACATCATAAATATCACTGGCTTTTAAAATATTAGAGATGTGAAGAACTGTTAGGAAGGGCACAGCCAACATAGTTTCTAGAAAATAATCTTTTTTTCTGACAACAGTTTAACTACAATGGAGTCGCGTCATATTAACGACTGCTGATTGCTAGACTAACATGAGAAGGATGCAGATTAAAATCCTTATAATAAAAGTATTAAACATTTTTAAATAGGGCATTAAGCCATCAGTATAATGCCAAGTCATTTTAAAATCCTGAATAACACAACAAGCCAAATGAGTTCCAACTGTTGCTTAACCCGAAAGCAGTTTAGGGACAGAACAGGCAAGCCTTGCTTGCAGTGTGGCTTCATGGTAAGAGAAGTCTATTCCTTTTCATAAAGCTCAGCAGCTCCATACTTCTGGTACTTATTCACAGAAACTGAAACTAGTGAGTACAGTATTGGCTGACTATCCAAAAAAAACAAACAAAAAAAAAAACCAAAAAAAACCAAACTGAATCAAACAAACCCTGGACTTTAGCTTGGACTTAAGAAAATTTGTTTCCAAACAAGCACTTAGAAGCCCTGGAAAGCAATAAAATGAAAGGCAATTTGCACAGACTAATGGAGCAGCTAAAAGAGGAGGGAGTGGAGAATGAGTACTGTGTAATAAAGGAAAAGTTTTGTTTTGGAATTTTGTTGTAAAATAGTCTCTCCCTGATGATAAAACACTGGCTAATGACATCTAGAGTTTTCTATTGGAGCCATGATAACTTCAAGTTTGTGTGACTAAACATGAAAACAGGAAAACAAACAAACAAACAAACAAACAAAAACTACAACATAAAATCAAAGCCATATGTTAAAATTTTGTATTTGGGAAAGTAGCTGATGTCACAGGCTCTATTAAAATAGCTCTCAATTAAAAACAAACACAACAAAAATCTACTTTTTTATGGGCCAGTTAGCGTAGACATTTATTGCTAAGTGTTAATTCAGCACATGAAACATCTTGACAGTTTCTTTTCCTTCTTGTATAAGAGATGATTTATTTTTCCTAGTGAAACAAAAAGGTAGAAGAAGGAAAATTAAGATTGCTAAGCTGTACCTCAACATAATCACCCTTAAGTGTTTCTCAGTGGGTCCACACAGGTGGCTCACTCTTCTTTCATGTCCTTCTATCATATATGGATGCATCTGGCTTTATTATATTGTAAATAACTTTCAGGTAAAAGGCTGTATCTCTTTTTCCTTTTTTGCCTGAGCCCTGGTGTCATATTTTATATTTAGTGCTTAATAAATATTGGTTAAATAAATTATGGTCTTTCAGGTGCTAGAAGTCCTCAGAGAATTTAGTCTCATGAAACTCATGCTGGGAATGTAAACCATGTTTATCATGACCTCAAAAATAATTTCATGATTTTTTAATGAAAAATTTTAAAATAGTAGTCGTACAGGATAATCATATTGATCCTCAATTCAAAGAGTCAAGGAAAACCTATGTTCTTGGTTATTCAAATCAGACCAGGAGTTGGAGCTTAAATTCTTGGTTTTAATGAGGATGTCTTTATATCTCTATGTTTCACTGGCTCTAGGGCCAAAATGTGTAAGTAAACACGCAGACGGAGGCCTAGGGATTCTAAAGGCATGGGGATTCTGAAGGGTCTAAAAGCTCTTTATTTCCAATCTAGCCTGAGAGTTGGGTTTAGGGAATCAATTTTCTTGCAAATTATCCAGCAATGCAGTAGGAAAATGAAGAGTTAGGTTAAAAAGTAGAATTTCTATTTGATGAAATAGAAAAATAAGTTTTGGTAAATACCTATTCTAACCCACATGTAGCTCCAGACATGATTCTATTCCAATTGTTGCTAAAAGATTTCAGAGGCATAGTATGGATCAGAGTTACCAGTTTTCTTTCTTCGATTCCTCACAGTGATGAGGGCATACGATACAGACGAAAGAGACAGGCATTACGTCAAGCAACACCTTAACATCTTGTAAGGTGGTTCTGCTAAAAAATAGGAAAGTAGTTAAAGTGCCTAGTAGAGGACAAAAACTTAACAGGTAAGGCTGTTTTCTTCCTTCGTGTGTGTATGTGTGTGTGTCTATAAGTGGGTCTAAACAGGTTGCTTACTCTTCTTCATGTCCTTCTGTAATATATGTATGTGTCTATCCCTGATGATAAGACACTGGCTAATGACAATATATGGCCTTACTTGTTAGGTATATATACATTACTAATGATGTTAAATCTATAGAAATTCTTATGAGTGCCCCAGTATCTGGCACAGAGTAACTTCTCCCTAAGTATTTGTTGAATTAATGAACTAATGAATGAATGACTTATACAATATCTGATTCTTAAGCCAATGGAATGTTTCACTGGATTTCTCATTGTTTAGCAACATTCACGTGGAGTAACAGCTAAAAGAACTTAGTGAAACAATGTGGGCAGACTTTCCTTGCAGAACAAAGTGGCCGGCTGTGAGAAACTGTGGTTGGCAGATCACATTGTGTGACCACAGACTCAAAGAATCTGACCAATTTGGCAGGTAGAGCTAGATGTGCAGCGATTAACATCCGCACTTGCTGAATTTCAGTGATAAGATTGACGTTTCTTATGTTCTACTGTCACATTAGAGAGGGTTTTTTTTTTTTTTTTTTGCTTGAAATTGTCTTGGTTAGTCCTAAGACTGTAATTCACTGAATCTGTTTCTGGACAGTGTTTGCAGAGAACATAATCAGGCCCCAAATGCATGCTTAAAGTTCATAAACTAAAGGTTTATGAAATCAGACTGGTTTCCTGCTTATTCTCCTCTTACTTGGCAATTTGAGGCTATAAGGTGATTTTTTCAAACAAGTATAAGGCAGGAAATCACTGAGAAGATAAAATACATAGTACCTATTCAGGGTTCTACTATTTTCTTATTTTCCAGCCTTTGTAAACAGACACAGATCTAGAGGCTTCTCCCACTACTGCCACTTATTCTTTGCACACATTTCTACTCCTGGATACATATACTTTTGTTACATCTTTCCTGATAAAAGACCAAATAGGAAAGATAGATTAAAAAAGGAAAAACCAAAGCCTGTGTTCTGAAGTCAACCTCCACTTGAAGATAGTCCACTAACATTGACCTAAAGATGGTAGAGTATTTTGCAGCTAGGTTAGTGTTTTTGGATATCTGTTAAGCTTCGCAAAATTTGTGATTTAAGAAAAGTACTGAAAAAAAAACCACAATGGAAACTTACGAATGTAGCATATTCTATATTAGAACACACACACACACACACACACACACACACACACACACCCCACACACACCCACATACCAGCATCTGGATCTGTGGTGGTAAAACTCAATAGCAACTTCATTTTAGGTACTTTAATTCAAGTATTAATACATGAACAGAAGAGGTCTATTACTCTCAGATAATAAAACCTGACTTTTCTACAATGTAGAGTTCTCACAATACAGGAGGAGATCCTTAGCCCCAAGTCTTAGCTTGTGAGTCTCTATTATATTCAGTTAGAAGTGAGAATAAGTTAAGCCTGAAATAAGTATAGAAATAAACTATGCATTTCATATTACCATCACCTGGGGCTAATTTTGTGGTGTTTGTTTATTTGTTTAATAGCCACTGTCTATTCATATCAGAAATCTGTAGGTGGGTTATCTTGGAAATGTGCTCCTCAGATTTTCTTCTAACTTGATCGGGTATGTTAACTGAAACTAAGGTATGTAATATTCTTTGCCATTTGAAAACGTTCATTTCACATAATTATGGAATTTAGGTAGCATAGTAATTCTGTGGTGTAGACATTACAATCATCTTTTTAATGGATTAAGCCACTGGGGCCCAGAGAAACTTGGTAACTTGTCACAGATTTTCTACCAAGTAGGTACAAGAGCTGGAACTCAAACTCAGGTCCCATGACTAATTTTTTGTGTTTTCTGACCAAGCTGGACAGTAAGATGGGCTGCATAAAATGAAAGTGCTTTGTCAATGACCAAACCAGTGCTGCTTCTTCCTCTCGGTCTTTCTGCCTTACCCTCTCAACTGAAGCCCTTCCTGAGACATGAACGTTAAGAAGAAACTCTTAGGAAGAAAACATTTCATCTGCCTTGTCCAGTAAGCAATTGCTCATTTTAATACTTGGATCTCTGTGGGACTGGTAACTTACTATCACATGTGTCTCTATAACTGAAATTCTTCTTGTACTTCAAAAATTTATTTTCAAAATTTAAACTTTCACTTTCAAAAGTTGAACTCTATCATTTGATTATAATGAGTGTATAAAAGTATCATTGTTAAAGGAACCACTGGAATATTCTGATCTTCAGCCAAGAATGAGTCTTGAAAATTCTCTTTGGAAATTGTTTTTTACTTAAAAACATTTTGTGGGACAAGTAACTTGCCATTGCCGACCATATCAAGATCATGATATTTTCTTCAATACAGTTATTATCATGACTCAAGGTTAAAAGTATGAACTGATTCATTAATTTCACTTTCATATGTGCTCCTTAAATTGAAATACAGGAATATTTAGAAGGCTGAACATTAGGTCATTCACTTACTTAATCTTACATTTATGTGATGAATTTACTCATTTTTTAAACAAGACATAATTTATATTTTTCTTTCCACAAAACAAAACACATGGTAGATTCTTAACACCAACATAATGAGATTCACTGTCATTATGTCAACAAAGGAAAATGAAAAAAGATAACTTATAAGGTTCTTCTTTTCAGAGTGTACTTGGTTGTCAAATAATATCTTTTTGTAGGTACAAGATGATCTATGAATGTCCGAATAAACTTCATTAAAGGAGAAATGAAAAATATTACTTTAAAATGTCTGCTATAGTTAGCTTTTCTATAAATAGACCAACCACATTTTTCATCAATACCCATTACTGTTTATCTTTTAAGGATTTTAAAAAACTACATATTATTATTCAGGCATCTATTCTATTATTTAATACCATTTTATAATTGCCACTAACTTGACATTTTAATGGTGATGAACTTTGTTGTGGAAATTTAAAAAATTAATTTAGAGAAGGTTATTTAAATGTTAGTGATAATCTAATGCCAAAAGAATGTTTCATAAGGATACCAAGTACAACCAGCAGCTATCTTATTGCAATAGCATAAAATCAGTTTTTGATATTCTGCCAGTGATATAATCCGGCAACTATTAGTGAAAAACAACAGCATGGTATTTTCATCATCTCAGCTTCAGTTTTCTAAACTTATGGACATGCTTTTTTAGTTTGATAAATATAGAAATTATGTGAAATAGACCCCTCTTTCGGGTATTAATCTCTAAGAAACAACGAAACAAAAATGCAACATTATAGTTGATCAGACTATACATAATAACTTACATCCCTGCAGGGATGTCAGGGACCTCTCTCATATTTTTAAGTGAGATGATCCCAGGCAGTGTGGGCAAAAGAACCCCACAGAGGCACTTCAAAATGACATTCTAACAGTGTGAAAGAATGGTTTGCTGTCACAGCAATTTGGCTAGGGCATTCTCCGTTTAAAGAGGAAGAGAAGACATCCACATTCACCCTCTAGCATACTTTCTTCTATTCACAGTTTAAACTTAATAATTAATATTGATATTAATTCTATTAATTCTAGGGATGGTGAAGCAAAAGTAGGGAAAGGCACTTACTCTAGACTTGAAATATAAGAAAAGCTTCTTAGAGGAATACAATCTTACTGAGATCTGAAGGATGAGCAATAATTAGTTAAGTGTGGTTGAGAACAAGGGGAAAGGCCGGGCACGGTGGTTCGCGCCCATAATCCCAGCACTTTGAGAGGCCAAGGTGGGTGGATCACCTGAGGTCAGGAGTTTGAGACCAGCCTGGTTAGCATGGTGAAACCTCGTTTATACTAAAAATACAAAAAAATTAGCTGGGTGTGGTGGTGTGCACCTGTAATCCCAGTTACTTGGGAGGCTGAGGCAGGAGAATCGCTTGAACCCAGGAGGCAGAGATTACAGTGAGCCGAGATCATGCCATCACACTCCAGCTTGGGTAACAAGAGGGAAACTCCGTCTGCTTAAGCAGGCAGAGAATAGCTTGTGAAAATATCAGTGGGGTATAAAAAGTTGGCCCTGTGAAGGTATTAGAATAAGCTTATGAAGGCTACATATAGAGTGGAAGAAAAGAAGTGTGAAATATGTATGAGACTATAGAGGTAGCAACAAGATCCAAATGAGAACCTTGTAAACAAATAATAATGTAATAGATTTTATCCCAACTATACTGATAGTTACACTAAATGCAAATGGTCTCAACAGATGAATTAAAAGGTAGAGATTGTCATTTTGGATACAAAAGTAAAAGCCAGTTATAGTTGTCCATATGAAACCCATTTTAAATAAAAATATGTAACATAGATGAAAAATAAAAAGGTAAAAGAGAAATTTCATGCAAACACAAAAGAAAGCTGGAGTGATGGATGTGCAACATTATGAATGTATTTAATACCACTGAACTGTATACTAAAATAGAATTAAGATAGTAAATTTTAAGTCATGTGTATTTTATCATAAAAATAATACTTTTAAAAATAAGTATATATACCAAGTTGTTAACAGTGATTACTTTTGGTTAGTGAGCTTATGGCTGATTTTATCTTCCTATTTTTGATTATCAGTATTTTCAAATTTCACATATTTTTATAATTAAATGTTTGTTACCTGCATAATAAAAAAGAAATCTAAAAATTTTTAATTAAAGAAACAAAGCTACAGTGGCTATTTTAAAGGCACAAAGAGACAACTTCAGATCCAGGAATAGTACCAGAAAATATATAACATTATATAATGATAATGAAGTCAATTCATCAAGAAGACCTATCAGCTTCTAGCTAACAGTAGACAGCTAAATGTGTATGTGCTTAAAGATAACAGAGCTTCAAAACACATGAAGCAAAAACGGATAGAATATAAAGGAGAAATAAGTAAGACTACAATTACAGTTGGAGATTTTTAACACTTCTCTCTGAAGAAGAATGAGTAAGAATGTAGAACTAAGTATGTGGAACACATAATGGCATTATCAATGAAACTAATCTAACTGACAATTCTAGAACTCCATACAAGAGCAGACACCTTCAATTCAAATCTACATGAATTTTTCACCAAACAGTCCATACTCTCAGCCATAAAACAAACCTTAACAAATTAAAAAAGATAAAAACCATACAATAGTATTCACTGACCATAATAGAAATAAACTAAAAATGAATTTAAAAATCTGGAAAACTGTGAAACGTTTAGAAACAACACACTTGTAAATAATGCACAGATCAAAGAAATAGTCACAAGGAAAATTGAAAAAAGTTTTGAATTGAATAAAAATGAAAATATAACAAGTCAAAATTTATGCAATGCACCTAAAGGGTGCTTGAAGGGAAATTTATAGCTTCAAATGCTTATGTTAAGAAAGAAAAAATGTCTCTAATCAATGTTCCAAGCTTCCCTCCCAGGACACTAACAAATAGTAAATTAAACCTAAACAGAGAAAAGGAAATACTAAAGATACAAATATCGATAACATGCAAAATAGAAAAACAAAGGAAAAAAAAATCCATAAAGCCCAAAAGCTATTTCTCAGACAATATCAATAAATATGATAAATCTCTAGCCAGACAGACCAAGAAAAAGAAACAACATATATCAAGAATGAAAGAGAAGACATCACTATAGCTCCTATAGACCTTTAAAAAATAATAAGGGAATATTTAAAAGATAAGAGACTGCCAATAAATTTGACAACTTAGATAAAACAATAAATTCCTGGAAAATCTAAAACCACCAAAACTCATTCAAGAACTATATAACTTGAACAGCCATATATCTACTAAAGAAATAGAATTTATTAAAGAATATCATATATAGTCACATATATGAACACTTGTGTTTTTACTTCCAAGAATTAACAAGTATTCTTTTTTGTGTTAAAGGTGCTTTAAATCAAGCTTATTACTATAATTGCCACTTTATTATCTTACAAACACTGTCAAAATCACCCTCGCCGAAGGTTAATATGTCAAATAAAAGCCATCAAGTTCTTTTATGGAAAAATATATGTTGTTAAAACTGTTCCACAGAAAACCCCAAGGACTAGGCAGCTTCAGTGGGCAATTTCTACCAAATACATTTGAGGATGATATAATACCAATTCTATGCAAACTCTCCAGAAAACAGATGAGGAGGAAATATGTCCCCAGTCATTTCATGAAACCAGCATTCTTCTGATATTAAAGTTGCAAAAGAAATGGCAAGTAATAAAAATTACTGACTAGTATACTTTATGAACATCTCAGTAAAAATCCTTTTACAAATTGGCAAATTGAATCTAGCCATGCACAAAAAAGATATGTCATGACAAGTGAGGTTCACCCTAAAAAGGCAATGTCATTGGAAAAACCAATCAATTAAATTTACCATAACAACAAACTATATGAAGTAAAAACCATAAGATTTTCTTAAAAATAAGAAAAATAATGTTAAGTCAATATTCATTCCTGAAAAAAATTTGCAGCAAACTAAGAATAGAAAATTTCCTAAACTCTGATAAAGACCATCTTACAAAACCTAAAGTTAACATCATACTTAATGGTAAAAGACTGAATGTTTCCCCCCAATGTATGAAATAAGGTAAGGGTATTTGTTTGAATTGTTGCAACTCCACAGTGTACTAGACGTCCTAGTCAGTGCAACAAGGCAAGTAAAAGAAATAATAGGCATACGGATGGAAAAGGAAGAACTAAAATTCTGTTTATTTGAAGATGACAATGTTGTTTCATAGGAAACACTAAGGAATCTACAAAAGAGCTATTAAAATTAATAACTTGAGTGTTGCAGTGTCACAAGCTAAAAAGATAAATACACAAAAATTAATTGCATTTCAGTATTGAGTGATAACAAACAATTGGAAATTGAGATGAAAAAAGCTACCATTTACAGTGGTATCAAAAATTTAAATAGGTACAAATTTATTAAAGTAGTTCACTAAAAATCCATTACTGACAGAAGTTAAAGAAAATCTAAATAAAAGAAGTAACATTATTTAACTTGTAGATTAGAAGAGACACAAGACTGCAGATATCAATTCCCCCATATTGATCCATACATTCAACCCAATCTCAATCATAATCTGATTTTTTTTATAAATTGAAAAGTTGATTCTAAAATTTATATGGAAATGCAGAGGATCTAGAATAGCCAAAACAAATTTGGAAAAGAAGTACAAATTGGAGGCTTCACACTACTGTAAGACCGAATATAAACTTACAATAACTAAGACACTGTAGGAGTGGTGTTAGGATAAACCTATAAATTGATGAAACAGAATGAAGTCAACAAATAGAATCATACATATATAGTTGATTGATTTGCAACAAAGTGGTTAAGGTAACCTAATGGGGCAAAATAAATGCTGGAACAATGAGGAATTCTTATGAAAAAAACCTTCAGCCCTTATCACAGGCAACATTAAGTAAAACAAACAGACAAAACACGTGTCAAAATACAATACAGATCTAAACGTAAAAATAAAAGCAATAAAACTCCTGGAAGGAAGCATAAGAAAATCCTTGGTACCTTGAGTTAGGCAAAAAATTATTCAATTTGACATCAAAGCATGATTCATAAAAGGAGAAAAAGTCAATAAACTGAACATCATTAAAATTAACAGACACATTGCCAAAGTTGTACCAGTGGTCAATAAGCAAATGAAAAGATGCTCAACCTCGGAAGTCATGAGGGAAACAGAAAAACAAACCACGGTAAGGTACCCAACAGAATGGCTAACATTAAGAATGCTGACTAGTTCAAGAGTTAAAGGTGTGTGGAGCAGCTGGACATTTTGCACATTGCTGGTGGGAACGTGTAGTGGTGCCGCCCCTGTGAGAACAGTTTGGCAGTTTCTCATAAAGTTATACGTATACCTAGCCATACAATCTAGCAGTACTATTCCTGGACTTTTACCCAAGAGAAATGAAAACATGTGTCTACAAAAAGACCTATAAACACATGTTCATAGCAGCTTTTATTCATAATAGCTCCAAACTAGAAACAAGCCAAAAGTCCATAAACTGATGAATGAATGATGAAATATCCATAATCAGGATATTTTTGTTTACTTATAATAAAAAGAAATCTACTTTCTTACAATAAAAAAATTTCTTCCTAGCACTGGTTTAAGTATTCTACACTGAAAAAGACATCATTTGGAAAAAGTCGTTTATGTCATTTCCAACATGAAAACATAAATTTGCAACGTCATTTTAATAATGTCTTTCTCACTGTAGTCCACTTAAACCAGTACTACAAAGGGGGAAAAAACAGATACATTTGTTACCAAATATATCTTCATCATTTTATTAACATTTGTTTCAATCACTTATTGTTACTTAATGAAAAATAATAGCTGAATAATACACAGCAAAGACAAATTATATAAGGTGGAATGATAAAAAGTAGTACTCTTCCAACTGTCTTCTCCCCAACTTCACATACACACAAAAAGAACAAACCTCTGAAAACTAGGGAGCCTGTAATTGTAAGGGAAACCTTTAATTAACTTGGGAAATTAAAAACGACTTTTATAAGGCAGTCCTAGTAACAAGACATGCTCAGATGAGCACATAAACACATAATAAAGAACAAGAAGCTATTTCAGGTATGTCGTCGACTAGGCGGCATTTACATGCAGTTCAAAGGAAGCTAGAACTAAAATTTGCTAATGCTATTAACTAGATAAACAATAGAGTCAAAGTAGTGGGCCTTAATTCTATCTTGCATTATGTCTTTATTTAAGTGGCAATACATATTGATTGTAGAATGAACATAAGCATGACAATGAAGAGGCAACCACATTCTGAAAAGCCTGCCACCCTTTCAATGTGGTTGAGGTGCAGATCTAAATGTGAGTAATTTCTGTGTTTCTTTTTATATCCTGGTCAATTACTAATATTCTTCCAAATATTTTCTCAATAATTTCTGAAATCTCAGCAAGAGAAATCCTTTTACTCATGTGGTAAAATTATCAGACACTTGGAATTTGGTACCCATAATATTCATTTAAAAGTACATTGAGTAGGCCAGGTGCAATGGCTCACACCTGTAATCCCAGCACTTTGGGGGCTGAGGCGGATGGACTGCTTGAGGCCAGGAGTTCGAGAACAGCCTGGCTAACGTGATGAAGCCCCGTCTCTGCTACAATTACAAAAATTAGTCAGGTGTGGTTACACACACTTGTAATCCCAGCTACTCAGGAGGCTGAGGTACGAGAATCACTTGAACCCAGGAGGCAGAGTTTGCAGTGAGCTGAGATCACGCCACTATACCACTGCACTCCAACCTGGGCAACAGAGCGAGACTCCATCTCAAAGAAAAAAAAAAAAAACCTGAGTACAACTACATGCGTCCGTTGGAGTTTATGGTAACTCACTTAAAAACGACTCAGAAAAATGAAGCAAAATTTGCGAATATTTTAAAAACTTAAATTTGTCATCTTAAGATTTGACTCCAGAGGTTGTAGAAGGGAATAGCTAAAGTAAGGTGATTTTTCTTAAATTTTAATACTGAGGAAAAAACAGATGCTAATTGCCATCAATGCCTATGTAGTACTTTCTATATACCAGGTACTATGCATATTAACTCATTTAATCCTCATACCAACCCTATAAGTGTTATTATAATTTGCATTTTAAACATAAAGAGGTATAGCAGGTTAAGTAAACTGTTCAGTCTCATGCTAGTAATGGAAGAGCCAGATTTTAAACTCAGGCAGTCTGTTTCTAGAATCTACCTTCTTAACCATTAAACAACACTGATCTGACAAATTTCATATTCTAAACAATTAATTAATGTCTTGTATATTATATAAAATTTGATCATTTTTAGATAGCCCTGTTTATTTGTGAAACTTACCTTAAGAATTGAGAAGCTTTATAGAATTAAAAAAAGGAAACCTGTGCAGTTTAATTTATTCTGATGAATTTTAGTGACTTGCAACTGTAGCATATATTTATTCTTGCCGGCCACCCCCTCTTTCATTTTATTAATTTCCTACAGGAAATTGCAAGTTAATAGAAAAAGCAGCACTGGAACTGCCTCACATCCTATAGTTATTAATTAAAGCAAAGTCTGGTTCAGTAACTTTGGATACTAAAAATATAGAGTTAAACAAAGCTGACTGCCTCTTGAAATGAAATTTCAACTTCAATAGTCTGTCTAAAAAATTTATGCATTAAAATTCACATCTTCCCTTAAAGAAATTCTCCACAAAATATTTAGTGAATACAGCAACTCAATATCTGACCGTTCCTCACTAAGACTTCAGAAGTAAAAGGAATCCAAGAAACACAGAAATACATTACTGAAGTTTAAATAAGTTCTTTTAAAGGCAGTTAGGCACATTATTCCACTATATTCCCATCTACAGGTTATTACCCACAATCAATAAAGCAAGGAACTGTATAAACTATCTTATTAATTTTATATAATGGTTAGTAAACTTTAAAATACTGTACTATAAAACTTTTAAATGTTTCTGATGGCTTTAGATCACACTAGATAATTTATCGTTTTATGTGGCATAAAGTGTTAGGTAAGTGGATACCATGCTGGGGAAAATGCGCGTAATTTCTGAATGCAAAAATCTATTCCATTGTAGAGTTTTCTGACATGATTTGAGGTTATTATTGGGATGATTTTTAGAATCTAGTTCCATAAAAGTCCCTAAGTGACAAACATGCCAGATACGACTTTTAGTCACACAGGCTGTCTACTTGTGCTTGTATTATCTTCCCCACAGCCCCCAACCCTAACCCTGGTTTCTTCTACAGCTGAAGAAATAGGACCCTGACAAGTTTAAGGTGCTTTTTGGTTCTGTGATATTACATAGAACTAAGCTCCCTGATGCCCTCTCACTGAATTCTTAGCATAACAGAGTCAAGTAGGTGATGCTGCCATGGAGTGAAACAGATGGAAATAGTAGTAAATGTTTGATTTAATACAAGTAAGATATGAGTGGTAGGAAGTTCCAATTTATGTAACCATTGTTTTATGGGTTTATGAAAACTTACCTTACATAATTCTAAATGGTGACAGACAGAGAATGGACCTGCACAAGTGGGTCACTCCAAGATGTAAAGAAATGAAAAAGTCATGGCATTGTTTTAAAAAATGTATCATCTTGAAATCAACACAATTTGCTTTCACAAGTGAGTGAATCATCCAAGAATAACCTCAGAATGGTGTCTTTGGGGACAGGCAAAACTTCCCAGTATCAAGGGAACAGATGGACTAATATGATTACAGATAAGGCCACATTGGATTCTTGGGCTAAATAACCAAGGGGCTTCTTCTTCTATCATTAGGAGGTAGACGGGGAATGTTTGGGTATAGAATGGTACCCCTTGAAAAATAACTCCTAGAATCTTACATATTTACCTAAGACGCATGCTGTGCTGAACTCGATCTTCACCCACTCAACACACAAATGTAACACATACACACAGTTTGCAAATTACTCTTTAGACTTAACCAAAATGTTGTTAGACTAACCTACAAAACTATAGACTAAACTATAATTTAGACTAATCTTCTTAAAAAGAAATTAAGATATATTCCCAAGAAGTTATAAACAATTATTTACATATGAAATAATAGTTCCAAGTTGACTCCCCTGTAATCTTAATATGTTTCTCACTTGGGAGAGGTATAGATGAGAGGAAACCTACCTCCACTACATGATGTTACAACCCACTCAAAGTCTTGGTTTTTATTAAGGATCCTTGAGACTTTGTTGTTTGTGGTACGCATGTGTCTCCGTCAGTTCAGGCTATCATAACAACTTATCATAAACTGGGTGGCTTAAACAACAAACATCTATTTTTCACAGTTTCAGAGGCTGAGAAGACCGAGATCAAAGCACCAGTAGGTTCGGTGTCTTGCAAGGGCACTTGTCCTACTTTGCACATGGCTGTCTTCTCATTGTTTCTTCACGTGACAAAGAGCAAAGAGCAGGAGCAAGGTCTCTGTCTCTATTAGCAAGGGTACTAATGCCATTTATGAGGTCCCCTACCTCATGACCTAACCACCTCCCGAAGGCCCTGATTCCTAATGCCATCACATTGAGGGTTAGGATTTCAACACATACACTGTAAAGGGACACAAACATTCAGGCCATGGTAGCATGAATTCAGGTATTTTGTGTGTCCTGGGGAGATGTTAATCAAATAGATAATCAAGAAAGCAAGTTTAAAAGGCAATGCGTCAAAGTAGTTAAGAGCCCCAATTGGGGAGTAGTATACAAACTTGCATCTAAGTCCTGGATATTTTTCACTTGCTACATGTTTTGGACCTTCTATTTAACTTCTCTAAATGTAGTTTTGTTCCTTTCTGAAGTACTGATAACAGGTACTGTAAAAATTAAAGAAGGTAATTATGCGACATTCTCGTATGTACCTGGAACATAGTAAAAACTAATTAAATGTCAGTGGTATGAGTCAAAATCATTTACAATGCATAACAATTACTAATTATTAAACAGATGTACCCTAGTCCATAGATATCTCGTCATCTTTATGTGTATTGGTCAGGCCATGATCCCAAGTACAAAGGAGATGTTAAGGAGTGCAAAAAAACACAAGACATAAAAATGGAATAAGTTAATATGTGCATAACAAAGTATACCCATTCTGACTTTGCAGTTAAAAGAGTTTATTTATATGTTAGCAACCATGGTTAAAATTTCCATAAAAGAAAAAAACATGCAAAAATGGCCTATAGTGAGAATTTCACTAGGATTCAATCTGTAGTAAAGAATGTACCTAATCAAAAAGATACATAAAATGCCCATTTGCTTAAAATGTAAAACAAAAAAAAAAAAAAAAAAAAAAAAAACCCAAACCACTAAAACAAAAATTATGCAAGAATAAACTTCCCTCCATATCTCTAGCGGAAACTATACATCAGGAGAAACTAAAAATAGAATGTGATTCTACTTGTTCTCATTAACAGTTTACATAGTGATGTTTATCTGCAAGGTCACATAAAATCATAAATGTAGTCTATATAAAGTGCAGTCCTTATTCATATTTCAGAAATGGCTTAATTTACCTTTTACTTTCATGGCTGTTGTAAATTTGTGTTAATGCAATATATTATATCCTTCAGGAAAAAAAATGCACCATTTAAAAATATTAACATATAAATTTTATTGAATGAGGATTTGAACCAAAATAATCTTGCCAAATTAATTTAGGTAAGTATACTAGGTAAATAAATCAGCACCCTTTTACTTCTAGAAAGCATTCCAAGCAATTTCAAGTCATTAAAAATACTTTCAGCTGCAGCATTTTGCCTTTTAGTGTGGTCTTAGTGGTTACATGACAGCATTTTTTAGTACTGGCTGTATAGCTTTTATTATGTCCTGATAGCAGCAGCATTTTAGAAAACTACAAAGAAAATGAAAATCAGGTGTAATTTTGGAACAAGTCTTCTAAAATTGTTAAATCAAAAATGACATAAATGTTGTAAGCTCTTGAAAATTCTAATTTCATATATTCTTTTTGCCTGTCAATGGGAGATGAACTCTTCCTTAAAGGACATATAAAACAGGTAACAAATTGCAAAGGAGTAAGGAGCCCCTGGATAGTATTCTGGAAAAGTTTTACTAATTTATCTGATTTGCTGATTTATGGATTAGCCTTATAGGCTTCTGACTTAATTTCTCTTACGTTAACAAACGTCTCATATAGATGAATGTCATTTTGTTTCATATCTATTTAGATTAAAAGCCAAGTCCCACAAGGCAAGAGATAGTCAATTATTTTCATTTTATACTGTTATTATGAAATATTGTCATTTTTAAAATGTACTTCTGGAGAATGAGATTTGTTCACCAACATATTTTAAAGTGAATTTTAGGTGTCTAAATGCCAGAGAGAAAATAATGTAATCTCAAAACAGAACTTCAAATGAATTGTATTTATAATGATTTTGTAATTTTTTTCACTAAGTTTTCCCTGACAAAAATGATCAATTCTTTTTTTCCACTTCTGTGCTTACTATTATAAGCTTCTGAGAGTTAGCATCCCTTCTTTTCAAAGAAAAGTATGACGGACATACGGATTCCATATGATAAAGCGGAGAAAATTCCTCCCTGGGCAGAATCAGACCTTTAGTTTACTTTCATAAGTTTGAGAGGAAATGGCTTCAATCACTTGCCTGCTGAATGGTAGCTTTCCCAAAATATCAACAAAATCAGCTTTTTATAGCCTATCATATGACAAAGCTGAGTCCACTGTTTACCACCATAGGGGAGACAGCTTCCTTGACACGGCCTTAGTACTCTCTGGGAAGAGGAAGGCAAAGTGGGGATATTTAAGAGAATTTGGGTTTGGGTGTGTGTGTGTGGTGGTGGGGGTGGAAGGCAGACATTCTGTTCTTTTTTTTTAAATTTTTTTAGGCAAGTTTTTCCATACGGGAGCATTTGATTGTGTGTCACTAATGTTGACACTAATGTCTTAATGTTGGTTAAGACATTACATAATAATTTAAGATTGGAAGACACACAAGATGAAGGTTTCACAATGAATTCTGGAGCATAAACATTCATCTGATGCTAACTGTGAAAGTTGAATTATTTAATATTCCTTTAATTGAATTTTAAAAAGTTTCTGAAAGGGACAAGAAAATCATTTGCACTTTTTATCTTCCTAGGCAAGAGTTTCTCGGAATAGTAAAATCATGTTGATGAAGACAGTAGAACAGTAAAGTCATGTTAACAAAGACAGCTAAAAAGTAAAGTCATGTTAATGTCGACACTAAGCTGTGTGAGTGTAGATCATTTTGGTTTACAACCAAAATAGTCCTAAACAATATTCCCCATCCACAATTTAAATACTTACAGAGTTTATAAAACGAACAATAGTTAACCACATAATTTGCATTTCAAAGACAATAATACCCCAATATTTTTATTGCAAATAAAGGGCAGAATAGTTTGTTGGTTTATTAAACACAGTTGGAAGCAAAATAATCTGTTGAAATTTGAGAACTTTGTATACTACTAGTTTGATTTTTCTCTTCCTCTCACTGATCTTTACTCTCTTTCTCTCCTCATTTGTTTCCTCTGTGGCAAGGTACCCTATTCCACCTTAAGCTTTTTCAAGTGGCCATAAAGATTGTAGTTCCTAGTGGACTCATATTTCCTCAAGGTCAAAACAAGCAATCATTTAAAGTCAGATGAGACAGGGGGTTAACTAGCATACCATTACCAGAGGTCTGAGTCACTAATGAATGGAAAATACAGCGTGTTAAAGCAAGAGAGGAAGGGTTATCCTCACCAAAGAAAAGGAACAGACTAGGACTACAGATGGACAAGCCTGCGTTTAGGTGCAGATAATGACTAGGAAGACAAAAACCTTTCCATTTAGGTCAATGACTGAAAGATGGGGATGTGAGCCTGTTTCTGAAGACAGGTTTGAGAAGAAGACCTCTATTTTCCTTAGAGAATAACAAGTTAACAGTCTTCACCTGCTCTGACTGCTATAACACAATGTCATAGACTGGGGTGGCTTAAACAACAGATATTTATTTCTTGCAGTTCTGGAGGCTGGGAAGTCCTAGGTCAGGGAACCTGTGTGGCTAGGGGCTGGTGATGACTCTCTTCCTGGCTTGCAGATGGCTGCCTTCTTGCTGTGTCCTCACATGGCAGAAAGAGAGAGAGAAAATTCACCCTGATGACCTCATCTAAACCTAATTACCTTCCCGAAGCCCCACTTCTTAATACCATCACATTGGGGATTAGAGCTTCAAGCTATGCATTTTGTGGGGACACAAAAACTCAGTCCATTAATGGTCATGGTAAGAGCCTCTGGTGCTGGAGATAAGCAGGGCAGGTGTAGAGATAAAGGACAGGCTAGAAGAAGCTCTTTCCTGGGGGGGAGTCAGACCTCTGGGGTTGAAAAAAACAGATGGTAACATACTTCATTTACTTCTCTTTCAAACATATATTTCTCCCCTTCTCTTTCTGTTTCTTTCCCTAATTATCTTCTCAACTGTCTCTTTCCTTCCTTCCTTTGATCATTAAATTGAAGTATAGTGGAAATATGACAAGTACGGCATTAAAGTCAGACAGGCTTGAATGTAATTCTTAGGTCTGTCACTTGTAACTTAGCTGTACAAGAGACAGCTCTTGGGCAAGAGACATTTCTTCTCTTGGCATCAGATTTTTTTTTTTTTTTTTTTTTTTGAGACGGAGTTTTGCTCTTGTTGCCCAGGCTGGAGCGCAGTGGAGCCATCTTGGCTCATGGCAACTTCTGCCTCCTGGGGTTCAAGCGATTCTCCTGCCTCAGCCCCTGAGTAGCTGGGATTACAGGCATGTACCACCATGCCCAGCTAATTTTGTATTTTTAGTAGAGATGGGGTTTCTCCGTGTTAGTCAGGCTGGTCTGGAACTCCCGACCTCAGGTGATCCACCTGTCTCGGCCTCCCAAAGTGTTGGGATTACAGGTGTGAGCCACCGTGCCTGGCCCAGATTCTTTGCTAAAAGAAGAAAAGTATCAGTACCTATTACCTTACAGGTTACTGTGAGCATTAGAGATAAAGCCTGTAAAGTGGCTGGCAGAGTATCTGTATTGTAAGATTTTAGAAAATGATATAACAAAATTCTGCCATAATGCAATAAGTAGTGCCCCAGAAATTCAGCTGTGTAAAATGTAGGGTTGTGTTATTATGAGATTAGCTAAATGGTAAAGGTCAGCCTGTGCAACTGGCCGTCTGAAGTTCTGAGTCTATTTGATGCAAATTTCACCTACCCTGGGCTGAAGTTCGGCGCCACCTAGTGGTGGCTGCTCTAACATAAAAATCGATGGGGAGAATTCTGGGGCCTGGCTGGGACTTCTGGGAGAGCAACTGTGATTCCAGGAATCTCTTCGTTAACTGGTGAATGTTTTGTTGGCCTGATCCAGAGAGAATGGGCTGGGAGAATACGGGGGACCAACCCCCACCTCTCTGCTTCCTGAAATAGGATTGTCTGATTTTTCCCTGTCCAGCACCACCATGAGGGAGAGGCCTCCATGTTCCCTTCTCCTTCCTGAGAAAAGGAATCTGGTAGAGGACAAAAAGCTGCTTGTCAATCATTCTGTGTTTGAATTCAAGCTATTCTAATTTGCATCATTGCCAGGTGTGTTATTGTAGAATTTACTACTATTACAATTAATAATATGAGTTGCATTCATAACATTAAATTCAACAAGCATGTATTAAGTCCATATTGTGTGCAAAGCAAAGAGACAGGTATTGACAGGATCTCTGACTTAAAGAAAGCTTGTTACTGGTGGTTCATGCCTA
>NW_012107030.1:7244927-7248303 GCF_000951045.1 Mandrillus leucophaeus
GCCTATAGTGAGAATTTCACTAGGATTCAATCTGTAGTAAAGAATGTACCTAATCAAAAAGATACATAAAATGCCCATTTGCTTAAAATGTAAAAAAAAAAAAAAAAAAAAAAAAGAAAAAACCCAAACCACTAAAACAAAAATTATGCAAGAATAAACTTCCCTCCATATCTCTAGCGGAAACTATACATCAGGAGAAACTAAAAATAGAATGTGATTCTACTTGTTCTCATTAACAGTTTACATAGTGATGTTTACCTGCAAGGTCACATAAAATCAAAAATGTAGTCTATATAAAATGCAGTCCTTATTCATATTTCAGAAATGGCTTAATTTACCTTTTACTTTCATGGCTGTTGTAAATTTGTGTTAATGCAATATATTATATCCTTCAGGAAAAAAAATGCACCATTTAAAAATATTAACATATAAATTTTATTGAATGAGGATTTGAACCAAAATAATCTTGCCAAATTAATTTAGGTAAGTATACTAGGTAAATAAATCAGCACCCTTTTACTTCTAGAAAGCATTCCAAGCAATTTCAAGTCATTAAAAATACTTTCAGCTGCAGCATTTTGCCTTTTAGTGTGGTCTTAGTGGTTACATGACAGCATTTTTTAGTACTGGCTGTATAGCTTTTATTATGTCCTGATAGCAGCAGCATTTTAGAAAACTACAAAGAAAATGAAAATCAGGTGTAATTTTGGAACAAGTCTTCTAAAATTGTTAAATCAAAAATGACATAAATGTTGTAAGCTCTTGAAAATTCTAATTTCATATATTCTTTTTGCCTGTCAATGGGAGATGAACTCTTCCTTAAAGGACATATAAAACAGGTAACAAATTGCAAAGGAGTAAGGAGCCCCTGGATAGTATTCTGGAAAAGTTTTACTAATTTATCTGATTTGCTGATTTATGGATTAGCCTTATAGGCTTCTGACTTAATTTCTCTTACGTTAACAAACGTCTCATATAGATGAATGTCATTTTGTTTCATATCTATTTAGATTAAAAGCCAAGTCCCACAAGGCAAGAGATAGTCAATTATTTTCATTTTATACTGTTATTATGAAATATTGTCATTTTTAAAATGTACTTCTGGAGAATGAGATTTGTTCACCAACATATTTTAAAGTGAATTTTAGGTGTCTAAATGCCAGAGAGAAAATAATGTAATCTCAAAACAGAACTTCAAATGAATTGTATTTATAATGATTTTGTAATTTTTTTCACTAAGTTTTCCCTGACAAAAATGATCAATTCTTTTTTTCCACTTCTGTGCTTACTATTATAAGCTTCTGAGAGTTAGCATCCCTTCTTTTCAAAGAAAAGTATGACGGACATACGGATTCCATATGATAAAGCGGAGAAAATTCCTCCCTGGGCAGAATCAGACCTTTAGTTTACTTTCATAAGTTTGAGAGGAAATGGCTTCAATCACTTGCCTGCTGAATGGTAGCTTTCCCAAAATATCAACAAAATCAGCTTTTTATAGCCTATCATATGACAAAGCTGAGTCCACTGTTTACCACCATAGGGGAGACAGCTTCCTTGACACGGCCTTAGTACTCTCTGGGAAGAGGAAGGCAAAGTGGGGATATTTAAGAGAATTTGGGTTTGGGTGTGTGTGTGTGGTGGTGGGGGTGGAAGGCAGACATTCTGTTCTTTTTTTTTAAATTTTTTTAGGCAAGTTTTTCCATACGGGAGCATTTGATTGTGTGTCACTAATGTTGACACTAATGTCTTAATGTTGGTTAAGACATTACATAATAATTTAAGATTGGAAGACACACAAGATGAAGGTTTCACAATGAATTCTGGAGCATAAACATTCATCTGATGCTAACTGTGAAAGTTGAATTATTTAATATTCCTTTAATTGAATTTTAAAAAGTTTCTGAAAGGGACAAGAAAATCATTTGCACTTTTTATCTTCCTAGGCAAGAGTTTCTCGGAATAGTAAAATCATGTTGATGAAGACAGTAGAACAGTAAAGTCATGTTAACAAAGACAGCTAAAAAGTAAAGTCATGTTAATGTCGACACTAAGCTGTGTGAGTGTAGATCATTTTGGTTTACAACCAAAATAGTCCTAAACAATATTCCCCATCCACAATTTAAATACTTACAGAGTTTATAAAACGAACAATAGTTAACCACATAATTTGCATTTCAAAGACAATAATACCCCAATATTTTTATTGCAAATAAAGGGCAGAATAGTTTGTTGGTTTATTAAACACAGTTGGAAGCAAAATAATCTGTTGAAATTTGAGAACTTTGTATACTACTAGTTTGATTTTTCTCTTCCTCTCACTGATCTTTACTCTCTTTCTCTCCTCATTTGTTTCCTCTGTGGCAAGGTACCCTATTCCACCTTAAGCTTTTTCAAGTGGCCATAAAGATTGTAGTTCCTAGTGGACTCATATTTCCTCAAGGTCAAAACAAGCAATCATTTAAAGTCAGATGAGACAGGGGGTTAACTAGCATACCATTACCAGAGGTCTGAGTCACTAATGAATGGAAAATACAGCGTGTTAAAGCAAGAGAGGAAGGGTTATCCTCACCAAAGAAAAGGAACAGACTAGGACTACAGATGGACAAGCCTGCGTTTAGGTGCAGATAATGACTAGGAAGACAAAAACTTTTCCATTTAGGTCAATGACTGAAAGATGGGGATGTGAGCCTGTTTCTGAAGACAGGTTTGAGAAGAAGACCTCTATTTTCCTTAGAGAATAACAAGTTAACAGTCTTCACCTGCTCTGACTGCTATAACACAATGTCATAGACTGGGGTGGCTTAAACAACAGATATTTATTTCTCGCAGTTCTGGAGGCTGGGAAGTCCTAGGTCAGGGAACCTGTGTGGCTAGGGGCTGGTGATGACTCTCTTCCTGGCTTGCAGATGGCTGCCTTCTTGCTGTGTCCTCACATGGCAAAAAGAGAGAGAGAAAATTCACCCTCATGACCTCATCTAAACCTAATTACCTTCCCGAAGCCCCACTTCTTAATACCATCACATTGGGGATTAGAGCTTCAAGCTATGCATTTTGTGGGGACACAAAAACTCAGTCCATTAATGGTCATGGTAAGAGCCTCTGGTGCTGGAGATAAGCAGGGCAGGTGTAGAGATAAAGGACAGGCTAGAAGCAGCTCTTTCCTGGGGGGGAGTCAGACCTCTGGGGTTGAAAAAAACAGATGGTAACATACTTCATTTACTTCTCTTTCAAACATATATTTCTCCCCTTCTCTTTCTGTTTCTTTCCCTAATTATCTTCTCAACTGTCTCTTTCCTTCCTTCCTTTGATCATTAAATTGAAGTATAGTGGAAATATGACAAGTACGGCATTAAAGTCAGACAGGCTTGAATGTAAT
>NW_012107030.1:7250443-7268910 GCF_000951045.1 Mandrillus leucophaeus
GGGGGGGGGGTGGAGTAAAAAAAAAGTCTCTGAGGAAATTGGACTGTCTCACTGAAGTATCTGCAGCATTGACTGAGAAGAATTTGCATTTGTTCCTCCCTCTGCTTGCAACATGCTGGCCCAGAGAGCCCTCTGGTTGGCTCCTGCACTTCTCCCAGATCTTTGCTTGAATGTCATCTTATTAGTGAAGCCTTTCCTAACCTACTTTAAATTGGAGCCCATTTCTATCCACTACACTGAGTACTTTAAACCCCACTTTCTTGTTTTGTTTATTGATTGTCACAGGATTTATCACTACCTAACAGATACTACAGGCACGTGCACACATACAATATATATATTTTTTTACCTGAGTCTTCTGCTGACATGTACCTTCCATGATGCAGGGACTTTTTGTTTGTTTTGTTCATTCTAATATCCTCAGTGTCAGTCCAAAATCTGGCAGAAGAAGCCTTGCACTTGATGGGCTGCATATGCCTGCACCCCAGCCCCTCCTTCTGCCCCAGGTGAGCCTCCAGGTGCCTATAAAAGTTGATATCTGCTTGGTGAGCATCCCAGTGCCTGAGTGTAAAATTGAATTACAAATTAAAAAACACTATTCAGGCTGAAAGAGAGACCACGGAAGAAAGGAAAAGGTGTTAATATTTTAGGACTTTTAAAGGCCTATTTTTCCTACTTTTTGAACAAGAGGCCCTGCATTTTCATTTTGTACTGGGCCCCACAAATTATGTTGTTGGCCTCAGTTGTCTAATAATTACATTTTGAATAAATGAACAAACTTCCCAGAAAAGATGCAAATAAAAGCTTGTTCCTGCCATTAACAGGAACTAAAAGTCCAGGTCCCTATATTTTAGAATAAAGCCTTTATGTTTGTTATTCCTATGTAATGCTTCAGTTCGAATATCATTTAATTCTCTCTTCATTTATTATATTTCTTGGATTACCTATAAGGTTGAAACTATATAGAAACTACTTCACTTGCCTGTATTATGAAAATGGAAGAAATAAGGCATAATTCTGGTCAATGATTTTTGATACTAATTAAGAATAAAAACTCTACATTTAATGAACATTGCTCTTTTTAAGTTTATGATTTCAAAATAAATCAATAGATTTAATTTATATTATTAGCAAATTGTATATAGAAGGGTTAGCCCCCATGGAAAAGCTTCATTTTGTTATACTTTTTTCAGAAAGATCCTCTTTGGAGGACAACTGGCCAAACTGCTTATGATTTACTTTCCTTTCTATAATAGTGCTCAAAGGGTTTGACTGAGATCACTGATAAGAGCCAAAGACTGGAAATGCTTAAGTTCTCAGCTTTCCACTTGAATGAGGTTAATTTAACAAGCATTTATTGCATTGCTACCTACCTCTATGTATCAGATACTTTGTTAAGAGCTAAGAATAAAAAGATGGAAAAAATGTGGTTCCTTCTGCCATGAACTTCAGTCTAGTGGGTGAGAAAGACATGTTAAGTTAAAATATTGCGTGAGCTTTTCCCCTTCGTCTTCCCTTTTGCTTACCTGTTTCAACAATTTAGTCCTAAAGCCATTAGGGGCAGCAGAGCAAGGTAGGTGTCCATATTAGGGGGGAAGGGGAAACCATGGTGTGCCAGAACAGGGCATCAGAGCGCCAATGGAGTGAGGAGGTGCTTGTGAAGGAGGGCAGATGTGGCATCAGAACATGAGTGGGGTGAAAAAGGCATCCACATGTGGTAGTTGCCTGGTTTAAAGCTGTCCCAAGCAGGGTGATGATGGCATCTCCACAGACAGGCAGCCTGGCATGAAGTGTCTGAGAGCCAGCAGAGTGCAGCATGTTGTGGCCCATGTGGGGATCCAAAGCCTGAGTGAGGTGAGACATGTGTGCATTCAGGGGGACATCTCTGCACAGGGATTTGGAGTTCAGGTGCCCAGGTAGAGTGAGGAGGGAATCTAGATGTGGGAGTGATCTGGCACTCAGCACAAGGGCATTAGCAGGATAAGGAGTAATCTGTGTGGGGCAGAAGCCAGCCCAGCATGGGTGCTGGAGATTGAATGGGGGATGATACGGTTTGGCTCTGTGTCCCCACCCAAATCTCATGTTGAATTGTGATCCTGAGTGTTGAAGGTGGGGCCTGGTGGGAGGTGATTGGATCATGGGGGTGGTTTCCAGTGGTTTAGCACTTTGCATCATCCCTCTAGTGCTGTCTCATGATAGAGTTTGCAAGAGACCTGGTTGTTTCAAAGTATTTAGCACCTCCTCCTTTGCTGTCTCTCTCCCTCTCCTGCCAGTCACGTAAAGATGTGCTTGCTTCCCCTTAGCCTTCCACCATGATTGTAAGTTTCCTGAGGCCTCCCCAGAAGCAGAAGTCTGTATAGCGCACAGAACCATGAGCCAATTAAACTTCTTTTCTTTATAAATTACACAGTCCCAGGATGTCTTTATAGCAGTGTAAGAATGGACTAATACATGGGAGACTGGAATCTGTACTGGGGAGGGGAGGAAAGCTGAGACCAGGAGACTGGTCGCATCAAAGGAGGCTTTATTTTTGACTCCATACATTAAGGATAATGGAAACCAGGTTCATCACCTAGTTAGGTAAAGGAGTTATAAATATGGGAACAGATAAATGAACCTTGGATTCTGGATCAGAATTTTAGCCATTTATATATACTCATGGTGTTCAGTATATAGACAGAGAAATAAATATACATATAAATGTATATATACATATGTTTTCCAGCTCTGTCTACAGAGGGAGCAGCAATACCTCAATAGCAATGAGCACACCTAATGTCAGATTGTGGCTTCTAAATACCATTTTCCACTAAAAGAAACCAGGACTTTCTGGAGAAATCACTGAGGCATAGAAGTACAAGATGAAAGTGGAATATCTTGTGCCAGAAAGTAAAGAGGGCAGATGAGGGCAGATGTGAGATGTGGCCTCAAAGAATATAGAGACTTTTCAAAAGGACCCAGAAGCCATCTTAAACGGGCCTCTCAGATCTGGGACAATTTGAGCATCAAAATAATGATAGTAACAGATTATTTTTCAGTGAATAAAATAGGAAGGTGTCATATAAATAAGGAAATATTAAATTGAAAGTTTGATAAGGAATGGGAGGTTTACATAGTTTAATAGTACTTCCCATAAAGTACTTATTAATTGTACAAAGGAAAATAATAATTTTATATTGAAGAAAACACTACCTTATGCAATGATTAAAGCAAACATCATCAGCAATGCACAAGATGAAACTGTGCACATCCCAACAGGATGCAATGAAAAGAATATAGAATCACTTTTGCTGAAGTGAATGTCACCACTAAAGATTACATTACCTGGATATAATCATGAGGAAACACTGAACAAATCCAAATTGAAGGACATTCTAAAATCCATTATAAAATAATTATTCAAAATTATCAAGCCCATGAAAGTCAAGGAAAGACCAAGAAACTGTTCTATACTGAGGAAACTAAATGCAGTGCATGATTCTAAACTGGATTCTTTTGCTATAATTTTGCTGTAAATGGAAAAATTGCTGTAACTTGAATGGAGTCTGAGGACTAGGTGTAGTCACACATTATTGTTAATTTCTCCATTTTGATGGCTACATTTTGGTTATGCAGAAAAATGTCTTTTTGGACATGCCCATTAAAGTTTTAGGAGATAAAAGCGTGTCAAGTGGCAAATTACTCTGAAATGGTGTGAGGAAAAATATTATTTATATATACTTGTAAATACTTTTTTGTAAATTTGTGATTGTTTAAAAACAAGCATGCATATTGCGTCACAAAGCCTGAGTTTTCCTGTGCATGCAAAGGACAGCAAATGTTAATCCAAAATCCAAACAGTCCGACTTCTTTAGGATTGTCTCATAAACTGTTTGATGCACACTTGCCTACTTGTTCAACACTGACTGAGAGCCAATAACTTTATGATCAATATCATTATGACATTGTTGTCTTCCATCAATAAAGCTTTGTTTTGCTAAGTAGCTTTACTGAGATTTAATTCACATACCATAAAAATCAACGTGTTTAGAGTGGATGCACATAGTTCATTGATTTTTAGTACAGTCACAGAATTGTGCAACCATTATTGTCATCTAATTATAGAACATTTTCATCACTCACCACGAAGAAAAATCCCACACTCATTGGGATTATCAATCAGTTATTCCTCATTTGCACCCTTATTCATCGTATTTTTAAAACTTAATTCAGTTTCTACTGGTCCAAGGTGTGATGGTACATAAATATAGTTGGTAGTCAATAAATATTTGATGAATGAATCAATTGCCAACTAATTGGTATTACAGCTATTTGACTGGCATCTTTATGGTTCTTTCTCATCTGCTACTTTCCATGTTTTTACTAAAACCAAAGTGGTCCTCAAGCATCTTATTACTAAATTAAATGAAGCTTTCAGCTTCTTCAAAGTTATTTTATAAAATCCATGGTATTAATATTAACTTTATTGTGATTTAATAGAATATAGATGATGAGCTCCTATTATATCAATGTATTTTGGAAAGTGTTGAGGTCACTTTAACACAGATAATAATCATCAACATATCTAAACTTACAGCCTTTGCCACATGGGCAACCTACCATCATTTTCTATGATGAGAGACTACATAAAATTCTTCACAGGCTGGATAAATTTATTACATGATTGAGTTGAAGTCGAATATATAAAAGAAGATATTTCTTCAAATATAACCTTATGACCAAAAATCAGTAGGGGCACAGATAATGACTAACCATACAATTATTTTTTTAAAAACTATATTTTATTTTCATTGAAGTCTTGCAACAAGACTTTCTTTTCATAATCAGTTCAGTGCAGAACCCTTAAAAATGGTGAAATTATTATTTTGTGGTAGTGATGAAAAAGCGTTTGAGCCTCTTCTTTAAAGTATCTCCTTAAAGTTTTACTACTTATATGGAAATAATCATTTGTATATTTGTATTCTTCCAGATACTACTTATTCTAAATACCTGGCAATAACATGTCTCTCAAAGAACTGGATCAGTTTGACACTGAAACTAGGTACCCTCTAGAAAGAATGATTTTTTTTTCAAACTGAAAACAGATATTTCAATTATATTTTTAGAAGTAGAATTTTGTGTATATTTTTGTCTATTTAAACTTAGCCTTATTGAGCAGAGGATATAGTAGATTTAGCTATCAGTTAAAAACCTGTTTGAAGAAAGAAATGAAAAATGCTGAAGCTAATAAGTGAAAAAACTACAGAAAAAGTTATATTTTTTCATATAACATTTTGAATATCCTTTATCAAAAGAGCTTCTAGACTATGTATGGATAATTCATTGCTCCACAACTTTTGTTTCTGGTAAAATGCAGTCAGTGTAGAGAAAAGGCAGAACACTGATAAAATGCTACAAAAGACATTAATTTAGATATATACTGCTACACTTAACTGCATACTGCTTTAGATAAGTAAAATGGCAATATTCTCAACAGAAGATTTAGATGCTACACCTAATATATGTTGATAGTTTAGTGATTGTCCAATCTAAGAATTCATTTCAGGGGCCAGTGACACAGTGATTACAGCTATTGTAGAACTCAGATTATAGCTGAATGATACATCTAGTTCTAACAACATAAAAAGAAAATGAGTACAGTTCTTTGGACTCTGTAGCATACAAAAGAAAGGTGGACATTGTTCCACTGAAAATTCTGTAGAAGGGAATAATAGCTAACTTCAACTAGATGAGGATGAAGGATACTTGCAAATAGGCAGCAGTCCCAATGATGATAAAGTTTCATTTGCATAACCTCTGATCACTCATTTTGATTGTATATGAAATGATTGAGCACATTATCAAAACAAAATGAGATCATCTGTGAAGCAGTATGCTTGCTGAAGTCTTTGGAATAAATCTAAATGGAAATTGTACATGGGATAATTCTAAGCAAAGCAAAGTCACTCTGAGGATTGTACCAGAGAACAAAAAGTTTGGCTGTCCGGAAAAGCATGAGGCTTTCTGTTACCAGAATAGGTAACAAATAGCAGAAACTCTATAACCATTTAAATTTGTTTCAGGAATGAAAGAAATTATCTGCTATTTTTAGTAAAATTCAATTACCTTGGTCAGTTGATTTTGACTTATGTCAAAAGTGAAGACTGTCCTGTTAAGAGAGTTGGAGAAGAACCTAAAAATCTAGTAGGGGTATGCCAAACTAGGGAAGGAAGATTGGAAAGAGATGGAAGGTTGGGGGTGAAATAGACAGAGCTAAGAGAGCTGGTGAAGGAAGAGCCAAGTTGATTGGGCTGAGAATAAGTTTTGGAGTATTCTGGAATAGGTCTAGGAACTCATCTATATATAAAGAGTGCCAGATATCTTAGCCTGTTGTTTTTACTAGAATAAATGACTAAATTATATATTATTATTTGCAAATATACATAATTGAAAAAACAATAAGAAAACATAAGGGAATGACTATCATAAAAGTTGGAATAGTGGTTACCTTTCAGAACACCTAGGGAGCTTCTTATTTCTTAACCTTTAACCTGGGTGGTGATTAGACAGGTGTTTGCTTACTCAGGTGTTTGTTCTAAACTGTACATATGTATTTTGTACACTCTCCTGTACACATGATATATTTCACAAATGATAATGAGAAAAAGCATAGGTAAGATGATGATAGATGTTATGGAGAAAAATAAGGCAGGAAATCTTGGTGGTTAGTATGTTGGCATGAGGAAAGGGAAAATACAATTTTAAAGGGTCTGGCTCTTCAAGGCCTCACTGAAAAGGTGATATTTGAGTAAAGACTTGAAGCAGGTAAGGAAGTAAGCTATGTGGACCTCTGGCAGAAAAGATTTTCAGCAAAAAAGAGAAGGATATTAAAAAGTCCTGAGACAGGAACATGTCATAATATATTCTTCCAAACATCACCATTGTCATTAGACAGATTCTAATTACCATTGATGGAATTTTAGTTTTTATTTATGTCTCTGACTCTTCTGGGTTATCTCATGTAAATCATATAGAAACTGCATTGGTTTGGCAGATGGTAGAGTAAGAGAAAATGTGTTCAGTTCAAAACCCCTGAACATTTTTAATGCTAATAAGCATCTACATGAAGCTCGAAGTATATCTAAGAAACTGAGTAAAGAAAATAGGCGCCTTTTAATTCTTTCTATTTAAGCTTATTAAAATAAAGTAGTAGAAGATAGAAAAATTAAAATAAAGTAGTAGAAGATAGAAAAAGGAGAATAAAGCTAGAAAAGCAGACGAAATATTACCTTAGGTATGGAATTTCTAAAAGCATTCTGGTCTAGATCTCTCTGACACCAATATATTCAGTTTAAAAGGTTTTTTTTTTTTAAGTCAAATTACAAGTTTTTAAAGCTAAATGAGGCAGAATACTTCATTTTCCTTCCCTCTCTCTATCCTCACTCAAATTTGAATAATGCTCCTCTGGTTGGACATAAGCTTAACTGAATTATTGTTTGGACACTGTTTAGGAACAGATATTAAATCAGCTAAAATTCAATCGTAACAGAAAGGCCGTAGAGGCCTTGGGGATTTGGAGGAAAGATTTAGTATATGAACCTTTTGATATCTGAGAGGTTGCCATTTTTTCTGGGTCAGAACCTCCCTGTGGCAGTTTTGGGGAACAGAAACTGTGGGTGGAAGTTACAATGAGCAAGTCAATTCAAGGAAAGAAGGCTCTTTCAAATAATAAGAGATTTTTTTTTTCTTTTTAAACTAACAAGGCTGCTTTGGGGGCCACCGCTGGGTAGAGGCTGGGTGCCCACTTGTCAGATTGTCCTGCTCTGGAGAGGCAGGGTAAATGACAGACCACGCAGTCTGTGATCTCAGAACTGATTTGGGAAACACATCCCAAATGTGTTTTCCCAGAACGCACAAGAAAATGTGTTTGAAAAAAATACAAGCATGGAATATTTAATGGAACAAACATATCTTTATTCTCTGGCTAACAAAACTGTTTTATACTACATTTTAAGAAAAGTCTGCTTATTCTTTGTCTCTTGTATAATTAATGCCTTTAATCCTTCTTCTGCACTATCCTTCAATCATGGTTCATTAAAAAAATAACCTCTTGGTTGTATGTTTATGTTGGATACCCTTTTCCAGAATTTAATCCTCACTTGTGCTGGAGCATTTAAACTGCTCAACTCTAATAGCAGATTTGCATTTGTTTTGACTTTTACTTCGAGGCAAAATTTTCCCATAGTTCTAGACATTTTGCCCTGGCTTAGGAAGCAGGGGGTCCTGATTAAAGTAAATGACTAAGACTGGACAGGAGGAATGATGGGAAAATACAGAGTAGGGCAAAGAAATTTTAAAATAGGAAAAAATGACAAAAGCATTTTCCCAGTGAAATCATTAATTCTTCTGGCATATTTGCTCTGTTCTTGGAAACTCTGACCTAACAGTCCTTTGCTCTCCCAGGCAACTATCCGTGCACAACCCCCACAGTTGAACCCTTTTAGAAGTAGTGCTTGCTGCCCTGGGAGGAGCGCTGGGTGCTGTTATCACCAGCACCATCAAGCACACTATAATTTGTGCTATGTATCCCCATTTTGAAATGTGTCAGGAGATGCAGCGATTCAGGCTTTTTCATTTTTCTTGACAGCAGATTTAAATTTTTCAGACAGAGTACCAACTTTCTCAACAAGTTTTATTTTCTTTTTTCTTGAGAGCTAAATTGTTTGACTTGCTGTCAGATAAAACAAATTTTCCTATTTCTACCCTTTCTCATTTACATGGGATAAATAGTTGGGTAATAAAGAACAAAGAGCCCAATCAGAAGCTTAATCGGGCATAAAACCTGCAGGGATTTCGACAACAAAACCTGCTAACCACAGGAAGCGTTCTGCAAAGATGAATTCACTGAAACATTTAACTGAAGTTCTGTTACTTAAAGAACTGGTCAGACGCAGTTGAAAAGCAACTAAAAACGAGCGGTGTTCCCCACAGAATCCTTTATTTTATAACGTGTGAAAAATAGATACTGATAACACAACATCATAAAAAATGGCCACTCGAGAATGGATTTCATAATACGTTATTTCTAGGAATGAAAGAACTTCGAAGATCACAATGCTCCTGACAGGGATACAAGTTCATGTGCAGGTTATTACTGGCAATAGGGAAACTGCCCCAGCTGCCGCCCTTTGCCACAGTTAGGAAGGCTTCTGACAGCCCTCTCACAGGAGGTTGCTTATAGATTATGTAGGTCTAGCTGATGATTTGTTTTACTGCCTGCCATTCTAACACTGCCAGATGCATTAAGTCTCCTGTCACTTTCCAGAGACTGGTTTTCTGCCCAGTAGACACTGGTACCATTTTGGTGGGGACAATTTTCATTCTTGTAATTAGCTGTGGGCACTACTAATTGCTTTACTAATTACCTGCTTGAGAATGCCAATTATCTCCTTGCCCCCACAAAAGCATATGCAATTGGCTAATTAGACCTTCAAGTAGGCAACTAGAAATATAATTAGCCATTTGAGAGAACAATTCGTTGTACCATCAATTTTGCACCCATGAAGGAGGGAAGCTTTGGTTTAATCTGTAATTTATGATGTGAAATGAAAACTGAACAGAATGTTGAGGCTTTATAAAGAAATATGAATGTTTACAGAGGGGGCAAATCAGAAATACACTATTTAGATAGGAAAAGATGTGCCTCGTTTTAAAAGACATCACTGAAATAGTCTCCCAATTTAAAAATCTATTCTATGGGGAAGTTCAGAATTAATTTGACTGGTTAAGTATTTCACTTAAGAACAAAGTGGAGGAATGTTACTCGAAACCCAGTATCAACTCAGAGGATGCGCTTTCTGCATAGAACTACTGAGAAACATAACTACTACATATAAATCTAGCAGCCTATTACATTTTTGTTGGGAGCATGGCATATCTCATATTTTCCAAGGGAAAATGTTACATACCTGTATTATTTTCCTGAGGCTACTGTAACAGATTACACAAATTTGGTGGCTTAAAACAACAGAAATGGATTTTCTCACAATTTTGGAGGCCAGTGATTAGAAATCAGTTTGTGTCTAAACTGCTCAAATCTCTGCATCTAGTATCATATTGCCTTTTTCTTTTCTGTCTGTTTTCAAATCTTCCCCTAACTCTTCTTCATAAGGACACTGGTGATTGCATTGAGGGTTTATGTAATAATCCAGGGTAATCTTCCATCTCAAGGTCCTTAACCTAATCACATGTGCAAAGATTCTTTTACCAAGTAAGATAATATTCACAGGTCCCAGGGATTAGGACATGATATCTTTTGGGGCAAATGGGGGTGCTGAAGAGGATTTTTTTAGCCAACAACAAACCCAAATGAAATAGGAGCTTGGATCATATTTTCAAAATAAACTTCAAGAAATAACACTCCAATACAGTTAATAAGTAGTGGGACATGAAGTTTCTGAATACAATATCCCTAGTATGTGGATTACTATGAAGGTAAGACAAGTAAAATCTTACAAGTATATGATGAGAAAAAAGCCTGCACAAAAACCAAAAGGATATTGTTTCATAAGTTTCAAAATGATAAAATAGACATATCTTCTAACAGCCAAGTAAGTAAAGAATAGTATTCCTGGCATTAGCTTCATCAAGTGAAAATAATTAAAGCTATGAGTATCAGGCTTAGTGGCCCGAATGGGTAAAGCCTGGCTATGTATTGATGTTGCAAATCTCTACTCTCAAGAGCTTAGAAAGTACAATGAATTTACAGTCTTAGATATCATTCTTTTCTTAAAGAATGACCTTCAATCACAAACAAGGTACAAGACTATTGAATACAAAGATGCTTCCAAAATCACTAGCAGCTTACACATTGACTTTGCCATTGATTGATGTGTTAAAGTAACAAATCCCAGGCTGGGTAACCATGGCAGACCATGTATTAAATATCAATTCACAGAATCAGTTAAAGAACTTTTGATATTTTCAACTTGAGCATGTAATTAACTATGAATAAAAACAAACATTATTATTTAACCACAGTTAGTAGCAGGCAGATATATTAATCCAATAACTTAAATACAATGTTTTACTGTTTCTGACATAAAACAAAATGGCAAAAACATAATGTTTAGATTTCTGTGGGTGTTGCCGCAGTCTGACATAGTAAAAGTTTAACATATAAGAAACACATTTGGAAAAGAAATAGAATGCAGATAGTAGGTCAAATAAATAAACTATCACCATAGCAACTTAATATTAGTGTCTTGTCACCAAAAAGAGAAGATGAGGAAGAATTAGAGGTCTATAAGAACTCAGACTGTGTTGAATAGTGTCCCCTTTAAAATTCTTGTCCATCTAAAACTTCAGAATGTGACCTCACTTGGAAATATAGTCTTTGCAGATATAATTCATTAAGATGAGGTTCAATTGTGTTAGGATGAGCCTTAAATCCAATGACTTACATCTTTGTAAGAAGGCCATATGAAGACACATAAGGAGGAAGAGGAAGCGCGTGTGATGATGAAGGCAGAGATGGGAGTGATATAACTACAAGCCAAAGAATGCTAGGATTGCCAGGAACCACCCAAAGGTAGAAAGAGGCAGTGATTCTTCCCTAGAGCCTTCCAAGGAAGCATGGCTGACACATACATTTCACACTTCTGGCCTCCAGAATAGTGAAACCACACATTTCTGTTGGTATAAGCCACGTAGTCTGTGGTAATTGGTTATGGCAGCCCTAGGAAACTAACACACATTTTGGTATCAAGTAAGGGGTAATAATACCTTAAAAAAATCTGCAAATGGCTTTGGAATTTGGAATTGGGTAATGGGTGGAGGCTAGAAAAATTATGAAGCACATGACTGGAAAAGCCTTGATAACTTAAAAAGAATATTAGTAGAAATAAAAATGTTAAAAGTGATTTTGGTGAGGGTTCAAAAAGGAATGAGGGAAGCTGTAGAGAAAGCTTCTATGAGCTTAAAGAATATATATATATACACATATATATATATATATATATAGTCATGAACAGAACGTTTCTAGAAATAAGAACATTAGAGGTGCCTCTGATGAGGTCTCATATAAAATGAAGAACATATTATGGGAAACTGGAGGAAAGTCAGTACTTGTTACAAAGAAATGAGTTGTGTTCAACTCAATTGTGTTGTGTGGAAGGTGAAACATGTAAAGGATGAATTTGGATACTCAGCTGAGGAGATTTTGAAGCAAAGTATGAGAAATCTGGCCTGCTTTCATCTTGTTGCTTATAGTGAAATGCGAGAGGGAAGAGGTAAATTGAGGCACAAACTGTTAAGCAAAAACAAACCAGCACTTTATGATTTGGGAAATTCTCAGTGTATTTGGATAGCAAAAGATGAGAAAACATGCTCTGGAGAGAATGTGAAGGCTGTAGCTGGATGTTTTGTTGAAGAGATTAGGTATGTGGTTAACAGATCTAATAACCAATCTCAGCAGAAGCCAGCAATAGACATGAGGTCATCTAGAAAAGATCTGTGGAGGACCTTCTTGAATAATGGCATAGATTCCCATGAATTGCATGAGCAACCAACATGGTGTTTGAGAATTTTATACCAACAAGCACTGCTAGGCTTGGACTGAAAGGGACACAGATGAGAGAAAACGGAGGAGGAATGACTCTAAGGGTGGAGCCACGGATGAAGAGGCCATACAGGGTGGGGATGCCCCAACAAGGGCCCACAAGATAGAATATCATAAGAGAGGATTATTCCCAAGCCTTGAAACCTGATGGAACTTTCTCTGCTTGGTTTCAGATTTGCTTGGAACCAGTGATCTCTTTATTCCTTTCATTTTCTCCCTTTTGGAATGGGAATGTCTAAATCTATGCCTCTCTCACCATTGTATTTTGAAAGCAGATACTTTGTTTTCTAGTTTCACATATCCACCGATGGAGAGGGGTTTTGCCCCAGGATAGATCATACTCACAGTCTTACCTATACCTGATTTAGATGATGAGATTTGGGACTTTTTGAATTTTTAGATGAGAATTTGGATTTAGATTTAGTGCTGGAATGGGTTAAGACTTTGGGAGATGTTGAAATGGGGCAAATGTATTCTGCACATGAAATAGAACTTAACTTGGGGGAACCAGAGGTTGAATAGTGTGCCTCCAAATTTCATGCCCACCTATAATGTGACCTTACTTGGAAAGAGGTCCTTTGCAAATATAATTAGTTAAAATGAGGTCATACCAGATGAGGGTGGGCCTAATCCAATGACTGCTATCTTTATACGAAGGCTGTGTGAAAACACACAGGGAAGAAGGCCATGCGAGGACTGATGTAGAAACTGCAACTGTAAGCTAGGGAACACCAAGGATGCCCAGAAACCACCAACAGCTAAGACAGAGGCATGGGATGGTTTCTCCCTCAGAGCCTCCAAAAGAAACCAACCCTGTTGACATCTTGATTTTGGCTTCCAGGACTGAGACAGGACACATTTTTATTGTTTAAAGTCACCAAGTTTATGCCAATCTGTTATGGCAGTTCTAGAAAACTAACACAGAATCCGCCTTGCAAATGATACACATCTAACTCATTTGTTTTACCTGTGGAAATCTTTTTGGATTCTACTACTACTCCATGAACCTTAGGCATACCTGTATCATGGGAATTATCATTTTTTATTGACATTATGTCTTAATATGTGATTCCCCCCACGATAGTTTATGGATTTGAAGGCAAGACTCATGTCTTTTCCTATGTATCCACAGCATCTAGGACTATGCCTGGCATACAAAATAAATCTTAATCCTAAGAGCCAATAAGCCCTGCGTGTAGTGATTATACAGTCTCTTTGAAGTTTTACAACACTCTATAAGGCATATTATTCCAATTTTACAGAAAAGAAAAGTAACATTCAGAAAATTTAATCCCTTGTTTTAGTTCACAAAACAAGAGATAAAGCTAGGTCTTCAACACAGTTCTGACTCAGAATCTTTTTTTTTTTTTTTTTTGAGATGGAGTCTCACTCTGTCACCAGACTGCAGAGTGGCACGATCTCCGCTTACTGCAACCTCAGCCTCCCGGGTTCAAGTGATTCTCCTGCCTCAACCTCCCAAGTAGCTGGGACTACAGGCGCCCACCACCACGCTCGGCTAATTTTTGTACTTTTAGTAGAGACAGGGTTTCACCATGTTGGCCAGGATGGTCTCAATCTCTTGACCTCGTGATCTGCCTGCCTCGGCCTCCCAAAGTGCTGGGATTACAGGCATAAGCCACTGTGCCCGGCCCCAAATCACTTTATACTTCTTTCTCCTTACTATCTGAGCTAAAGAATTCCTGCTGATCTCCTGTAATTCACTTACAAGAATCAGAGAAAGAGTAACTACTCTATGAGCCTAAATGACATTATATTTGAATGTGAAAACCCAAAGGTTATCTCAATAATATCTTAAATGTGTAGGTACTTTGCAATTTATACATATTTTAACATTTATTATCATACTTAATAGTCACAGTAAGCTCTTAGGCATTATTGTTCTATTTTTCCAAATGAACCTGCTGAGGTGAATGGAAGTTAAATGACATGTTCATAGTTATTTAGCTAGTAAGTCTAAGGGACTTGAACCTCTACTTCCATCTCCAAAATTGAACTCTTTTTATTTGATCATGACAGAGGCCCATATGTCTATGGATTTTTATCAGTCTAATTTAGAACTTTAAAAGCATTTTTTGTCTCTTTACTACAGGCCCTTAATACACACTTAAATGTGTGTGTGTGTGTGTGGCATCATATAGACAAATATGAATCCATAGCCTCTAGTTTTTCATCCTGTTCATAAACTATTGAGAGGGGCTAACAATTCACCATCACCTCTGCAGTGCTATTAGACTTTAGACGTCCACAATACATTATATTCATTGTCTGCTTTTAGAAAAAAATTAATCCATGCTGAATAATACTGACCAGATCACCAAGCACTTTTAATATCCTTAAATGAAGTATTTAAGATTTGAAGACATTGTTTAAAAGAGGCTGAGTCATGTGTACTGATTAATAAAAATGCCCCTAACAAATATACTTGATCAATAAACATGACAACGCTCTCCAGAATCTTTCGTAACTGTCCTGTCCGTTTAAAAAATATTATGTGGCAAAACGATTTGCCCCAAGAGTAAGCTCCTAGAAACCCTTTTATATAGTTATCATCTTATCTTTTATGACTGCTGCTATGTTAAAAGTCGCCATTCAAGACATTTCACTGCCAAGGGTTATTATTAAGTTACAGATTGAAACTCTGAAGGTCAGAGAGGTAAAATGATTTTCCTAAAAGATCCAATAGAGTGACCAATAGAATCAAGAACATGACAGACTCCCAGTTTCAACTTCTCAGCCCTTTTCTCTTTTCAGAGCACTGAAGAGTCATGCTGTAGGATAGGCACAGCTGCTTTACAGGTGGCCTACTACGGCCAGGTGAATGAAATCAGCCACTTAATAATCAATTAGATGATGTGAGGCGGTTTAACAAAATGAGGAGGCTTAACAATTACCAAAATGTCAAGTTGTGATTACATCAACCTTTTTTCTTTTCATCATAATTATTTAACAGAAACTACAATCAACATTAGGGATAAAATAATGTTAATTGAATGTAAAAGTTCAATTTCATTTTGCCCTGTTTATTTCTTTAAAAACAGATTTTGCTGTGCCTGCTGTTAGTTTCTAAGGAGCTTGGTTAAATAAACCATAAAGTTGAGGTGGTTAAGGTTTGAAGCAGTTAAGAAAAGCTAAAGATCTTACCTGCTTCAGATTGAAGAATGTTTACTGGTTCAAGAACATCTGGACTCTGTGGCATATGGCCTCCTTACATACCACTTTATATGAGTTAAAACAGTGTAAAGACACTTAAACTGAGACATTTGCAGTCTTCCCATTTTCAAAAGCACAGTGATATTAACTCTTTCTTTAATCCTTTCTTGGGTTCATGGGTCATCATTTGGAACAAATATCCTAAATTATCTAAATATATCCATGGAGCTACAGGAATTACCATTCAGGGCAAAAAGCGAAGAGAATAAAAAACATGATGGATAAGAGTTGATACTATATAACAGCTGACCATAATTACCCAATCTGGCTGATTTCAGCCAGTGGAGAAAGATTACTTTTCTTTAAATGGATGGGTTATTATTGAAATACAGCTTATACGGAAAACTGTAAAAATATTAAATGTATAGCTTGGTGAATTTTTATGAAGGGAACAGACCTACATAACTGTTACCCATATTAAAGGAGAAAAATAAAAGATTTTCATCATCCCAGAAACTTGCCTTATTCCCTCTTCCAGGCACTTGCCCCACATTCCCCAGGGTAACCACTATGCTAGCTTGTATTATCATAGATTAGTCTTTCCTGTTACTGAATTTGATATAAGTAGGATACTCTTTTAGTGTCTGGCTTCTTTCGTTCAACATTATGTTTGTGGGATTCGCCAATATAGTTGCATATAGTTGTGATTTGTTCACTTCAGTATTCCATTATGTGACTATACTAAAATATATTTTTCCTAATCTTGATTGACTTTTGACTGTCATACAGAGTGCTGCCAGAAACCATCTCATACATGGTTTTTTTTTTGGTGAGCACTTGTACTCATTTCTGTTAGGCTTATACCTAGCAGAATTGCTTGGTCATAGAGTATGTATATGTTTAGCTTTAGAATATACGACCAAATTGTTTCTCCAAATGGTTGTACCAATGGATATTCCCAAAAGTAATGTGTGAGATTTATGGTTGTTTCACATCCTTGCTAGGATTTGGTGATGCCTGTCTTTACTTTTAGCCATTCTTGTGGATATGTAATGACATTGCCTTGTGGTTTCAATTTGTTTTTCTCTGATGACTAAACGAAGTCGAGCACCTTTATATATGCTCATTGGCTATTTGCAGATCCTCTGGCGAAGTGTCTCCTCAAGTATATTGCCATTTCTCTATCGAGTTGACTGTGCCTTTTAAAAATTGATTTGGAGTTTACATAAATAGATGTATATGAGAACTCGCATACATATTCCCTCTTCCGGTCTCCCTCCACTTTTCTGAAGCGGAAGTCTCGCACTGTAGCCGCCACAGCTGGGAATGTGCTGAGTCTCACCTGAAGCCAGTACATCTGAGTCTCACTCAAAGCCCGTAGCATTCTACCCAAAGCCCACAGCATCACTGCTGGTTTTTAAGGGCCCAAAGACTCTTTAGTCAGCAGGTGATGAATCTTGCCTGGCCTGGGTCCTTCCTTTCAAGGCCAGCAGGTTCCCTTCTGGCCCAGGATATATCTAGAAATGTCATCCAGGAGCTAGGGCCTGAAAAGGTGGCCTCATGACTCTGACCAATGCCCTACCCTACTGTTGCTGAGCTGGTAACCAAGTTGCAAGACAAAGTCCTCTTTACTCTTCCCTCTCCTCTCCTCAAACAGAAAGGAATCACTTTCATTGCCATGAGCTGTGCAGCCTGGGGTTTGGGGAGGGATGGCACAAGCGCTTCCTCAGCAGCCCCGACTAGTGTCTCACTAGGTCCTGTGCCCTCAGCCAAGGTCTACCGGCCCAGCACAGCACTAGGACTTGCCTAGGAATTGCCGTCCTCGTGGCCTAGACTATGTTTCAAGTTTGTTGGAACCCCAGAGCACTTCAGCCTCTGGTGTTGAGGCTTGCTAATACTCAAGTTCTGACCACTGGAACAGGTGATTCCCCTCTGGCTAGGGCTGGTCTAAATGCTCCCTCTGTGGGTGCTGGTTTTTCTGCATCCTGTGACAGAGCAGCACTGAGTTCAATCACTGCGCTCTCCTTCTCCCCATTAAACAGATTCTCCATGCATGTGGCTGCTGATGAAGGAGGAGTGGCAGTGGCAATTTAAGACTGTATTTCCTACTCTCTTCAGTGCCTCTTTCAGCAATATGAAGTTAAAACCAGCAAACGTGATTGCTCACCTGATTTCTGGTACTTAAAAGGGTGCTTTTCTTGTGTGTAGAAAGTTGTTAAATTTGGTGTTCCTGCAGTAGGGATGATCAATGGCCATCTTGCTTTGCCCCTTTCAAAGAATCATTTTTCCAGGACATATCATGTGTGTATAAGACAATGCGTTTCATACTAGTTTTATAGACTACATTGGCATTTTCTAAATGTTTTATACCAACCCTCGAGGAAGGCTAAGGCAGAACATTACCTTGTAAATCATTGAGCGTATTTCCTGTAAAAGCTAAGTTCTAATGTATTCAGTGTAATCTATTTTCTGATATTTATGGTTATTTAGACACAAATAATTAAGTTGTAGTGATAGAATGTAGAAAAAATAAAAAAGGATATATGCACAATCCTCCTAATATTTAGCTTTTAAGTGCCAATTATCTCAATTGTATTTTTGGCAGGAGCCTAAAGGAAGGAAATTCAATATGGAAATTTCTGGTAGGTGCCCTTCATTGTGTATATTGAGTATTGTTTGGCTTAAGATCCACTCGCTT
>NW_012107030.1:7268960-7270247 GCF_000951045.1 Mandrillus leucophaeus
TTTTTTTGAGATGGAGTTTCATTCTCGTTGCCCAGGCTGGAGTGCCATGGCATGATCTCGGCTCACTGCAACCTCCATCTCCCGGGTTAAAGCAATTCTCCTGCCTTAGCCTCCTGAGTAGCTGGGATTACAGGTGCATGCCACCATGCCTGGCTAATTTTTGCATTTTTTTTAGTAGAGTCAGGATTTCACCATGTTGACCAGGCTGGTCTTGAACCCCTAACTTTGTGATCTGCCCAGCTCAGCCTCCCAAAGTGCTGGGATTACAGGTATGAGCCACCGCGCCTGGCCCATTTTCTCCTTCTTAAACACTTATCGTACCTTAAATAAAATTGTGCTTTTAAAAAATTATTGCACTGACTCCTTAAGATATATTACATATTTTGAAGTCCATACAGGATATTTGTCTTTTTAAGTTCAAATATTACAACTTTTGCTATGGGCTTTGGTTTCATGTTAATTTTGTTATATTGGGTAATAATTGGAAGGCTTTAAATCTTATAAAGATTCAATTCAGAGGAATAACCCAATATTTTATAATTGAAGGAAAAATGTTGTTTCTTGAAGTCAAAGTAATCTATTAAGAAAGAAAGCTTTGTATACAATAAACTGAGGTTTGAAAATGAATACTATTTTACTTAGGTGTTTTCTATAAGTAAGATGAAAGGATAATACTATTCTAAAAAATCCGGCCAAGTATTGCAAAGCTGATTCAACATATTTTAACTTAAGTATGGAAATTCAATGCCAGTAAACTGACAAGCTAAAGCTGTATGTTTTAGAAGGGATCATTCGGGGGTAAACATTTCAGAAGTATGCAGTGAGAATTACATTGGACAGAATGCAGTTACTCAAAATATATTACTTTTAAAATAAGTTTTTTAATGAACAACTCATGAAAAGCAGGATTTATTATTATTTTCTAAAGTATAATCTTAAAAATTAACAGCTGATCATTCAGAACCTCAATGGTATTCATTTCTTAGCTAACGTCTTATGACTATTAGTCAATGTCACAATAGCCATTCTTTTATTTAACTTCCTTTGATGCCTGTGGGATGGTGGTGGGAAGAAGAAAAAATAGCTTTTCATTAAATAAAAAAAAAAACATGACTTCATTTACTCCAAATATAACTGAGTGAAATATTAGCAAGAAGTGTTATCAGTGCTACCTGATCTTGAAAAAAAAAGTAAGAGAAAATATTCTGTCAGTGGTAGGAATTATGTGATACCGATTATAGTGCTGTGTGAACAAAAGATGAAGAGGGAGATTTTAATAGAGAATAC
>NW_012107030.1:7272267-7274692 GCF_000951045.1 Mandrillus leucophaeus
TGAAATAGCTCCTTGTATGTCCTTGGTTCAGGTCCTCATTGCCTTGAGGTCATTTTGCCTCTAGATTTTTCTTCCTCCAGTTCCTCCTACACAAGCTACCAGACTAACACCAAACAAAAAAAAAAACAAAAAAGCTCTCAACTTTTCATTCCTCAGGTCATAATCTTTTAATGGCTTCCTGTTGCCAGCAGAATAAAGCCCAAGACACTCAGCATGGTATTCAAGGCCTAGGTGATCTGGCCCAATTTTCCTTTCAATCATCCTCTCCATACAGTCTGCACTGTAGCTGGAAAGAATCACATATTCGATGTAATGCCTAAGATTTAGTTTCATTCACTGGATCATTCTTACCCCTTTCCTTACTCTTTTACTGTATCTCTGTTCACAATCTACTCATTCCTCTTTAAAGACCAACTCAGTGCTACCTCCTGCATAAATACTTATCCTCCTTTATACAACTATAAGAAAACTCTTCTCTGAATTCACTTTGCATTTTATCTGGTCTTTTAAAATGACATTTGACATTTTATACTTTGTATATTACAGTTTTTTTTTTCCTTACCTCTTCTAATAGGCCATAAACTTCAACTAGCCCAGCATACTCTTGTCATCTAGTAGATAGCTCTTGTTATTGTCACTCTTAAACCTCTTGAAGTTAGGGTCAAATTTCATTCATAGTAACCCTCAGCACCTATCTCAATGCTTTATATGAACCAGACAATAAACAAGCACCTCTTGAAAGGAAGAAAGGTTATAATATTCAGCTACAATTTCTAGCTGACTGTGGCTCAAACTTCTGTTTTTATTCTTCCCTCTCTCCACAATTCTCAAAGAAAGTCCTGCCTCTGAACATTATTCTTTATTCAATTGGATTTTGTCTTCCATCAAAACCACATGTTCCCAATAAGTTTCTTTCATGTTCCAAAGGGCTTAAATAGGCAGTGAAACTCCCAAAATTTTCCTTTCAAGGCCATAATGATTTTTTTCATCCTCTGAACTCTCAGCTCATATTATCTATATTATTCACTTGATTCTTAATCATTTACTTCTTTGTTACGTTTAATATTTTTAACTCATGCATTGTTCCTTTTTTCCCCAAGGGTTGCATATTTCTTCCTAACCACACTGAGAGTCTTTTGTGGGTGAGGGCCTTGTGTTAAGCAGCTCAATTTTCCCTCCCACAGCATCTAGCACAGGGCCAGTTTTTGTTAAATGAACTGTTTATTTGAAAACAATATATTCAGTTAGAATTGTATGCTGGATATCTTCTTTCTTGTGTTAAACTAGAGTTAAATTTAAATTTAGTAAAACTCATCTTAAAATACATCTAATATCATGGAATTTGGGTCAATTAATTTTTCTTAGTGCCACAGGATTATTACTGAATTTCAAGATCTACTATAGGAAATATGCTATTTGCTTAGCAAGACTTTACATTTCTTGATATAACCAAGTCAAAATTGGTATACTAAAATTAATATTTTAGAAGAATTATTCAAGAAAATGAAGCTGCATCAATATTTCATTTGGTTACTAGTAAATATAAAACTAGTAACAATTTTAAAAACCTTGCACTTTTTGAATGTTTACTAGGTGTAAACACCTCACATCTTTGTTTTTCGCAACATTTCATAAAGAAAATGTTCAAGCATGCAAAAACGTAGAATTGTATATTAACTACCATATGCCTGTCACCTCAATTCTACAATTCTTAATATTTTGCTGCATTTGCTCTATCACAGCCTCATCACAGATCAGTTTGTTCCTTTATTAATCCACCTTTTCTTTTGAGACAAGCACATTTCATCCTTAAAACCTTCAGCATGTATTACAATTAATGTTTATGCTTATCTGTACTGAGAAGAACTCCTAGCCTCAAGTGATCTGCCCACCTCAGCCTCCCAAAGTGCTGGGATTACAGGCATGAGCCACTGCGCCTGGCCCTTCTCATGCACTCTTAAGATGCTAACCACTGCTGCAAACGGCGGCAATCAATCCCAGAATTCCCAATACAACTGAATCTAATTTGAGTAGGGCTTGGAGGTGTGGCTCATCTCTCAAGATCTTTTCCAAGATATTCCTAGGCCTAGAATGGTGGTGCTGGCTGTCAGCTGTCAGCTCATCAAGGGCTGTCAGCAGGGACATTGGTTCCTTTCCACATGGGTCTCTTCAAACATGAGCTTCCTTACAGCATGATAGCTTAGTTTCAAGAATGAATATTACAAGAGACAGGAGGGGAATCTGCCATTGTCTTCAAGCCTGGACCCCAAAACTGATAAACTTCACTTCCACTATATTCTATTAGTCAGACAGTCAGATCCCACCCAGATTCAAGAGGAAGAGACCTAGACCCCACCTCTTAACAGAAGAAGTGTCAAAGAATCTGAAACCACCTTTAATCTGCCAAAAGAGGTAAGATTATCTA
>NW_012107030.1:7276922-7279465 GCF_000951045.1 Mandrillus leucophaeus
GGATTACAGGTGCCTGCCATCATGCCTGGCTAATTTTTGTACTTTTAGTAGAGACGGGGTTTTGTTACATTGGCCAGGTTGGTCTCAAACTCCTGACCTCAGGTGATCTGCCCGCCTCAGCCTCCCAAAGTGAATCTACCTTTAGTGTTTGGCATAACCAGGTATTATCCACACTCATCCTAACTCCAAACCCTGGATGGGGAAATTATTGGTTATTCTAGAATGAGTGCTGGTTTGGGGTGTCTGTTAGAGATCAGTCTTTGGCTATTTTCAGCTAGACGGTTCATGAGTTAGGAATAGAAAGTGAAGATTAGGCTCTTGAACCTCAGGGTTAAGGGAGAGGGGACGAGGCCCAAATCTGAAATGATAATGTGGAACCTCATAAATCCTATACCTTCCCATAGAATATCACACGAAAAGGGAGGCATACAGGAAAAAATAGTTAAATTTAATGATTCGCAAAGCCTCTAATTAACCCAAAAAGAATTTGGGTTTGAATTTCCGGTATTAATATTAGTGTTGACCATTTACAAGCCAAAATATTTAGGTAATCTGTAAGGAAACACTTGCATTAACTAAGTTTGGAATTCACTCAGTCCACTACTATCAAATAAAATGAAGGCTGATTTCATGAGCATGTGATCTGTACAGGTGCAGGGGTCCCCAGTCTTAGAAGGGCTATAAGCTTGGCTGAACGCTCTGCTGAAATTCTTAATAATTTGTTTAACAAGTGGCTCCTACTTACATTTTGTACCATAGATAACACAGCCACACCTGAATAAGATCCACTGTGATTGGGCTGTATCTTATATATTACTAGTGAGACAGAAAATAAACAAATATTAAGCAAAAATGAGGTGTTGGCTAGCATAAGCTGTATAGTAATCTTTTTTAAACACCTTATTTTCCTGAGGCCTGATCTTCCCAAAGCAATTTTCTTGTGCTCCCTTTGTAGTCCAGATAGGAAATAACTTCATGTAGGAAGATTTTTACTCCTCTGGGCATATGAATTTTAAGGGCAACTGAGGAATGAACTCAATGAAGAAATCTAAAAGGAATGAATTGCTAATGGTAGCTATTTAGGAGAAAGTTTTTGGGAATGGATTTTTTGCCACTTTTCCTTTTATATACAATGTGCACTTCCCTTCAATATTTGAGCTGACAGCTGTTAAAAAGAGCCATTCTCCCTGCTCTTGCTCCCTATTGCAATTTCATTTCTCATAGCAAAGTCCCTCTTTTTCTGCTTCCCTAGTAGTTTTCTTCACTAAAATTTCTCTAATGTTCTTTGTATAAAGAGGGTAGCAAGAAAACACCTCCCCAGTCAAATATCAGTTGAAACCGCCTATTGGCTGTGGTTGATTTTTACCTCAGTCAGTAGCCACAATTTCCAAGACAATTTCCCTCCATGCTCTTTTATACCACCCCCAAATTTCTCTGCTCATAGCATTATGAATCTCAATACAGCTGAATCATGCAGGTCTGATTTAGCCTGCAAAAATGTCAGTCAAAGCAAGCAAGATGTACTCTTTGGCCTTGAGTGCTCTAAGCTGCTATGAATCACAGGTTTAGTTTTTGCCAAATGAAAAGCAATTTCACTTGCAAAAAATATCTGTAGGGATACTTACAGCTTTTAGCTTATAGGGAAAATGTACTTAAATTGTCCAGGGAAAAGGAGTTTGTGTAATACACACACACACACACACACACACACACACACACACACACACACATGGAGTATATATTTTGTATATTTATACAGTATATATACAGAATATTGAATATATATTCAATCTTTTATGAAACCAGATAAAAGCTAGCATTTACTGCATTTGCTTTTAATTAAATCTTTTTCATTTTTGAGCTTCATCTAATAGGTGTTAACCATTAGACTAATAAATTGCTTCTTCAGATGGACCATGTCAATGAGTTGATACCTAATAAAGTTCACGTTTTCGTAAGGGAACACTTCAGTGAGACTTGTTAATCGAGAATTTTGTAATTAGTTGCCAAAATATTAAGCAACATGATATTTTCTCTGACTCCTATTTAAAAGCACCAGGCACAGTGTGAAATGCCATTGTGAATATTGTAATCAATAATTTTGGAATTTCTGTTCTTGAGGGAGAAGGATTTTACACAAATTGCTAACCTTCTTTTTCACCTTGGAATTCAATTCCACAAATTGCAAGCTTTGTTCTGTAGTGTGGCACGTCATCTTTAGCCACAGAACACCTATAATGGTCAAAGGAGCAGCTTTCATTTCTTGTAAGGACTGTCTATCCTGACTTAAAGTACAACTTAAGATGGTGTTCAATATGTTCAGTCAACACTAGCCTTCAGCTAATCCAAGACAGCTCTAAACAATGGTTATCCAAGACAGTGGCAGCCCCATTAAGCTGTCTAAAACATCTCATCTTATTTTTCCCCCAAGATTGTTCTTGTTATGAACAATTTTTGTGGTGTGGAAAAGAATGTGAAGAAGTAAGCATTTCGGATAACATTTCAGATTAGGCTATTATAGTAAAATTGAGCATCCCAATCAA
>NW_012107030.1:7280570-7284317 GCF_000951045.1 Mandrillus leucophaeus
GTAATGGACATTTAATTTATAATTTGTTGGAAGATTTATGCCTCAATATGCTTTTGACACAGTCTGCCTTGAGGAAGACAGATATTTATTTTGAATAAACTTAATCAGTTACGTTTCTCACCGATTGGTTAAAACTATTTTTTTTTCTTCTGAAAAGTAGCTTAGAAAATATTGAGTATACAAAATTACATAATTCTATATCACTGATTACATTTCCTTTGAGTTTTATTGCTGTACTCAAGTTCTCTCTTATTTTCATTGTTTAGTATGCCATTTGTATTACTGGTAGAATCATTTTGAAGCTGAATGTACAAAATAGAACTTACAGGATTTAGGCTTAAAATAGCAATTTAATATAAATATTGCTCTCAATATATTCATTAGATGGTATACATTTTTGTGCTTCTTTATAGACTTTCCCTTGATTTTTTTAGTTTAAAAAAAAAAACACCCTTCAGGAAGTAGTATAACCTAGACCCAGGTTTTCTGGAACCTGAAATTTTTGGAGCTTCGGAGGTCTTCTTTAAGAAAGAGAATATAAAATTAAGAAGAGTATTAAGTGTCAGTTTGGAAGGGACTTGTGCAAATGAGGGGCCCTTAGGCTTAAGCTGCATTAGCTTCAAAGTCAATATACGCCTGGGGTAATAGTTGTTTGACCCTTCCACATTGTTCAAAGGCATATTTATAAAGAAGTCAAGAACCTAAGACACAGTTTTTAGCAGTAAGAATAAGAGTAATAAGAGCTACTACTTATTGAATGCTTATGCTATGTAACAGGCATTGGAAGCCCTTTACATGTATGATCTTATTAAATCCTCAGAACTACCCTATGAGGTTGTTGTTATTTCGCTTTAGCTTATTGTCAAGGAAACTAAGTTCAGAGAAGTAATTTGGTCCAAATCAGCTGGTTATCAGATGATAGATCTGGAATATAAAATCAGGCATGAATAACTCCAAAGTCAGTGATATCCTGTCTCCACACAATCTTCTCAAAACAGCATAGCCCATTACTACGATGTACGGAGCACTATATGCCAGGCACCATGGTAAATGCATGTAATCCTTTCAATAATTTTATAAAGTAAGTATCAATATATTCATGTTACGGATGAAATGAGAATCAAACATATGTCTTTTTGCCTCCATAAATATACTGTAAGAAAGGTAATTCACACAAGGTCTCAAGCACCTTCATTTTAATTCTGAGCCCACAGTATTGTTGATATCTGTATAAATTGCAGCTACAAATATTCAGGGAACGGAAAATGTGCACTATTTAGCAACACTTTTTCTTTAGCTTTGACTAATTTATGGGAGCAACTAGCATGATTAATAGGCATTCCAAAGAAACCTATACAGTTTCTTGTTTTAGTGCAGGAGAAGATAGCCTCCATACATTACTTTTACAACTTCGAAACTGAAAAAACAGTATAAATGTCCATGGTTAAACAAATAATTTCTTTCCTTTAATTGCTCTGGAAACTTTCTCTGGTCTTATGATTGACAATGTGCCACTTTGGTTAACTCCTTTTTTATTGTTTTCATCTAACTTAATGAAGATAAGTTATTAATTAATACTTTCTCGTTCATATGTCTAGGTTTTCATTTAATAATACAATTTAAATTTTTTCACTAGTAAGAAAAGAAAAAGATTTAAAAGTGACTCATTTAAAGATACAGAACTTAATAATAAAAATAATTTATATAGGAAGTGTCTTTTGTGGAAACAAAGTACTTTATGTTTTCTTGCTGATCACAGGAGCACAATCTATGAGTCTAAATTTAATAGAATAGTATTATATTCCTTTAATTTTAAAATTAAATGGGATAGTTATAAACTATGAAATTAAAATGAGCTAAGTTAAAAATAAATATTCTCTTTTAAAGTACAGTTAGGAGGAAGAAACACCTACTTGGCAATGTCAGGTAAAATAAAGAAGATACATAAACTTAGCGTGTTCACGGCTTGGAGTTGCTGCTGACAAGAAAAAACTGTAATGGTGCATATTCTCTTATAACCAAGAAAACAGTCAGTAGAACGATGATCAAAAAATAGAATACTCATTGGCTCCTTAAAATATGAAAATGTAATTAGGTTTCAAAGACATAAAAATTACATAGTGATTTGACAGGGCCTTGATATCCTGTCTTCTTAATTCTGACAGTAATATAAATAAGTAAATCTACTAAGTCATAAAATAGCAAATCATAAAGCAAGAAAGAAAAGGATTTTTTTAAGAATCTCTGCAAGAGCAGAGAGACTATATAATATTAATAGTAATAAAAATGGCCACCATGTAGCTCTGATGATTTATTTACGTTAGCTCTACTTCTCATAATAATTAGCAACATATATGTTATTATTCTCACTTTACATATGAAGAAACATGAGCCTGAAAGAGATTCAGCAACTTATATGAAGTCACGGAGCCAGAAACTGGAAGAGGCAGGACACAACTTATAGGCTATGCAAGAAATGAATGAGAAATACTTTTATATCACACTATCAGTTAATCAATTATTGAGCAATGGGTATATTGATGTCTTCGACATTCTTACTACCAGTAAATTTATAAATCTGTGATCTGGAAGAGAAAAATGACCTGCTTAAAATATCCATGAAGATGTTCAAACCACTCAGTATTAAAATTCTAATGACAAAGCTCTGTCTAGAATTAGAATCCTCAATCACGGTCCTGGGATGATATTAAGACCACAAAGAAAACTTTACTGAGGTGTTTCTGATGTGCAGTCAGGATTGGGATTCACTGTGATACATTAAGTTAAACTGACCAGTAACAATGAGTGAAGTGACAGAAGAGATTAGAGTAAGCTAAACTATTAAGAAAAAGAGAAACATAGAGTAATAGGGATGATAGAGGTCTTGAAAGTTGGTGCTGGTTGATAGGTAAAGGAACAGGTGAAGAAAATTCTAGGGAGAAATACATGATGAACAAAAACATAGGTGCAAGAATGAGTCTGGTGCAAGGAAAGAAAAAGTAGTTAGGAGAATATGGGTAACAAGGAGTGCTACTGAAAAATAATTTGGATTTGATGTGGCACTCAACAGGGAACTCTCAGCTTATAATCACAAGAAGGGACCTGTAGTCTACAGTAGTCTACTGTAACTAATCTGGTTGTGGTATGCAGGATCCATGGGACAGGGAGCACAAGCACAGTCAATGACTGCAAAGTTCCCACCCTTAAGACTAGAATAATGATGGCATTGACAAAAATGGGGCTGTTGGGAGGAAAAGGCAGTTTGGGGGAAGACAATGGTACTTATTTAAGGAATGTTGAATGAATGATGAGTCTACCTGGGACTTGTTAGGAGAAGAATTGTTCTGAAATTATTTAGGCTACAGAGGTGAAGATATGGTAAGGGTATACAATGCCTGTGTTTAATAAATAAATGAGTGAGAACAGTTTGAGGTGATGGTAGACGCACTGAGAAGAGATAAACTCTCGGGACACTGTGAGTCATGAGATAAAGCAGTGGGTCATAAAACCTTCATAATAATTATCATAAACCCTTGCAATTGTGAAAGGCTTTGCAGTCTAAAAAAATAATTCTTACAATAACCCAGTGATGTAGAGAGAGCGAATGTTATTATCCACAATTTTCAGATGGGTAAATTGCAGCTCAGAGTTTATGTGACTTCCCCAAGGTAACACAACTGGTAATTAGGAGAGCCTGCACTCAAATTCCAAGGCTTTTGACTCCAAATTCTGTTCATTAATCAAGGC
>NW_012107030.1:7286662-7288556 GCF_000951045.1 Mandrillus leucophaeus
AGTGTTTGCCAGGGGTTGGTGGGAGTGGGGGCAGGAATGGGTGTGGGGATGATGCACAGGCAGAGCACAGAGGATTTTTAGGGCATTGGACATACTCTGTATATTATAATGGTAAATACATGTCATTACACATTTGCCCAAACCCACAGAATGTAAAACACAAAGAGTGAACTCTAGTGTAAACAATGGACTTTGGATGATTGTGATGTGTCAATGTGGATTCATCAACTCTAACAACTGTATCACTCTGGTGGGGATGCTGACAATGATGAAGGCTGTGCCTGTAGAGGCAGGACGTATACAGGAAATCTCAGTACCTACCTCTAAATTTTGCTGTGAACCTAAAACTGCTCTTAAAAAATAGTATTTAATTTTTAAAAAATGTAGTAGTTCCATAATTGCTGATATGGAATTATCTAGCAAGATGAGAACACTGTATCTATAAAGGAGATAACACAAATACTAATACCTATATACAATACCTCAAAGGAACACAAATCCCAAACACAGTGATTGCCTCTAGGAAAGCAAGTAGGTGGCTAGAAAATTGAGGTGGAAGAATGGCTTAGTTTTCATTTTCACTGTATCCTCTTCTGTTTCTTTTGAACTTTGAATGTAAAGGTTATGTAGTAGGCATTTAATATCTACTAAAACAATTCAGTATTTTTTCTAAAAGTGTTTTCATGCTATAGAATTTTTAAAAATATACATACATATGTATATGTCTGTATATATACATTAATGGATATTGTGTGTATACACGCACATACAGACATCTTTCTAAATACATGTAACAGATACACACACATTTTCTTAATTTATTAAAAACAGAACCTGACACAAAGATTTCCCTAGGAACCACCCTTATCCTGAATACATGACTGAGGTCAGGTGGGAAAAGAGTCCCTGAGGCCTTTCATGCTTAGGATATAAAAATCCATGAGCACAGAAATTGTGTCTGCTTTTTCAAACTCTAAGCAAATATTTGTTGAATTAAGTAATTAATAAATGAATAGTCATTGGTTACTCCTATTTCTTCTCTGACCTAACTCATAGCATCCTACCATTTTTCTCTGCCTTCTTTTTCTTCCAATATATTCCCCATAACATCTCCAGAGAGTTTTATTCAAAACACATATTGATTGTGCTTAGAAGTCTTCTCCAGTTCTCCACTGTCTACATGATTCAGAATCTGTGTGTCCATCCCCGACTCCCCTCCCTTGCCTCTCATTTTCCTCAGGCTCCATGTCACAAAGGCCAACTAGAACATGTTCCCTCTTGAATGGAATGCCCTCTGCTCACTAGGGAAATTTATCTTTTTTTTTTCTTTCTCAAGATTCTGCTCAAATACTGTCCTCTTATTGAATAATTACCCCAGTTATTCTGAGCATAGTTTCTATTTTCTTTTTGTTCACGAGAATACGTACAATTCTCTATGTATGTACTATGTCACGTGGTCTAGTATTTGTGTCTCTCCCTTAGTAGACTATGAGAGTCTCGGGGGAAGGCCTGTGTTATAGTCATGTTTGCAATTCCAGATTTAACATAGAACTTGGTCTAAAAGAGTTGTTCAATAAATATTTTTGAATGGATAAATGAATGAATAAATAAATACATTAATTCATGGATTAATCTTAACCTTTGATACAAACTGCATAGAGTAATAGGATTAAAATATATATGCAAAACAAAAAAACTCACTGATAAGAATTTGAGTATATTTATTGCATGATAACTTTTATAACTTATATAAATTATTTAAACCTTCCCAATCCACCTGAAATTTTATGAAATATTATACAAATGCCATAAAAAGTGATGATCACATTTTAATAGACCTTTATATTTTATCTATTAGTGTTTCTAAATAATTTCCATTTAAGTTAAGAGAGAA
>NW_012107030.1:7290486-7292235 GCF_000951045.1 Mandrillus leucophaeus
ATGTGACTTCCCCAAGGTAACACAACTGGTAATTAGGAGAGCCTGCACTCAAATTCCAAGGCTTTTGACTCCAAATTCTGTTCATTAATCAAGGCTAGTTTATATAATTCTAGAGAAGATTCAACCCATGAATGCATAATAGTCTGAAGATAAGAAAGGATTTATAAAACAGATATTTTAACAAAGAAAAATAAGGGCAAAAAGCACTTTTTCTACACTTGATTGTGGATTTCATATCTTCACTCTATCCCCTTCCCTCTACAATGGAAAATCAAACTTACCTCCATCATTACAATGTGCAGTGCTGGGGATTTGTTACAGCAAAGTTCCATCAAAATGTGAATTCATATACTAGTTAAAACTGTGAGATACTACTTTTCTCCATTAGATTTTCAGAGTGAACTGTTTCCTAAAAGATGATATTGGCAAGGCTGTGGGGACATTTTCATAATTGTCAGTAAGAGTCAAAGGTTATGTAACAATCAGTGCTTCTTAACAAGGGACATTTAGTAATGTCTGGAAACATTTTTGATTGTCACAACTGGAGGATCTGTTAAACAGCCTACAGCACATACCTTCACACAATAAAGAATTATCAGGCCAAAATGTCAGTAGTGTCAAGGTTGAAATACTCTGTTCTATAAAGATCAATTTGGCAATATCTGTCAAAATTACAAATGCCTATCCCTTTTGAACTAGCAATTTGACTTCTATGATTTTTTCCTCTAGATATACTTGTGTAAGAGGCATTCAATCAATAAATATTCACTAAACACTTATTCTATGAGCTAGGATTACAGTAGGAAACAAATAAAAAATATCTCTGCTTTTTGGATCTAACATGCTAGCATGTGACAGGAATGAAGTTTGATAATGAAAGCAATAAAGAAAATACATAGTATGTTAGATGATGATAAGACTTTTAGTGAGCAAGAGGGGAAAGGATGGTTAATAAGGAGAGCTGGACAAAAATATTCACTGTTGCATTGTTTGCAATAGCTAAAGATTGGAAAAAGTCTAATTGTACATCAATGGGGGACTAGTTGAATATAGTACTGTGGAACACTATGCAGTCATTAAAAATGAGGTAGTACCCTCCACAAAAATTAACTCAAAATGAATTGTGGACCTAAGTGTAAAATGCAAAATGATACAACAACCTGTAGAAGATAACATAGGAGAAAACCTAGATGACCTGGGGTACTGTAATAACTTTCTACATAAAACACCAAAGGCTTAATTCATGAAAGAAATTATTGATAAATTAGACTTTATTAAAATTAAAGACTTGTGCTCTGTGAAAGACAATGTAAGATAATAAGAAGATAAGTTACAGACTGGGAGAAAATATTTGCAAAGGACATCTGATAAAGGCATGTTATCTAAAACATATGAAGAACTCTTAAAACTCAACAATAAGAAACAGTGGGTGAAAGACTGTTAACAGATACCTTACCAAAGACGATACACACATGGCAAAGAAGCATATGAGATGATGTTCTATAGATCAGAGAAATGCAAAGTAAAACAGCAATGAGATACTATTTCACATCTCTTAAACTGACCAAAATCCAAAACACTGACAACACCAAATCCTGGCAAATACATAAAATAACAGGAACTCTCATTCTTTCTTTGCTCATGGGAATGCAAAATGGTAAAGTCATTTTGGAAGGCAGTTTGGCAGTTTCTTACAAAACTAAACTACCTTGACCCTATGATCCAGCAGTTGTGCTCCCTGATACCTAC
>NW_012107030.1:7298391-7300652 GCF_000951045.1 Mandrillus leucophaeus
CTCAAAAAAAAAAAAAAAAAGAATAATTATGTTAATCATTAACTAGTTACACGTAAAACTTTATGTCATTAGAATCTGTCAATATAAATTATTGATAGTAACTTTCTAACGCATGGAGTAATTTGTATTATTATAATTTATATAATATTATATACTATTTTTGGGAGGTTAATTTTAGGTGGGATGTAAATGTACCCTTTCTCCCCAAATCATGTTACAATCTAGATAAATCACATGGCAGATTTCAGTTCTTTAAGTTAATCCTTAAGAAAATAATTCATAAGTCCTGATTATTTTTTAAATACTGAGTTCTATATTACTGTGTTGTTTCTTTTCACATTAAATGTCTGTTCTATCAATGAATTCTTAATTTTGAACTTTTCATTATTTTCTAGGATGTACTAGATTTTCTGCATGAAATTAATCTGACCCTTCTATATACTTTTAGCTATCATAGATGAGGTCATACAAATCCTAACAAATCTGCCAAAAGACCAGGCAGGCTTTCTGAAGAAGTCATCAGTGCAGTCTGAGCCAGGAGGAATAAAACGTTCAGGCTTACTGACATACCTATTAATAGGTTTTGAAACAGGAAGAAAGAAGGAAACTTAGTTTTTTGAATTCCTTTTTCCAAGCAGCAAAGAGCCTTCTGCTGGGGCTGGGGCGTGCCAGCTACTTCTCCTCTTCCCCAGAGTTCATGTGTGACATGTCATACGTGGAGCAACTGCTCAAAGCAGCTTTGGTGAATAATGAATTCAGACAATGGCCAATTCCTTTTTTACATAATTTGGATACTTTTATTGTGATCTTAGATACTTAAAAGACAATAAGTTGACAGAGAAAGAGAAAAGAGCCCTTGTGGATAAGCTTCCTTAAAATCACCAATTTCTTAAGGGAGGAAAAACCAGAGGGAAATTAGTGGTTATTGCTGAGCCCCGACTTTGTTTCGGGTAGTATGCTAGGTGTTGTACCTATTTTAGCTCATTTATTTCTCACAACAATCCTGAATTAGTCATTATTGTGCCTGATTTTATTTAAGTAAACAAAGTTCAAAGAACTGAATTAACCTACCCAAGTCAACATCTTATAAGAGAAAAAGCTAGGATTTTTATCCAAGCTGGTTTGACTCCAAAGTTTATCCTAACACACCACTCACAAAACCCAACACCAACACCACCAGCAACAACAAATGTGCTGTTATTTTATCCTTTCTTTTAATTGTATGTCATCTCAATTCTTTTTTGGAAGTAGGTGAGGCCATAGTAATAAATGCTGTCAACAAGGGCATCACTCTTCAATCCTGTTTTCTCAAATGAAGAATTTAATTGCAGCAATATTTAACCAGGGGGAAGTTATTTATGATTTTTGTGTCTCCACCATCCACATATCTGGATCATCAGGTGGTCCAATGAGGTCTTAGAGCACCAGAATGTGTGTTCTAACTTTTTGCTTATCTCGCCCAATGTCTATGCGTCTCCTCCACCTCTCAAATTATTCCACAACGAGATGACAGAGTGCCTACAAAGAGGCAAACTTACAAAGTGCAATTATTGGCTTCTTTAATAGGTGTTTTAACAGTATTTGAGGCCAATTCCAAGCACTTCACATAATGCATTATTATAATAGAACAAAAGTTTTCTAATAAAACCAGCCTTTTGCTATTATTTTCAGCTTTCTTTTGATAACGTGATTTGATTTTTTAAAAAAGGGCTCCAACAGTGCAGTCTTTGAAACTCTACCTCAAATAGGTCAGAGTCTGACTTCCCTAGTTGTGTTGTGCAGCATGAAAGGCTGCCTGTGTTTTCTCATGACTTTACTCCTCAGGAGACCTCCCATGGATCATTTCTCTTAGTAAAAAAGAATCTATTGACTGCGCCTATCCTAAAGCTAGCAAACTGGGCTTTCCATGGGGAAATAACAGCAAATTGAGTGCAGCTATTGACCAGCCTTCTGTAGTTAAAAACACAACAAACTATACCTTGTCTGATTTACTTTTAAATTACTGGTCATTTTCATGCTCTGCTGGCATTACTTACTACTTGACAACCTTTCAGACAAGTAAAACAAAAATACTGGACACTATCTGCTATCTGTTTTTGTCATCTGATATCCTGTATATATGTACTAATGTATTTATTCATAACTGATAAAAAGAATATTGTGTTATATATGTGTGTGTGTATTGTTTCAGAAGAAAGATGTTTAAAATTCAATGGTTTAATTATACCAATAATAACCCAATATTTATATTTATCTTTCAA
>NW_012107030.1:7301452-7305860 GCF_000951045.1 Mandrillus leucophaeus
AAAAAAAAAAAAAAGTTTTACTTACTCAAATATTTAGTGACTATACCATAAAATGCTTTAAAATTATCTTTACTTTTTAATACAAAAGAAAACATCAGTCAAAACCTACCTAATTAAAATTTTGCTCTACTGTAGTTTAACACATCTCACTAATTCTCACTTTTTCCTCACTCACTTGTTTTCACAAATGTACCCTGGTCACTTCCCCAGGGGCCGTCTGACAATATGTGTAGGAGACATTTTTGGTTATCACAAATGGAGCAAGTGGGTTACTGGCATCTAGTGGGTCGTGGCCAGAGAGGGTGCTAAACATCCTACGATTCACAGATCGGCCCTCCACAACAATAGATCACCAGTGCAAAATGTCACTAGTGCCTATGTTTTCTCATAGAACAACCCAAATATGTATTCACTAGTGCCAACTGTCACTAGTGTCACTAGCTGAGAAACCCTGATTTAAAGAGAAACGTAAATCAAAACAGAAATTTATTTAAAAATGCCAGTTTCCTCAAGACAAAATACATTCAGTCTAACCCAGACTTCCTGCATCCGCGTAAACACAATAATACAATATAATCAGCACTAATTTTTGTATTTCTGAGCTCCTTTTATTGCTCTATATGATTAAGGTAGTATAAATGCCTATACTAATGGGCTGTTGCAAAGACTGAATGAAGTATTTTAAAATTGTAATACAAATATTTTGTTATTGATACTATTACATAACAAAAAGTGTTTTTATAAAAACAAAATTGATTCTGTTGCATCTGCTCTACATAGTAAAGTACAAAAATAAGCTAATGTATTTTAACATTTATGTACAACCATTAGAATTAAAAGTATTCTGCCATTGCTGAGGCTTGAGTATGTGATTTTTACCCTTACAGTGCGGACAAAGCCCCAGGAAGTTTGGACTGGGTGGAGCCCACTTTAGCTCCCTGGGACAAAGCACCTGGGGAAAGGTGCGGCTGTGGGTGCAGCTTCGGCAGATTTAAACGTCCCTGCCTGGCAGCTCTGAAGAGAGCAGCAGTTCTCCCAGAAGAGCGTTCGAGCTCTGATAAGAGACAGACTGCCGCCTCAAGTGGGTCCCTGACTGCCTCCTCCATGTATCCAGACTGGGAGACACCTCCCAGTAAGAGCTGACAGACACCTCATAGAGGAGAGCTCTGGCTGGCATCTGGTGGGTGCCCCTCTGGGATGAAGCTTCCAGAGGTAGGAACAGGTAGCAATCTTTGTTGTTCTGCAGCCTCCACTGGTGATACCCAGGCAAACAGAGTCTGGAATGGACCGCCAGCAAACTCCAGCAGACCTGTAGCAGAGGGGCCTGACTGTTAGAAGGAAAACTATCAAACAGAGAGGAATAGTATCAAAATCACCAACATCAAAGACCAAAGGTAGATAAATCCACGAACATGGGGAGAAACCAGTGCAAAAAGGCTGAAAATTCCGAAAACCAAAATGCCTCTCCTACACCAAAGGATCACAACTTTTCACCAGCAAGAGAACAAAACGGGATGGAGAATGAGTCTGACGAATTGCAGAAGTGGGCTTCAGAAGGTGGGTAATAACAAATTCCTTTGAGCTAAAGGAGCATGTTCTAACCCAATGCAAGGAAGCTAAGAACCTGTAAAAAAAAGGTTAGACAAATTGCTAACTAGAATAACCAGCTTAGAGAAGAACACAAATGACCTGATGGAGCTGAAAACCACAGCATGAGAACTTCGTGACGCATACACAAATATCAATAACCAAATTGCAAGTGGAAGAAAGGATATCAGAGATTGAAGATCAACCCAAAGAAATGAAGCAAGAAGAAAAGATTAGAGAAAAAAGAGAGAAAAGAAACGAACAAAGCCTCCAAGAAATATGGGACTATGTGAAAAGACCAAATCTACATTTGATTGTTGTACCTGAGAATGACGGGGAGAATGGACCCAAGTTGGAAAACACCCTTCAGGATATTATCCAAGAGACCTTCCCCACCCTAGCAAGGCAGGCCAGCATTCAAATTCAGGAAATACAGAGAACACCACAAAGATATTCCTTGAGAAGAGCAACCCCAAGACACATAATAGTCAGATTTACAAAAGTTGAAATGAAGGAAAAAATGTTAAGGGCAGCCAGAGAGAAAGGTTGGGTTACCCACAAAGGAAAGCCCATCAGACTATCAGTGGATCTCTTGACAGAAACTCTACAAGCCAGAAGAGAGTGGGGGCCAATATTCAACATTCTTCAAGGAAAGAATTTTCAACCCAGAATTTCATATCCAGCCAAACTAAGCTTCATAAGTGAAGGAGAAATAAAATCTTTTACAGACAAGCAAACACTGAGAGATTTTGTCCCCACCACACCTGCCTTACAAGAGCTCCTGAAGGAAGCACTACACATGGAAAGAAACAACTGGTACCAGCCACTGCAAAAACATACCAAATTATAAAGAACATCGACACTATGAAGAAACTGCATGAACCAATGGGCAAAATAACCAGCTAGCATCATAATGACAGGATCAAATTCACACATAACAATATTAAACTTAAATGTAAACAGGCTAAACGCCCCAATTAAAAGACACAGACTGGCAAATTGGATAAAGAGTCAAGAACCATCAGTGTGCTGTATTCAGGAGACTCATCTCATGTGTAGGGACACACATAGGCTCAAAATAAAGGGATGGAGGAAGATTTACCAAACAAATGGAAAGCAAAAAAAAAAAAAAAAAAAAAGCAGGAGTTGCAATACCAGTCTCTAATAAAACAGACGTTAAACCAACAAAGATGAAAAGAGACAAAGAAGAGCATTACATAATGGTAAAGGGATCAATGCAACAAGAAGAGCTAACTATCCTAAATATATATACACACAATATAGGAGCACCCAGATTCATAAAGCAAGTTCTTAGAGACCTACAAAGAGACTTAGACTCCCACACAATAATAGCGGGACACTTTAACACCCCACTATCAATATTAGACACATCAATGAGACAGATAATTAACATGGATATACAGGACTTGAACTCAGCTCTGGACCAAGCAGACCTAACAGACATCTACAGAACTCTCCACCTCAAATCAACAGAATACGCATTCTTCTCAGCACCACATTGAACTTATTCTAAAATTGACCACATAATTGGAAGTAAAACACTCCTCAGCAGATGCAAAAGATCAGAAATCATAACAAACAGTTTCTGAGACCACAGTGCAATCAAATTAGAACTCAAGATTAAGAAACTCACTCAAAACCGCACAACCACATGTAAACTGAACAATCTGCTCCTGAATGACTACTGGGTAAGTAACGAAATTAAGGCAGAAATAAAGATATTCTTTGAAACCAATGAGAACAGAGACACAACATACCAGAATCTCTGGGACACAGCAAAAGCAGTGTGTAGAGGGAAATTTATAGCACTAAATACCCACAAGAGAAAGCAGGAAAGATCTAAAATTGACACCCTAACATCACAATTAAAAGAACTAGAGAAGCAAGAGCAAACAAATTCAAAAGCTAGCAGAAGACAAGAAATAAGATCAGAGCAGAACTGAAGGAAACAGAGACATGAAAAACCCTTCAAAAAAATCAATGAATCCAGGAGCTGGTTTTTTTGAAAAGATCAATAAAATAGACAGACCTCTAGCCAGACTAATAAAGAAGAAAAGAGAGAAGGATCAAATAGACACAATAAAAAATGATAAAGAGGATATCACCACTGACCCCACAGAAATACAAACTACCATCAGAGAATACTATAATCACCTCTATGCAAATAAACTAGAAAATCTAGAAGAAATGGATAAATTCCTCGACACATACACCCTCCCAAGACAAAACCAGGAAGAAGTCAAATCCCTGAATAGACCAATAACAAGTTTTGAAATTGAGGCAGTAATTAATAGCCTACCAACAAAAACGTCCAGGACCAGACAGATTCACAGCCGAATTCTACCAGAGGAACAAAGAATAGTTTCCTTTTGAAACTATACCAAAAAATAGAAAAAGAGGGAATCCTCCCTAACTCATTTTATGAGGACAGCATCATCCAGATACCAAAACCTGGCAGAGACACAACAAAAAAAGAAAATTTCAGGCCAATATCCAAGATGAACATTGATGCAAAAATCCTCAATAAAATACTGGCAAACTGAATCTAGCAGCACATCGTAAAGCTTATCCACCACAATGAAATCGGCTTCAACCCTGGGATGCAAGGCTAGTTCAACATACACTAATCAATAAAGGTAATCCATCACATAAACACAACCAATTTCAAAAACCACATGATTATCTCAATAGATGCAGAAAAGGCCTTTGACAAAATTCAACAGCCCTTTATGCTAAAAACTCTCAATAAACTAGGTATTGATGGAACGTATCTCAAAATAATAAGAGCTATTTATGACAA
>NW_012107030.1:7306825-7331301 GCF_000951045.1 Mandrillus leucophaeus
GTGTGGTAATTCCTCAAGGATCTAGAACCAGAAATACCATTTGACCCAGCAATCCCATTACTGGGTATATACCCAAAGGATTATAAGTCATTCGACTATAAAGACATGTGCACACGTATGTTTATTGAAGCACTGTTCACAGTAGCAAAGATTTGGAACCAACCCAAATGCCCATCAATGATAGACTGGATAAAGAAAATGTGGCAGATACACACCATGGAATACTATGCAGCCCTAAAAAAGGATAAGTTCATGTCCTTTGCAGGGACATGGATGAAACGGGAAACCATTATTCTCAGCAAACTAACACAAGAACAGAAAACCAAACACTGCATGTTCTCACTCATAAGTGGGAGCTGAACAATGAGAACACATGGACACAGGGAGCAGAACATTGCACACTGGGGCCTGTTGGGGGTGAGGGGTTAGGAGAGGGATAGCATCAGGAGAAATACCTAATGTAGATGACAGGTTGATGGGTGCAACAAACCACTATGGCACATGTATACCTATGTAACAAACCTGCACATTCTGCACATGTACCCCAGAACTTAAAGTATAATAAAAAAGACACTTCTGGCCGGGTGAGGTGGCTTACGCCTGTAATCCTAGCACTCTGGGGGGCCGAGGCGGGTGGATCATGAGGTCAGGAGATCAAGACCATCTGGCGAACACGATGAAACCCCGTCTCTGCTAAAAATCCAAAAAATTAACCAGGTATGGTGGCGGGCACCTGTAGTCCCAGCTACTTGGGAGGCTGAGGCAGCAGAATGGCATGAACCTGGGAGGTGGAGCTTGCAGTGAGCTGAGATTGTGCCACTGCACTCCAGCCTGGGCGACAGTGTGAGACTCCGCCTCAATAAAAAACAAACAAACAAACAAACAAAGGACTTCTAGTTAAAGAGAATTTTTATCATCAAAAATATGAAAAATATGTGAATAACATCAAATATTCCACATTTGCATCCCATTTCATGTTTACAACATCACTGAACACAGGTATTATTATTCCTATCTTCTAGATGGAGAAATTGAGCTGTAGGTAAACTAATTCACCTAGTGTTATGCCACTATTACATAGGATGTAATAGTGAAGGGAGTCTCCCTGTATTGCGCAGAACAGTCCTCACGCAATACAGGACAGCTTAATTGACAAAAGTGTTGGAAATACTTTGTTTCTATGGAATTTCATTGGTAAAGTAAATAAACTGAAAGAATGCTACTTACTTAAAATACTAGGCATAAATATATCAGAGGCTGGACAGTCTAAGTACAAAATAATTGCTAACATTAGTTTGCATAACTCTATCATTTTCTTGTCTATTTATGGAGCACTCACTGTCTATTAAAGTGCACAATATACTGTAAGCTCTATAGAGGCTTCTTTAAAATAGGTATGATATATCATACAGCATAGTACTTGCTTATGTAAATGTCTGTCTTCATCTAGGGGGACTATGAATGTCCTGGTGATAGGAATGTGCAGGCTCTTGCCATGGTCAACACCTATCTTCACTACACCAAATGTAGTGGTCAATTCTCAGTTCTTCTCATCTTTTATTTATTGTCTGTTACCCTCATTCTTATAAGAATGTAAGCTCTTTGAAGGTAGGAGTTTTTGACTGTTTTAAAAATCACTGAACCCTACTGCCTATAACAGAGTTTGCTCATAGTAAGTGCTCAGTACATATTTGTTGAATACATAACTAACTCAATGAGCACAAAATCTTTCTTAGTTTCCTAGGTGGAAGTACACTCTCATTTCTCTGAAATCCCTTTAAATCTCTCTTTCAGATGTTTCACCATCTTCCTTGCAGTATAATTATATATCATCTGATTCCCCTACTTGATGATGAGGCCATAATGAATTCTGAATAAATATTTTTAACGAACTCCATCCTCTATCAGTTTTGAAAACTGCTTTCTGTAAATTAGGAAATTCTCGTAAGATTCAGTCATTCATATTTATATTCATTCACATATTAATTCTAACTTTCGCACATTTGAAATATTTTGACATCCTAAATCAGTAAAACTTTATAGCTGTAATACATTCATAGGGCTATAGGGTCAGATCTACAAAGTAAAGTACACTTAGATCTACCTACCATCCCTCCTTCCTTTATGCTGTTCTTTTCAGTCCTATGAATAACCACCAAAAAAGAAAAGAAAACCCAAATAATACTTTTTAGTTTATCATTTCATTGTTAAAAAACATATATATGTGTAAGTAAATGTATACTTATAGTCTCCCTCTTCTTTGTCAAATAGTAATAGACATTTGTTTTCAACTTGCCACTTTCACTTAACAATATTGCCTGAGATCATTCCACAGCAAAATATGAAAACTTTAATATTTTTACAACTGCATAGTACAACGTAATGCCACACTTCATTCAACCAATTTCTATTAATACATATTTGGGTTGTTCCCAGTATTTTTTGCTATTACAAACATGGCTGAAAAAATCTTTTTACAATATTTGACAGTGACAGAGATGAGTTTGTGGGATCTAAGTATTTACATATACACTCACGTATATGTAAACACAGTAAAAATTTCCTCCATAGAGGCTGTACAGTTTGCATTCCCAACAATAAATGAAAGTGCCTGTTTTCTCACAACCTTCCTCTTAAGAGTATTGTATTTGTCGTCTAGTGCTATAGCAACAAGTTACCACACATTTAGTAGATTAAAAACACAAATTTCTTATATTACAATTGTGGGAATCAGAAGTCAAAAATGGTTCTCACAGAGCTAAAATCAGGGCGACAGCAGATTTGTACTCCTTTCAGAGGCTCCAGGAGAAAATCCATTTCATTGCCTTTTCCAGCTTGTAGAGGTTGCCCACATTCCTTGGCTTGCAGCCCCCTTCTACCTTCAAAGGCACTGACCACACCACTCTGACCTCTGCTTCCATCACCAGATACATCTTCTCCTCTGACTGACTCCCTCTTTCACTGGTAAGGACCTTTGTGATTACTTTGGTCCCATCTGAGTAATCCAGGATAATCTTCATCTCTCATAATCCTGAATTTAATATCTTCAAAATCTCTTTTGCCATGTGAAGTTCTGGGAACTAAGATTACATATCTTTGGGGGTCATTTTTCTGCTGACCACAAGTATGTTTTCAATCTTTTGTACTTTTGCCAATCTTATTGATAAACAATAGTAATTTCAGTGATTTCAATTAGCACTTTTATGAATGAATTGGAACATCTTTACCTATATTTAAGGGCCCTTTGCATTTATGTTATGCAAACTATCTTTTGATGTCTCTTGCCCATTTTTATAGAGTTGTTGGTCTCCTTTTAATTTTAAAAGTGTTTTATATTTTAGGGATAACAACGCTTTGTTTATGACAAAAATTGCAAATATTTTCCATTTGTTATTTTGCATTAACAAGTGGAAAATATTTGCAATTCTTTTAGTACCAAAAATTTTTTTCTAAATTTTCATATTGTCACCTTTATTAGCCTTTTCCTTTATTGCTTCTGGATTTAGAATCATGAGGTTACAGAGTAATTCACCTTTGTTTTCTTCTAGTAACGTAACAGTTTCTGAATTTAAATGTTTGATCCTTTTAGAATTTGATTCTGTTACATTTGGAGCAGATTCAGTTTTCTCTTTTCCTGCACAGCTGTTCAGCTATCCCAATACCACTTGCTGAGAAGCCCATCTTTTTCCTACTGATTAATGCCAATTTTTTCATTTACTACATTTCCACACTTAATTTGATCTATATATATTTTAATTCTGTTTTTATTAATAGATCTTTCTTTAAAACTATTATATTTTATTATAAAACAACTACTTAGAGTTGGCAAACATTCTATTAACAACCTGCCAGTTAGTGACTGTAACTGAAATTAAAGTATTTTATTATGTGTTCACATGTTCTTGCCCATGAGGATTTGAAGTGTTTGGGTACTACCTTAATTCCCTTTTATTTCCCTAGTGTCTAGCAGTGCTCTTTGCATATTGAAGATAATCAATAAATCACTATTTAAAATGTACAAATGAAAATGGTCGACAGTAATTCCCTGCTGGAATACTTTATGTTTAGATAACAATGTTGAGTTTTCCAACTAAATGTACAAATCTTGTTTGATCTAACAAGAACTCTGAGTGCTAGGCATAGAAGGTATTTCTTGCCTTGACTTTATAAATGAGAAACTTGAAGCTCAGAAATGCTTAAGTAACTTTCTCAAGGTCACATAAGCTAAAAGTAGAACTGGAACTGAAATTGTGATTACAAATTTAATTTTTTTTATGATAGAGATAAGATGTTTGGCATGATTTCATCCCTTTTTAGATATCTCTCTTTCCATTCTAAAATAATTTTCATCATAGGGATGTACATGTTACTAAGGTCTAAAGCTGACTAATAATGAGATGAATCAATTATTCTCCACCAAAAAGAATGCATGAGAGCTGAAATAACAGCTATAAAAGATCAGTTTTAAACATTATTCTGAGGATAATATTAATTACATGCCTGAGGGTGGTATTAAATAATAAAAACATGTGAGTTTTTGTTCATCATCTTTACTGTACACGTCTTTTACCCGTTTTTCTACTTTACTTATTTTTTTACTAATATATAATGAAAACTATGTATAAATTTATATGTTTAGATATCAGCACAAGGCTCTACACAAAAGCAGCCCAGGAAATGTCAATACTGTATTTCTAAGTACAATTACCAGGACAAAAAGGAATGAACAAGAATAAAAAGAATTAGTAAGTTTTCTTTGTTTTGGAATTATTGGTTTATTGTTTCTAATGATAAAGAGAGAAAACAAAATAAATACAATAAAAATACATAAAATTATTATAAAAAGATGGTTGAAATCCACTATGTTCTTATACTTAAAAAGTTGAATACCTATTTAACAAAATTGCTCTGATAATATAGTATTATATTCTAGTTTGTTTGGCAATATATTAACTAACTGATTAACTTAAGAACATCAATTTTGTACTTGAGCTCTGTGGTTCATCTTGAAAGATTTACAGTAATATTTTTAATTTAAATACATTTCATTGTGATTATATTGAAAATCATCATAGACCCTAGTAAAATGTCTTACACATTTCATTGTTACTCTGGATCATTAAAAATATATTATTTAAACTAAATATATTTGCATTTAATAAATAAGCATTCCGAATCTAGATAAAATGTTCATTTCCAGAATTAAGATTCCTAAGGGAGAAAACAAAATTGCTGCTCTGGAAGCTAAACATAATGCTCTATAATCGATTGGTTCACTAAAAGGCATCAGCCATGCTCCCTTTGATGACAGATTAAGTAAATATGAGAGTAGACAGCACAAACATTATGGTATTCTACAACATATTGTAGCAAAGACTATGAACATTGGTCATGCTCTATAGCAAGCAATATGGGTGAAAATGTTTTATGAGAAATGTGCTTATAAAGAAATTGAGGAAAAATATTTATATTAATGATATAAATAGTGAGTAAATAGTGATATACAGCAAAGGGTGATTGAAATCAAAATGGTCTCCAGGGCTTTCAGAGACAGAGAAAAGTTCGACTTTTAAAAATAACCACAATGATCACAAAGATTTATTTATGTAAAGAACAATCTCCATTTGCATGTGTAATGGAAAAATCCAAAGTGAACAAGAAACTACAATCCCTACCAATTTATACAGAGAGGCAAAAAATATGCAGCTGACCACTAACATTAATCAAATGAATTATAGATCAGGTAAGCATGATGGCCTGTTATCCTTCCTTCATTGTATAAAACAGCCTGGAAGCTTCAGGAGAGGTCAAATTGTTATCAACATTGCTGGCTGCCTTGGGAGTAGGTGTCTTTGTTAAATAATATCAGAAAAGCAATAGCAGTACATTCTACATGACTTATAGGCTTCACTAGCAAGGCCAGTAGATACAGCCACTGTAGGAATGGTTACATGCTTAGAGGCAACAAAGAATATGTAGCTCCTGCTATAGTCTGAATGTTTGTGTCCTCCCCCAAATTCATATGAAATCTAATCCACCAAGTGCTGGTGTTACCTACCAGGTGAAGTCTTTGGGATGTAATTAGGTTATAAGAGCCAGACTCTCAAGAATGAGATTAGTGTCCGTATGAAAGAAGGCCAACAGAGTGTTTGCACCTTTCACCATAAGAAGATACAGCAAGAAGGCACTATTTATGAACCAGAAAGTGGGGCCCTCACCAGATACTGAATGTGCCAGTGCCTTGATCTTGAACTTATCAGTCCCTGGAACTGTGAGAAATAAATTTCTGTTGTTTATAAGTCAACAGAAGTTTACGGTATTTTTGTTGTAGCAGTCCAAATGGAATAACACACCTCTCACTAGTTGGAATAGTGAAGATCACTAGTGGGAACAATAAGATCAGAGGAAAAGAAGGCTGTCATTCCAGAGTCAAAAACAAGATCATGTCTCTCTCTACCACTCTAGATTCAAAAACAAGAGCATGTCTCATACGACCACAATGAATGATACCGTATTTGCGTTCTATTCATTACATATTCCTTGGTTAAAATCAGCCTCCTGAATAAGCATTTGGTTGATCTTTCAAGTAATCTGAATCTGTTCCCAGTATTACCACTGAATTATTGACCCAGTTTTACCTGCAAGATGCGGCCAATACCTTGATTGCCTTTCTTTCTTAACCAAGATGTGATGAGAGCAAGTAAGATAACATGCTGTCAGCTATTTGGAAGAATGAAGCAATGCAGAATTTGAAGGTGGTCTAACAGCATATGTAAGATAACAGGATCATCATTCTAGCACAGGTTGGGAGAATGAATAGAAATGAATTGGAACCCAAAGCTGTTATCAATAGAGGGTGATATGACACAATAAGAAAAGGCTGCAGGCTGTATTTTGTTTCTTTTCTATCTATGATAACTATGTTCCTTATCAAAGTGAATCCCAACTCCTATTGCTCATTAAAGCTGTCATGTTTTCACAGTCTCATCTGCCTTATAATTGAAATTCTTATTTTAACAGCATTATCTTAATGTTATTGCTAGCTGTGGAATGTCTTGTGAAGAGTGCAACATTAAAGTTAATTTGGCCCTACATCTTTGGTATTGTATACTGTCTGGAATATAATAAACTACAGATACCCATACTTCAACTGAAATGTGTCAAGGTTACTTTCTCAATTATTGTAATTTGTTATAGGTGACCCCTAAACATGGTTAGTTTTCATTTCTCACATCTGACTAATCTCATATTGCTTGTGGTCTTTTTTGTTAGAGCAGCAAAAATCAGAATTCCTAATCATGTGAAGTTTTGTTTTCTTTCCTTTTTTTATTCTTAATTAAAACCTGTTATGCACTTCAGCTGAGCTTCCCAGTAAGAAAAATTAGATCAGTATTATAAGAATTAAGAAAGTACTCCTAGGATTATAGTCAATGTGTAACTCAAAAATATAACATAGTGAATAAAAAATAGGGGCCAATATTGTTAAGTGGCAACTTCTATTAAGCAAAACCTACAGTTCATATAATTTAATGTTTATTAAGTGCTATTAAAGAAACTATATACACAGTATGCTAATAAGCAAAACAATCTCACTTAATGAGCTTTTATTCCCATTCAGGTATAATGATTTTCCTATTGCTTATTGAATAAATGCCTGGACTAGCAAATACTTCACATGTAAACAGGTCAAATCAAAAGACTACTAAAACCTTAGGGATTAATACTAAAAGTTTAAAAATTCAAACATTTTAAGATAATTATTTTCAATATTAATATGATAAATCAAAATATCTGAGATTCAATTAAAAGTTAATCTTTGATGCCTGGGATTTGCTTCAAAACAATCAATGCTGAAGCTCGGGGTAAGAGAGCATAAAGATGAAACAAGATTGGCCATGAGTCAGCAATTCTTGAAGTTGAGTGATATGATTTATCTCTCTATTTCTATGTATGCTCAGTTTTCTTTCTTATAAAAGCTAAAAATTAACCTTTGATATTAATATTTCTTTCCTTATTTAATGGAGTTATTTCACTAAGAAGGCCTCATAAGAACTGGAAAATACAGTCATTTATTTTATGAAGATATTTTCCAAAATTCAATTTTTGGATTCTTGTTTTATAAGTACATATTATATACCCCCTACCCCTTGTCTTTCATTACAGAATATTCCTCAGTTAATATCTATGCATATATATCTATGGGAAAATTAACATTTGAAGATATGCATACCTATAAATGGGTAGCCAGACCTCACCAATGTTGGAAATTAATTTAGGTCTCTTCAAAATCAAATTTCGGGTTGGTGCAAAAGTAACTGCAGTTTTTGACATTACTTCTGCACCAATCTACTACAACAAGATACCATCACACAGTCATTAGAATAACAAAACAACAGACCAAATCTCAACAATACCTAGTGCTGGTGAGGCTGTGAAGCAACTGGAACTCTCATGTGTTGTGGAGAGAAATACAAAATTGCATATACACTTTGGAAAATTGCTAAAGTTAAATATACTTTTACCACATGGCCCAGAAATCCTATTGATAGCTTTTCACCTGAGATAAACAAAAATATATTTTATTAGAAAGGCCTGTATGCAAACATTAATGATGGCTTTATTTACAGTAGCTCCAGGCTGGGAAAAATACAAATGTCTACTATCTGGTGACTGGATAAACAAACTGTGGTGCATATCCAATGGAATAAACTTAGCAATAGAATAAACTACTGATATATTTAATGGCATGGTTGGAGTTCATTGAAAGTTTGTGCTAAGTGAAAGAAACAAAACATAGAAGTCTGCATAAAATGTGGTTCCCCAGGAGGCAGAGGTTGCAGTGAGCCAAGATCATGCCACTGCCCTCCAGCCTGGCAACAGAGTGAGACTCTGTCACAAAAAAAAAAAAAAAAAAAAAAAAAAGAAGGTTCCATTTTCATGATGTTCTGGGGAAAGGCCAAACTATAAAGACACAAATAAGTGGTTGTAAGGGTCTATGGGCAGAGGGACGGGCCTTGCTTTCCATGGTGAGGAGCACATTGTATATCTTGATTGGTGTGATCACTATATGACTGCACACACTGGTAGAACAAAGAGTGATGGAGTATGAATGAGGCTTTTCATTTGTATAATATATTTTTCTGTATTTTACAAAATTTTACAATTAAGATATATTAATTTTCTTAGAGAAATAGCTAACATTATTTAAAAATTAATAACTGATGTTATAACTATATTGCCTCATAATTCAAGAATATGTAGGAAAATAATTATTGCGACAATCACATTGCCCTTCATTGCTTGATGAAAACTGTGTATATGTATTATGCGTGATTTTACATATTCATACACTCACATTACATTCAATACAGTGGGAGGCTGATTGGAGGTATCTAGTTAATCAAATATTATGGTGAAAAGAGGGTTTATATATTAATATAAATATAATGAAGTATCTTTATTACTAATTATACTAACATTAAACTTACTTAGATGAATCAAAAGTATTCTGAGATCCTATGGTGCTTTGGGTTTATCATTATATGCATGTTAATATAACACATGAGAAATAGTGTGTAGTAAGAGAACTAGACTGAAAGAGAATGAAATAAGAAGCAGTAGTAGAAGAAGAAAGAGATGATTCAAGGAGTGATATAATTAATGTCATTCTTAACAGCAGATTCTAAGATATTCTAGAGTATCAATTATGTCATAAGCACCTTTGTGCTATCTGGAATGTCTAGTATAGTGCACTGTACATTTTTTTGCTTAAGGAATGAGGTCATCAAAATTTAATGTACTTTTAATAAAATGTTATTTGGAACTGTTTGAAATTCAATTTATATAGGCATAATTATTCTATTTTGTGAATGTAGTTTCTAAAAATTTCTAAAATTCCTCCAAACACATAGGTGTTATAATGTATCTTTCAAAGAGATTCAAGAGGCCACATATGCAATACATTTTTAAAAGTTTTGAAAGAATGATTCTTCTAACAGGAAGTTATAATTTATGTAAGTTTATTAATACTCAATATTTACTCACATTTATTCAAGTTGAATACATATTCATTTATATTTACTCTTAGAATAAAAACATATGTGTAGATGTGTACAATATACTGGCTGAACAACTTCTTTCAATGTGGTTACCAAAAGATTTTTCCTGTTCACTTAAAATCTGTATTTTTTCTAAACAAATTTCTTTTTATTTTTTTTAAGTCTGAGGTACTGTATGTGTATTTTAATGCAATAAAATATGCAATAAAATACACATAGTATTTTATTGCATTAAAATACAATAAGTTGCAAAATTGAGCAATGAAAACACAGATTTACCTAATTGAGAATAATCAATAAATAAAGAAAAATCAGGCAGTCCTAATTACTTTGTAACTCAAATATTTTTTAAGATCTTAAACATCAGTTTCCCCCTCACTTCTACTTGAATTGTTATTCACAAGAGTAGGGACTGTGCTCCTACATAATTTCTATATCCTCAATACTTCACTGTTGCTCAGCAATCCTTTTTATCACCTTAAGATAATGTTTCTCATTCATTTTTTCTTTATTATTTCTTTCTTTTGTTTCAAACTTCAATAATTAGTTAAACTCTACTATTTTAGGCAATTTCCTCTAGAACAAGAGAACAACAGAGACTGACTCAGAGGCAAGGGCAGGGATGTTATGTGGAGTCAGTTTATTGGGGTGAAATAAGAAATGGCTGGATAGGAATGGTGGTATCAGATCCATGTAGGGTATACAGTACATTATGTAGAGGAGTTATATATATACATTTTTTTTTTTTACTATAAGAGATAGGAAGCTAATGTGGTTTGGCTGTGTCCCCACCCAAATCTCATCTTGAATTGTAGTTCCCATAATCCCCATGTGTGGTGTCCTGGGAGGGACCTGGTGGGAGGTAACTGAATCAGGGAGTGGTTACCTCCATGCTGTTCTCATGATAGTGAGTGAGTTATCATGAGATCTGATGGTTTTATACGGGACTTTTCTCCTTTTACTCGGCACTTCTCCTTCCTGCTGCCATGTGGAGAAGGACATATTTGCTTCCCCTTCCTCTTTGATTGTAACTTTCCTGAAGCCTCCCCAGCCATGCTGAACTGTGAGTCAATTAAACCTCTTTCCTTTATAAATTACCCAGTCTTGGTTGTCTTTATTAGCAGCATGAGAATGGACTAATACAGAAGCCATCGGGGAATTTTGAGCAAGGTGATATGAGAAGATTTGCATGCTAGAAAGATCACTTTAGTAGCAATGTGGAAAATTGCCTGGAAGAGTGAAGGCAGGGAAACCAGTAAGGAGGATAATGTAACAGAGCAGAAAAAAAATCATGAAGGCTTGAAACATAGGGCAGTAGTGAGAATAAAGAGATTCATTTAAGATATACTTAGGCTGTAGAACAGACAGGGCTCAATGACAGATAGAAAATGAAGAATCGAGTAAAAGGAGATGGATAACTCAGTTTTTGTCTTAACTATCACAGCCTTTGAAACAAATGTTCTACATCTCTTACTACTCTTAAGCTTCAACCTTATACATCAAGTTCACTCTCTGCAAGTGACCTTACTTCTAAATTATCATGAAAAACTAGAAGATCATTGAAGGTAAACTCCTATCAAATAGAACGGCTCAAAATTTCCTTTGATCTTTACCCATCATTTTATTATCCTTTTACATCTTTCTAAAATTAATACTTATACTTGACTTCTTGATACCTTCTCTGCTTTCACCTCCCCTTTATCCTACTACACATCTTTTTCCTTGAATATTTCTTCCCCCAAAAAACTTTCTCTTGAAACTGCCAATTTCTTAAATTACAATCTCACGTCCTTCCTTCCTTTAAATATTGTCAGTTTCGAGATGGTCATCTATCCTTGTTGCATCCACTTTCTCATTTTCACACATCTCTTGTGGTCTGGCTTCTGCCATTCAATACAAACTACTTCCTCAAAAGCCACCGATGACTGCATAATTACCAAATTCCATCTTCTCTCCTAGTGCTTGTCTTCATTGACTGCTTTGAAATGGATGACATCTTTTACCACACCATCCTTCTTGGCGTGCTGTCTTATTCTTAATTCTAATGGTTCTAAAACTCTTCAATCTTCTTAATTCTGCACTCTTTCTCAGCCTGTCATTTGAATCTTTGTTTCCTTATAGCAATTTTCCTAGATTCTACCTTCAATTCTCTTTTCTCATTCCCATGACTTCAAGTACATAGGAAGAAGATCCAACCTTCTGACCCCTCCCTCTTTTTGACCCAGACTATCCCTATATTCAGTTACTTACATTCTGTATATTCTACATTGTCAAAGTTTTCAGTGATATTTGCACCTTAACATTTTGACAATCACTAGTTCAGGGCCTGCCCTTTCAAATTGTTTCTCTACCTCAATTATTCTTCAATCCAATTGATGCTACAAAATGCTGCCAGTGTAATCTTTCTAAAATTAATCATAAAACTCTTCTCAAAAACCTTCTGTGTGATCCTTGGCATCTTGTTTAAATAGTCTTCCATGATGTGCTCCTACATTTGCTACCTTAACTCTCACAGCTGTTTCCTCACTGGGTGAATGTGGCCTTCACACTGCCTCACTCACATACCACCCTGTTTTCTCTCTCCGTCCCTCACTCACCTTGTTCTCTCAACTTGGCATGCTTCTTACTTGTCTCCATCCTCACCTATTCGTATCTCTGCCTACTGACATTTTATGTACCTTTAAAGGCCAAGATAAATGACCACAACCTTTCCTGAAACATTAAGCAATACATTGAGTATTGTATTCCTTTTTCCTCTTCTTCATGCTTATTGCCCTTTTGGTATTAATAACATATTTTTATTAGAGGTATTTTTACAGTTACATATCTTTCCCGTTAGTCTGTAAGTTTCTGAAAGGTAAAGATAACATATTTTCCATATCTACCTCCCATACTGCTTTGCATATAGGTGAATATTTGTGGAGCCAATTGTTCATAGTATATAGAGTTTGGTTTTAAGGTAGAATTTCCAGTTTAAAATATGGAAAAATAAAACTGAGCTGTTATAACTTTTATTTTCTAAGATACGCTTGGATGAATGAAAAATCAAGAAATAAAAACTCCTTCATAAACAATTACACTTAAACTTTACATATTTGATAGTCTGTTCCATAACATTGTGTGTGTGTGTGTGTGTGTGTGTGTGTGTGTTTAAAGACATAGGATTGGCTGGGTGTGGTGGCTCACACCTGTAATCCCAGCACTTCAGGAAGCTAAGGCAGGTAGATGACTTGAGGTTAGGAGTTTGAGACCAGCCTGGTCAACATGGTGAATCACCATCTCTACTAAAAATACAAAAATTAGCAAGGCATGGTGGTGTGTGCCTGTATTCCCAGCCACTCAAGAGGCTGAGGCAGAAGAATTGCATGAACCTGGGAGGTGGAGGTTGCAGTAAGCCAAGATTGTGTCATTGTACTCCAGCCTGGGTGACAGAGCAAGATTCCATCTCAAAAAAAATAAGATAGATAGATAGATAGATAGATAGATAGATAAGATAGATAGATAGTCAGACAGACAGACAGATAGATAGGATCTTGCTATTGCTCAGCCTGGCCTGGAACTTCTGGCCTCATATGATTCTCCCACCTCAGTCTCACAAGTAGCTGGGACTACAGGTGTGTGCTGCTGCACACAACTTTCTGCCCCACTTTTCTATGTCATTAATGGTAAATCCAGAGCTTTTCTCTACAAAGCAAATTTAAAAAGGCATATAATAATATAAACAAAATTATCAAGTGTAAATATAAGAAACGGTCTCTAGTATGAAATATGTAAGAACTATGACCTTTGATGAAAAAAATCTATATTAAGATTTGAGGTAAATTTGCATATTTAATACTCTAAATTTTGACCTAGTTGCTATTTTATTTTCTAAGAAAGTAAAATATGGGAACACATGAAAATATTTATTTAGCTAAAGTATAACATTATTGATTTCTTAGATTCTACATATAAAATATCTAGCTTTACATTTTTAATATCTGGTATTTCACTTCGTAAGATTCTATTTGATTTAACAGCATTTTATAGGATTCTTACAGTCAGTTATTCCATTAAGGATATAAACCTGATGAGATTATCTCCTACTGCATGTAACAGAAAAAAGGAAATACAAGTTAAGTTAGTAACTGATTTTATGTGAAACATGAGCAAAAAATATATTAAACAAACTCATAAATTTAGTGTAAAAGTAACTGTTATAGACAACAATAGCCTAATAAAATATTTAAACAAAAACTAGGAAATAACTACTGCATACTACCAGACATACAATGAATGCTTCAAGACAATCTAAAAAGTTAGAAAAAGGAGCCAAAAATATGACTAGCTGATTGCTGTTACTGAGAAAGTTGTATTAATTAAGATGTTAATACTAGTTTCGTGTTAATGATTTAAACACAATCATTTTAAAATACATAGGAGTATTCAAAGGGGTTGACAATACTCAAATTTACCCTACTGTGTTTCATAGCTTGTGGAATGTTCTTTGGTGCAGGAGATACAATCTGCCCATTCTGTTAAGCGCAGTTATTTTTGGTGGATTCAATATGTTACCTCTTTTATCTGAGAGGAGGTGAAGGGTGGAGGACAGTGTGGCAATTCAGTCTTGTTTATCCAAAGCTATTAACACTGTTCCCAAGCATTGTTAAAACTGTATTCATAACTTTCCAATAAAGGATATTATAATCTTACTTTACATAGCCATTTATTACTTGCAAGGATGCTATATAAAAATAGTTTATGCTAGATTGATTCAGCTGTGATATGACCATAACCTTAAATAATACATTATTCTCTTGAATGGCAGCCAGTATGAATAAGGTTGATCAGCCTTTTGTACATCCAAATGTTTCTATTTATTATGTCAGACACAGTGAAGAGAAACCAGTTTTTTGTTGTTGCTATTGTTCATTTTCATCTTTACATTTTTCTCCATCATAGATTATATTCATCTTAAATGATTTAAGATCAGATAAAAATAATATTTCAATAGCATCTTAAATGATTTAAGATAAAAATAAAATTTCAATAGCACAATGAAAAATTTCATTTGTAAAATTTTAATTTGGGATGTATACAATAATTATAAATATATATATTTAGCTTTGGACTCAGTGAATTCTGAATGAAAGATGCTAGCAGTATTTTACTTTATAAGGACAGTTAACCTAGGGCATTTATCAAATCATTTATTAAAAATGTAAACACATGACTTTTATCATGCTTAAACTTTGGATTATATTAACTTAAAGCCATGTAGATTTCAATAATTTCAGTAATACATTATGTTCATACCATTTTAATAGTTCTATTTATATCATGTTAATATTGAAGAAGCACCATTACTTAATTCTTATTTCATGCTTCAATCAATCATGAAACTCATGATATTTATGTTACTATTACAAATCTGACATTTTCAAAAAATTTTTTTCAAAACATTGTCTGCTAAATGGTTTTGGTGAAGAAAGGTCTTTTTATAATTTTAAATGAAAGATGAAGAAAATTCCAAAGTGCTGCTGGGAAACTAGATCTTTCCTCACTTCAAGAACCAAAGGTGTGCCTATAAAACTCTCTTATTTATTGTCAATAATTTTCTTAAAATAAAAAATCATGGCTGGGCACAGTGGCTCACACCTGTAATCCCAGCACTTTGGGAGGCTGTGATGGGTGGATCACCTGAGGTCGGGAGTTCCAGACCAGACTGACCAACATGGTGAAACCCTGTCTCTACCAAAAATACAAAAATCAGCTGGGTGTGGTGGTGCATGTCTGTAATCCCAGCTACTCAGGAGGCTGAGGCAGGAGAATTGCTTGAGTCTGGGAGGCAGAGGTTGCAGTGAGCTGAGATCATGCCACTGCACTCCACAGTCTGGGTGACAGAGCAACACTCCATCTCAAAAAAAAAGAAAAAAAAAAAATCTTCTAAATCATTTATTATGAAGAATTTGGTAATTTCCTTACAATTTCTTTCTGTCTACTACCAACTGAAAATCAGCTCCCTCTCTTACGGAAAATGGCTCATGGGGCCTATAGGCAACTATGTGCAATTAGGGATTGGGTCCTATAGAAATTCTGGTGGAGGGAACTTATGCCTTACTTTCTCCTCTTTGGACTGGCCAAGCACATAGAAACCAGCATCAACACTCAGTGTAAGAATTTTACAGAGGCTTGGTCTAGAGAGAACTGTAAACACCAAGAGAAAAGTCAATATAATTCCTAAAAGACTGTACCTGGACTCTCTGGTCCCTAAGAGGCTTAGAAAAAAGCAGAATTGAGGGTCTGGATCCTCCTTTTCCCTGAAACTGGGGGAGTACCAAAAGGTCAGTAGGAAATGGGTGGTGTGACTGTTTCTATGCCACTAGCACATTAACAAGTGAAGAGGACCTCCCTTCCCACCCCTTTCGACTTGCCAAAGCCTGAGTCTTAAATTGGTGACAATGAAAATAGCGAGCCAAGGCCAGGAAGAGGAATGGCAATCCAAAGAGAACCTGTGTTCAGTAAAATAGAGTTGCCAGAGGAGACAGCTATAGATAGTGTAAGGAAGGCCTTCCCACTTCAAAATAACCAAATGCTTAATGAAGTATACTTTTTTCTTTGTTTTTAGACAGGGTCTTGCTCTGTTCAACCAGGCTGGAGTGCAGTCTACGATCATGGCTCACTGCAGCCTTGAACTCCCAGGCTCATGCACTTCTTCCACCTCAGGCTCCTGAGCAGCTGAAACCACAGATGAATGCCACCATGCCTGGCTATTTTTTTTTATTTTTTTTATTTTTTTATTTTTCATTTTTTTTAGAGACAGGGTTTTGCCATGTTGCCCAAGCGGGTTTTGACCTCCTAAACTTAAGGAATCCTCCTGCCTAGGCCTCCCAAAGTGCTGGGATTACAAGCATGAACCACCGTGCCTAGCAAATGAAGTATACCTTGTAATGCATTGCTGAGAATGCAGCCAGTAAGGGAATGCTCCAAGGCAACCAGATAAAACTGGAGAGGGTGCAATGAGCAGCAAGCAAACATGACAACAGAGTGGCTTTGAGGGTAAAAGCTAATATAAGCAACTCACACGGTAAGAAAACTGAGTTTGAAAATACAAAAATTAGCCAGGCATGGTGGTGCACACCTGTAGTCCCAGCTACTCGAGAGGCTGAGGCAGGAGAATCACTTGAACCTGGGAGGCAGAGATTGTAGTGAGCTGAAATCGTGCCACTGTACTCCATCCTGGGTGACAGAGCAAGACTCCTTCTCATAAATAAATAAATAAATAAATAAATAAATAAATAAAAGGAAAACTGAGTTTGAGATTCCTGCCCTATTCCAGAAACCCTGGAAGAAGAGACTAAAGAATAAGGAGAGGCCCTTGGTTTTTAGCAGAAGCAGTCCTCTATGGAGGAAAGCATTATTTAGGTCACTGGCAAACCACAAAGTAAGATCAAAGAGGAGCTCATAAAGATCACCAAATACACAAGGAAATCAGTCATAATGAGTGAGAGCCAGCAGAAATAATCAATAGATTTAGATTTCCAAGGATTTCAGATATTGAAATGATCAGATACAACATAAAAATAATTTTGTTTGGAATGAAAAATGAAGTAATGAAAATAGTAAGGAAGAAGAGACTTTCAAAAACTGTCAGACTTAAAAAAAGAACCAAATAGAACTTTAAAAAATAATAAATAAATCATAAAATATAACTTTAAAAAGTAATACAAATATGTGTTGAAAGCAATCCAAACGGATACAGTAGAAAGCAGGTCAAAAACAGATTTTATACACTTAAAATAATTAGTGAATTGGAACAATGTTCAGAATAAGCCAAAAGAAACAGCGGAGAGAAGTAAATAGAAAACAGAAGAGAAAGACTCAGAGATTGTGAAGATGGAAAGAGGTTTAACATGCATCTAAGAGTCTTAGGAGAGGAATAAAGAAAATGGAGAAGAAAATACAAATGGGATAATGACTCAAGAATTCTTAGAAATAACCAAAGACTTGGATTCTCAAATATAGGAAGCACAAAATATGCCAAGCTGGTTAAATATAAATAAATGTATACTTTGTTCAGTTGTGATAAAACTGCTGAACCCCAAACCCAGGGATTTTGGAGAGAAAAGCTAGATTATAAAGGAGTGACAATTATACTGAAGGAAAGTTTTTAGTACAGTAGTTTTCCCTTATCCATGGGTTCACTTTCCATGGTTTCAGTTATCTGTAGTCAACTGTGGTCTGAAAACATCAAATGGAAAAATTCCAGGAGAAAAAGATTAAATTGCACATAATTCAGACTTGGAAAAAGATGCGAATCATCTCTGTCTAGCATATTCAGCCTGCATCTACACTGTATAAACTACTTGCCCATTAATCACCTAGTAGCTGTCTTGGTTATCACATTAGCTTTGTAGAATCACAGTACTTGTGTTCAAGTACCCTTATTTTACTTAATAATGGCCCCAAAGTGCAAGAGTGGTGACGCTGGCATGTTATTATAATTGTTCTAGTTTATTATTAGTTATGGCTGTTAATCGCTTGTTGTGCCTAATTTATAAATTACACTTTATTGTAGGTATATACGTCTCGGTTTGGTACTATCCCATATTTCAGGCATCCACGGGGGCTCTTGGAACATATTCCCTGGGGAAGGGACCTACTATAGCAACAATGGAAATCAGAAGCCAGCCATTGTTTTCACATGAACACAATGTTTGAGTATGGTTCTCCCACTGAAAGATAACTAGAATGCTTGATAAAGTATATTTTAAATAATTTCTTAGATTGTAAAGAGTAAGAGGATACTGAAACTGGAGAGGGGAATAGGAAGACTAAGAGTTTATTATCAAAAGACATATGCTAAAGGGATTTCTTAAAGACACAGAGAAGGAAAGTGGAAACATTTTAAGAGGAAGCTCTGAAGGCAAAGAACAACTGTGAGCAAAGATGTGTACACATGCAACAAACCTGCATGCTATGCACATGTACCCTAGAACTTAAAGCATAATAATAATAATTAAAAAACAAATAAAATAAAATAGACAGTATGTCAGTAAATTTAAACACATATTGATCATATAATACAACAACAATAATATTTAATTCAAGGGATGACAAAACTCATAGAACTTAACAAAGGTAACTAAAACAATGAAAACTGGAAGCAAGATTTAAATTGTTCTTACATTGGGAAGAGGGAAAAATGTTCATTAATTTTTGACTTAAACTATGCCTGTTAAAATGTTAAGAATAACAACTAAAAGAAAAGAAATACAATTTTATAATCCCAGCACTTTGGGAGGCTGAGACAGGCGGATCACGAGGTCAGGAGATCGAGACCATCCTGGGTAACACAGTGAAACCCTGTCTCTACTAAAAAATACAAAAACAAAACAAAACAAAACAAAACAAAAAAAAAACAACTAGCCGGGCAAGGTGGCGGGTGCCTGTAGTCCCAGCTACTCAGGAGGCTGAGGCAGGAGAATGGTGTGAACCCGGGAGGCGGAGATTGCAGTGAGCTGAGATCGGGCCACCGCACTCCAGCCTGGGCAACAGAGCGAGACTCCGTCTCAAAAAAAAAAAAAAAAAAAAAAAAGAAATACAATTTTATAACATCAATTGAGGAAAAAAGGGAATATTTTTTAAAGAGGGAAAAGTAATAGGAAATTCAGGATGAAAAGAAAGCAAATGGTCTTTGCTTTGGTCTGAAAATATTACCAAAAGACACAATAAGCTGATTAATTAAAGTAGAGAAAATACAGCATTTAAAATCAATATCCAAAGAGAGAAAACATTTATAGCAGGTAATTTACAAATGCTTAATATATTTAATCTAGAAGTAAAAAGGCAAGGAATGTTCCAATAGAAGGATGAAGAAAGATATCAAATGAGTTATTCTATCATTTCTAATTTTTCTAGAATTAATACAGTATTTCTTATATAATCAGATGACTATCAATAAATGCTATTAAAATAGAAAAGGATAAGAGAATAATGGTCAACAAATGAACATCTAGGAAAAATACAAGTGGTTACAGACAATACAAAAATACTCAATTTTACTAGCAATAAAAATTTGATTAAAAGAAGAAAGAAGGCAACATTTCTTGTATCAAATTAATAAAGTTGTAACAATGCTAACAATCAGGTCTGACAAGGATGCAGGAAAATAGAAATTCTCATACTTTGCTAAAGATAGTGTGAACAGAGACATTTCTAGAAAGTAAATAAGCAATATACCTCAAGATCCTAAAAGTTAGTAACTTTTGATTCAGTAAGTTTTTTTCATAAACTAAGGTCGAGTTATATACAAAAATTAAGTACAGTCTTATTTATAATAGTGTGAAATTAGAATAATGCTAACTGAAAATAAAATAGGCAAGTAAATGATGATATACCACAAAATAATTAAAACATATTTTTGAATCAAACTTAGAAGTGAAAAATGTTCTTATTCTAATATTGACAAAAACAATGCAAAATCACATATAAAATATGCTCTTAATTTTGTAAAAATACAAATATGCAAAATGAAAATGTTATTGGAAGGAAATAAAAGTTCTGGCACTGAATATTTATAGGTAATAGGATAATGAAATATTTTAATTTGTATAGTATCTGCATTAATATTTATCTATAACGAGGATGTATTCTTTACATAATCAGAACATTGATAGTAAATGATAATAATTAAAAATATAAAACATCACAAATCAGTTATAAGAAAAAAGGAAACCTGGGGAAAAGTAAATAAGCTAGCTTAGGCCAGTCACTGGAACTACTGTCCATGGATATGGCAGGACAAGAATGAGGAACCAGGGGGACCTCTGGCTGTGCCCAAGAGCAGAGGACTGGGGTCATCCTACTCTAGGAATGAGGCCAGCAATGCTCTTAACAGGACAGCTGCTTCACTTCGACTGCCTTAGACTTTAACAATGTGTTTTTCACCTTGGGAGAGAGGATTCTTACATAAGATACGAGGTTGAACTGTCCCAATAAACAGAGAATGAACTTCAGTGCGATGTCAAAATTAGCAGTTAAAACTACCAAATAGAAAGTAGACTCCAAATTAATTTTTTCTAGGTTAGGGGCATTGAATTCACGTATGCTTCTCCATTGTCCAATGCCTTTTTGAAAACTCTACTTTATAGCACTCTTTATATGTGGAGAGAATCAAAACATTACAAATTTGTAAAATGAAAATTCTGGTATAAAGTAGTTAAATATATACACAGAATACTAATGAAATGATTAGTCTGGTAAAAATTAATCATGCTGTAAACATTGTCTTTAAAATTATTAATTAGCCTACTTGACTATAATTACCAAATAAAACCATCTTAAATTACTTTGTTTCTACAGAACTCTGTTACTTCATTAGCATAGCAAAACTACAAAAGTTATTTTTATAAGAAACTTCTAATATAAAAATAACAGAAAGCTTGTGTGCTGAGTTTATTGCAATTTAGTAAATCACTTTGATTTCTTTATAGCTATTTAGATTACAATGGATAACTGCTGGAATACTCTGATATACTAAGAGAGTCTATAGCTTTCCAAGTGAAAGTTCTTCCTTAATATCCACTATTATCTATGACTATCTGAGTACCTGGAATCAAAGTATGCTATATGAACTTTAACTCTATGCTTTAAGGAACTCTATTCTTTACAAAAAAAATTCTATAGATATATTGAGGTCTAAGATGTATTCTCAATTTGAACTAAAACCAGCACATATAAAAAGTAATGTGGGAAAGAAACCCTTGGGCCAATATGAGATTTGAACCCTGGTTCTTGCTCTAGGTGACCGAAATTGTGATCTTCAGCATAGGTCTGAAGCTCTCAGAGCCTCAATTTCCTCAATAGTAAACAGAAAAAAAAAGATGAAATATGCTCTTCCTATTTTATATGATTGACTTAAGACTCAAATGAGATTGAGATAGTGTATGTAAAGGAATTTTGAAAAATAATATTTTAAACTCAATTTAAACATTTCGATCGTTCCCAAGACCTAGCAAGTTCAAATTCAACCTCTAAAACAATCTTTAAAAAGAACAAAGTTGGCTGTAATCCCAGCACTTTGGGAGGCCGAGGTGGGCGGATCATGAGGTCAGGAGATTGAGACCATTCTGGCTAACAGGGTGAAACCCCGTCTCTACCAAAAACACAAAAAAAACTAGCCGGGCGTGGTGGCGGCGCCTGTAGTCCCAGCTGCTGGAGAGGCTGAGGCAGGAGAATGGCGTGAACCCAGGAGGCGGAGCTTGCAGTGAGCCGAGACGGCGCCACTGCACTCCAGCCTGGGCGACAGAGTGAGACTCCGTCTCGGGGGGCGGGGGCGGGGGGCGGGAAAAAGAAAGAACAAAGTTGGATGACTTACACTGTTAGATTCCAAAACTCGCTACAAAGGTAGAGTCATCAAGACAGTGTGGTACTGTCATAAAAATAGATAAATAGATTGGTGGAATAATATTGAGAGTCCAGAAATAAATCCTCATGGTTATGGTAAATTGCTTTTCAACAAGGGTCTCTAGACTATTCAATGGAGAAAGAAAGTCCTTTTCAACAAGATATAATCCAGTGATTCCACTCTTAGACATATATCCAAAAGAAATGTAAACATGTTTATACAATGTTTTTACACAAATGTTCACAGTGGCATCATAGTATCCAAAAAGTGGAAACAACTCAAGTAACCACCAACTAATTAATGTATAAACAAACTGTGCCACATCCATACAATGGACTATCATTTGACAATAGAAATGACTGAAGCACTGACACGTGCTACAACATATATCAACTTTAAAGACATTATGCTAAGTGAAAGAAGCTAATCACAAAAGATCACATTGTATATAGTTTTATTTGTATGAAATGTCCAAAACAGTAAAATCTATAAAGATAGTAGATTAATTCTTGCCTAGGGCTAGGAGATGGGTGTCATGGGGAGGGGCTGAAGAAAAATGTGGGGTACGGGGACTGCTAAAAGGCATAGGATTTCTTTCAGAGGTGATGACAGTTTCCAAAATTTACTTTGGTGGTGGTTACATAACTGTGTATACCAAAAATCACTGCATTATATATATTAAATTGATGAACTATTGATATATGTTCTATATTTCAATAAAGCTATTTCCATAAAAATACCATATATTCATAACTAGATCTTGATCCCCAAATATAAAGGCCTTTCCTAAATGAGAATTTACATGTAATTATTTTTCCTTTGACATACTCAATTGAAATTTCTGAAAAAAACTGGTACAAAAGAAATAGAGGCATGCCAGTTATTAAGAGAACTGAGTAAAAAATAAAAATAGTAAGAATTCCAACAATTAATATAATGCTTTATGTTATACCAAGTATTTGCAAAAACGGCCCCATAGACAACAAAACAGTAAATCGGAATGAGTCATTTGTTCCCTCTCCTGATTTTAAACATGGAGATAAGTTCTCAAAGAGAATGTCACACAAAGTTTCTCTCTCTCTTTTTTTTTGAGAAGGAGTCCTACTCTGTTGCTCAGGCTGGAGTGCAGGGGTGCAACCTTGGCTCACTGCAATTTTGGCTCACTGCAACTTCGCCTCACTGCAATTTCCATCTCCTGGGTTCAAGTAATTCTCCCGCCTCATTTTCCAGAGTAACTGGGATTACAGGTGTGCACCACCATGCCCAGCTAATTTTTGTATTTTCTGTAGAGATGGCATTTCACCATATTGGCCAGGCAGGTCTTGAACTCCTAACCTCAAACGATCTACTCGCCTCGGCCTCCCAAAGTGCTGGGATTACAGGAGTAAGCCACAGTGCTGGACCCAAAGTATCTCTTTGAAAAAAATCTTTTAGAGAGGTTATCTTAGTGGAAAATAAAAGAAATACATGAGCAAACAACTAGATATCAAAAGTAAAGGAGAACAAAGAAAGTTCACTGTTCTTTACATAGGCCATAATAAAGAAAGAAGTGCATCCATAATGTTTGGATAAAAATTACAGGTGGTATTAATATACGGAAGGAGAAACAAAGGGAAGTTGAGAGCATGTTAAAGTATTAATTTTATTTGAGATGGGCAGTGGAGGAATATGTTTTAAAAAGCTTTAAGCATAGCTAGGGAAAAATCACTATGAATCTTGATAAGGAAAGGGTAGCTATCAGCAACATAAAAATAGAATATGCAATATTCTGTTTAGTAGATGAAAATCAGTTTATGGACAGAAGCTGGGAAAAAAAACCCAAAAAGAAGCAAGGCTGGTAACCACACACACACACACACACACACACACACACACACACACACACACAAAATGGGGTAGCTGAAATAAGCCTTGGTAGAACAGTAGTTCATGTCAGTGTTAATATCAATTAAAAATCAATATCAAATGATTTTTATATCAAATCAATTAAAAAAACACATTGATTTGATTTATATCAAATCAATCAAAAA